>NC_041828.1:6847974-7170492 GCF_900964775.1 Scleropages formosus | reverse complement strand
TGCGGGGCCAATGCTGTGGCTTGCACAGCAGCCAGAGTTCAGCTGGGAGCTAGGGTTCGGGCTGGAGATTCGATCAAGGCCGGAGCCTGGGCTATGGCTGGAGGTAGGGTTAATGCTGGAGCTAGGGTTAGGGTTCGGGCTAGGGCAGGTGCTGGAGCCCGCCTAAGGGTTTCAGCTTTTTGCGGGGCCGGCGCTGTGGCTTGCGCAGCAGCCAGAGTTCAGCTGGGAGCTAGGGTTCGGGCTGGAGATAGGGTCAAGGCCGGAGCCTGGGCTATGGCTGGAGGTAGGGTTAATGCTGGAGCTAGGGTTAGGGTTCGGGCTAGGGCAGGTGCTGGAGCCCGCCTAAGGGTTTCAGCTTTTTGCGGGGCCGGCGCTGTGGCTTGCGCAGCAGCCAGAGTTCAGCTGGGAGCTAGGGTTCGGGCTGGAGATAGGGTCAAGGCCGGAGCCTGGGCTATGGCTGGAGGTAGGGTTAATGCTGGAGCTAGGGTTAGGGTTCGGGCTAGGGCAGGTGCTGGAGCCCGCCTAAGGGTTTCAGCTTTTTGCGGGGCCGGCGCTGTGGCTTGCGCAGCAGCCAGAGTTCAGCTGGGAGCTAGGGTTCGGGCTGGAGATAGGGTCAAGGCCGGAGCCTGGGCTATGGCTGGAGGTAGGGTTAATGCTGGAGCTAGGGTTAGGGTTCGGGCTAGGGCAAAGTGCTGGAGCCTGCCTAAGGGTTTCAGCTTTTTGCGGGGCCGGCGCTGTGGCTTGCGCAGCAGCCAGAGTTCAGCTGGGAGCTAGGGTTCGGGCTGGAGATAGGGTCAAGGCCGGAGCCTGGGCTATGGCTGGAGGTAGGGTTAATGCTGGAGCTAGGGTTAGGGTTCGGGCTAGGGCAGGTGCTGGAGCCCGCCTAAGGGTTTCAGCCTTTTGCGGGGCCGGCGCTGTGGCTTGCGCAGCAGCCAGAGTTCAGCTGGGAGCTAGGGTTCGGGCTGGAGATAGGGTCAAGGCCGGAGCCTGGGCTATGGCTGGAGGTAGGGTTAATGCTGGAGCTAGGGTTAGGGTTCGGGCTAGGGCAAGGTGCTGGAGCCCGCCTAAGGGTTTCAGCTTTTTGCGGGGCCGGCGCTGTGGCTTGCGCAGCAGCCAGAGTTCAGCTGGGAGCTAGGGTTCGGGCTGGAGATAGGGTCAAGGCCGGAGCCTGGGCTATGGCTGGAGGTAGGGTTAATGCTGGAGCTAGGGTTAGGGTTCGGGCTAGGGCAAGGTGCTGGAGCCCGCCTAAGGGTTTCAGCTTTTTGCGGGGCCGGCGCTGTGGCTTGCGCAGCAGCCAGAGTTCAGCTGGGAGCTAGGGTTCGGGCTGGAGATAGGGTCAAGGCCGGAGCCTGGGCTATGGCTGGAGGTAGGGTTAATGCTGGAGCTAGGGTTAGGGTTCGGGCTAGGGCAGGTGCTGGAGCCCGCCTAAGGGTTTCAGCTTTTTGCAGGGCCGGCGCTGTGGCTTGCGCAGCAGCCAGAGTTCAGCTGGGAGCTAGGGTTCGGGCTGGAGATAGGGTCAAGGCCGGAGCCTGGGCTATGGCTGGAGGTAGGGTTAATGCTGGAGCTAGGGTTAGGGTTCGGGCTAGGGCAGGTGCTGGAGCCCGCCTAAGGGTTTCAGCTTTTTGCGGGGCCGGCGCTGTGGCTTGCGCAGCAGCCAGAGTTCAGCTGGGAGCTAGGGTTCGGGCTGGAGATAGGGTCAAGGCCGGAGCCTGGGCTATGGCTGGAGGTAGGGTTAATGCTGGAGCTAGGGTTAGGGTTCGGGCTAGGGCAGGTGCTGGAGCCCGCCTAAGGGTTTCAGCTTTTTGCGGGGCCGGCGCTGTGGCTTGCGCAGCAGCCAGAGTTCAGCTGGGAGCTAGGGTTCGGGCTGGAGATAGGGTCAAGGCCGGAGCCTGGGCTATGGCTGGAGGTAGGGTTAATGCTGGAGCTAGGGTTAGGGTTCGGGCTAGGGCAAGTGCTGGAGCCCGCCTAAGGGTTTCAGCTTTTTGCGGGGCCGGCGCTGTGGCTTGCGCAGCAGCCAGAGTTCAGCTGGGAGCTAGGGTTCGGGCTGGAGATAGGGTCAAGGCCGGAGCCTGGGCTATGGCTGGAGGTAGGGTTAATGCTGGAGCTAGGGTTAGGGTTCGGGCTAGGGCAGGTGCTGGAGCCCGCCTAAGGGTTTCAGCTTTTTGCGGGGCCGGCGCTGTGGCTTGCGCAGCAGCCAGAGTTCAGCTGGGAGCTAGGGTTCGGGCTGGAGATAGGGTCAAGGCCGGAGCCTGGGCTATGGCTGGAGGTAGGGTTAATGCTGGAGCTAGGGTTAGGGTTCGGGCTAGGGCAGGTGCTGGAGCCCGCCTAAGGGTTTCAGCTTTTTGCGGGGCCGGCGCTGTGGCTTGCGCAGCAGCCAGAGTTCAGCTGGGAGCTAGGGTTCGGGCTGGAGATAGGGTCAAGGCCGGAGCCTGGGCTATGGCTGGAGGTAGGGTTAATGCTGGAGCTAGGGTTAGGGTTCGGGCTAGGGCAGGTGCTGGAGCCCGCCTAAGGGTTTCAGCTTTTTGCGGGGCCGGCGCTGTGGCTTGCGCAGCAGCCAGAGTTCAGCTGGGAGCTAGGGTTCGGGCTGGAGATAGGGTCAAGGCCGGAGCCTGGGCTATGGCTGGAGGTAGGGTTAATGCTGGAGCTAGGGTTAGGGTTCGGGCTAGGGCAAGTGCTGGAGCCCGCCTAAGGGTTTCAGCTTTTTGCGGGGCCGGCGCTGTGGCTTGCGCAGCAGCCAGAGTTCAGCTGGGAGCTAGGGTTCGGGCTGGAGATAGGGTCAAGGCCGGAGCCTGGGCTATGGCTGGAGGTAGGGTTAAGGCTCGAGCTAGGGTTAGGGTTCGGGCTAGGGCAAGTGCTGGAGCCCGCCTAAGGGTTTCAGCTTTTTGCGGGGCCGGCGCTGTGGCTTGCGCAGCAGCCAGAGTTCAGCTGGGAGCTAGGGTTCGGGCTGGAGATAGGGTCAAGGCCGGAGCCTGGGCTATGGCTGGAGGTAGGGTTAATGCTGGAGCTAGGGTTAGGGTTCGGGCTAGGGCAGGTGCTGGAGCCCGCCGAAGGGTTTCAGCTTTTTGCAGGGCCGGCGCTGTGGCTTGCGCAGCAGCCAGAGTTCAGCTGGGAGCTAGGGTTTGGGCTGGAGATAGGGTCAAGGCCGGAGCCTGGGCTATGGCTGGAGGTAGGGTTAATGCTGGAGCTAGGGTTAGGGTTCGGGCTAGGGCAGGTGCTGGAGCCCGCCTAAGGGTTTCAGCTTTTTGCGGGGCCGGCGCTGTGGCTTGCGCAGCAGCCAGAGTTCAGCTGGGAGCTAGGGTTCGGGCTGGAGATAGGGTCAAGGCCGGAGCCTGGGCTATGGCTGGAGGTAGGGTTAATGCTGGAGCTAGGGTTAGGGTTCGGGCTAGGGCAGGTGCTGGAGCCCGCCTAAGGGTTTCAGCTTTTTGCGGGGCCGGCGCTGTGGCTTGCGCAGCAGCCAGAGTTCAGCTGGGAGCTAGGGTTCGGGCTGGAGATAGGGTCAAGGCCGGAGCCTGGGCTATGGCTGGAGGTAGGGTTAATGCCTGAGCTAGGGTTAGGGTTCGGGCTAGCACAGGTGCTGGAGCCCACCTAAGGGTTTCAGCTTTTTGCGGGGCCGGCGCTGCGGCTTGCGCAGCAGCCAGAGTTCAGCTGGGAGCTAGGGTTCGGGCTGGAGATAGGGTCAAGGCCGGAGCCTGGGCTATGGCTGGAGGTAGGGTTAATGCTGGAGCTAGGGTTAGGGTTCGGGCTAGGGCAGGTGCTGGAGCCCGCCGAAGGGTTTCAGCTTTTTGCGGGGCCGGCGCTGTGGCTTGCGCAGCAGCCAGAGTTCAGCTGGGAGCTAGGGTTCGGGCTGGAGATAGGGTCAAGGCCGGAGCCTGGGCTATGGCTGGAGGTAGGGTTAATGCTGGAGCTAGGGTTAGGGTTCGGGCTAGGGCAAGGTGCTGGAGCCCGCCTAAGGGTTTCAGCTTTTTGCGGGGCCGGCGCTGTGGCTTGCACAGCAGCCAGAGTTCAGCTGGGAGCTAGGGTTCGGGCTGGAGATAGGGTCAAGGCCGGAGCCTGGGCTATGGCTGGAGGTAGGGTTAATGCTGGAGCTAGGGTTAGGGTTCGGGCTAGGGCAGGTGCTGGAGCCCGCCTAAGGGTTTCAGCTTTTTGCGGGGCCGGCGCTGTGGCTTGCGCAGCAGCCAGAGTTCAGCTGGGAGCTAGGGTTCGGGCTGGAGATAGGGTCAAGGCCGGAGCCTGGGCTATGGCTGGAGGTAGGGTTAATGCTGGAGCTAGGGTTAGGGTTCGGGCTAGGGCAGGTGCTGGAGCCCGCCGAAGGGTTTCAGCTTTTTGCGGGGCCGGCGCTGTGGCTTGCGCAGCAGCCAGAGTTCAGCTGGGAGCTAGGGTTCGGGCTGGAGATAGGGTCAAGGCCGGAGCCTGGGCTATGGCTGGAGGTAGGGTTAATGCTGGAGCTAGGGTTAGGGTTCGGGCTAGGGCAGGTGCTGGAGCCCGCCTAAGGGTTTCAGCTTTTTGCGGGGCCGGCGCTGTGGCTTGCGCAGCAGCCAGAGTTCAGCTGGGAGCTAGGGTTCGGGCTGGAGATAGGGTCAAGGCCGGAGCCTGGGCTATGGCTGGAGGTAGGGTTAATGCTGGAGCTAGGGTTAGGGTTCGGGCTAGGGCAGGTGCTGGAGCCCGCCTAAGGGTTTCAGCTTTTTGCGGGGCCGGCGCTGTGGCTTGCGCAGCAGCCAGAGTTCAGCTGGGAGCTAGGGTTCGGGCTGGAGATAGGGTCAAGGCCGGAGCCTGGGCTATGGCTGGAGGTAGGGTTAATGCTGGAGCTAGGGTTAGGGTTCGGGCTAGGGCAAGGTGCTGGAGCCCGCCTAAGGGTTTCAGCTTTTTGCGGGGCCGGCGCTGTGGCTTGCGCAGCAGCCAGAGTTCAGCTGGGAGCTAGGGTTCGGGCTGGAGATAGGGTCAAGGCCGGAGCCTGGGCTATGGCTGGAGGTAGGGTTAATGCTGGAGCTAGGGTTAGGGTTCGGGCTAGGGCAAGGTGCTGGAGCCCGCCTAAGGGTTTCAGCTTTTTGCGGGGCCGGCGCTGTGGCTTGCGCAGCAGCCAGAGTTCAGCTGGGAGCTAGGGTTCGGGCTGGAGATAGGGTCAAGGCCGGAGCCTGGGCTATGGCTGGAGGTAGGGTTAATGCCTGAGCTAGGGTTAGGGTTCGGGCTAGGGCAGGTGCTGGAGCCCGCCTAAGGGTTTCAGCTTTTTGCGGGGCCGGCGCTGTGGCTTGCGCAGCAGCCAGAGTTCAGCTGGGAGCTAGGGTTCGGGCTGGAGATAGGGTCAAGGCCGGAGCCTGGGCTATGGCTGGAGGTAGGGTTAATGCTGGAGCTAGGGTTAGGGTTCGGGCTAGGGCAGGTGCTGGAGCCCGCCGAAGGGTTTCAGCTTTTTGCGGGGCCGGCGCTGTGGCTTGCGCAGCAGCCAGAGTTCAGCTGGGAGCTAGGGTTCGGGCTGGAGATAGGGTCAAGGCCGGAGCCTGGGCTATGGCTGGAGGTAGGGTTAATGCTGGAGCTAGGGTTAGGGTTCGGGCTAGGGCAGGTGCTGGAGCCCGCCTAAGGGTTTCAGCTTTTTGCGGGGCCGGCGCTGTGGCTTGCGCAGCAGCCAGAGTTCAGCTGGGAGCTAGGGTTCGGGCTGGAGATAGGGTCAAGGCCGGAGCCTGGGCTATGGCTGGAGGTAGGGTTAATGCTGGAGCTAGGGTTAGGGTTCGGGCTAGGGCAAGGTGCTGGAGCCCGCCTAAGGGTTTCAGCTTTTTGCGGGGCCGGCGCTGTGGCTTGCGCAGCAGCCAGAGTTCAGCTGGGAGCTAGGGTTCGGGCTGGAGATAGGGTCAAGGCCGGAGCCTGGGCTATGGCTGGAGGTAGGGTTAATGCTGGAGCTAGGGTTAGGGTTCGGGCTAGGGCAGGTGCTGGAGCCCGCCTAAGGGTTTCAGCTTTTTGCGGGGCCGGCGCTGTGGCTTGCGCAGCAGCCAGAGTTCAGCTGGGAGCTAGGGTTCGGGCTGGAGATAGGGTCAAGGCCGGAGCCTGGGCTATGGCTGGAGGTAGGGTTAATGCTGGAGCTAGGGTTAGGGTTCGGGCTAGGGCAAGGTGCTGGAGCCCGCCTAAGGGTTTCAGCTTTTTGCGGGGCCGGCGCTGTGGCTTGCGCAGCAGCCAGAGTTCAGCTGGGAGCTAGGGTTCGGGCTGGAGATAGGGTCAAGGCCGGAGCCTGGGCTATGGCTGGAGGTAGGGTTAATGCTGGAGCTAGGGTTAGGGTTCGGGCTAGGGCAGGTGCTGGAGCCCGCCTAAGGGTTTCAGCTTTTTGCGGGGCCGGCGCTGTGGCTTGCGCAGCAGCCAGAGTTCAGCTGGGAGCTAGGGTTCGGGCTGGAGATAGGGTCAAGGCCGGAGCCTGGGCTATGGCTGGAGGTAGGGTTAATGCTGGAGCTAGGGTTAGGGTTCGGGCTAGGGCAAGTGCTGGAGCCCGCCTAAGGGTTTCAGCTTTTTGCGGGGCCGGCGCTGTGGCTTGCGCAGCAGCCAGAGTTCAGCTGGGAGCTAGGGTTCGGGCTGGAGATAGGGTCAAGGCCGGAGCCTGGGCTATGGCTGGAGGTAGGGTTAATGCTGGAGCTAGGGTTAGGGTTCGGGCTAGGGCAGGTGCTGGAGCCCGCCTAAGGGTTTCAGCTTTTTGCGGGGCCGGCGCTGTGGCTTGCGCAGCAGCCAGAGTTCAGCTGGGAGCTAGGGTTAGGGCTGGAGATAGGGTCAAGGCCGGAGCCTGGGCTATGGCTGGAGGTAGGGTTAATGCTGGAGCTAGGGTTAGGGTTCGGGCTAGGGGAAGGTGCTGGAGCCCGCCGAAGGGTTTCAGCTTTTTGCGGGGCCGGCGCTGTGGCTTGCGCAGCAGCCAGAGTTCAGCTGGGAGCTAGGGTTTGGGCTGGAGATAGGGTCAAGGCCGGAGCCTGGGCTATGGCTGGAGGTAGGGTTAATGCTGGAGCTAGGGTTAGGGTTCGGGCTAGGGCAAGTGCTGGAGCCCGCCTAAGGGTTTCAGCTTTTTGCGGGGCCGGCGCTGTGGCTTGCGCAGCAGCCAGAGTTCAGCTGGGAGCTAGGGTTCGGGCTGGAGATAGGGTCAAGGCCGGAGCCTGGGCTATGGCTGGAGGTAGGGTTAATGCTGGAGCTAGGGTTAGGGTTCGGGCTAGGGCAAGTGCTGGAGCCCGCCTAAGGGTTTCAGCTTGTTGCGGGGCCGGCGCTGTGGCTTGCGCAGCAGCCAGAGTTCAGCTGGGAGCTAGGGTTCGGGCTGGAGATAGGGTCAAGGCCGGAGCCTGGGCTATGGCTGGAGGTAGGGTTAATGCTGGAGCTAGGGTTAGGGTTCGGGCTAGGGCAAGGTGCTGGAGCCCGCCTAAGGGTTTCAGCTTTTTGCGGGGCCGGCGCTGTGGCTTGCGCAGCAGCCAGAGTTCAGCTGGGAGCTAGGGTTCGGGCTGGAGATAGGGTCAAGGCCGGAGCCTGGGCTATGGCTGGAGGTAGGGTTAATGCTGGAGCTAGGGTTAGGGTTCGGGCTAGGGCAGGTGCTGGAGCCCGCCTAAGGGTTTCAGCTTTTTGCGGGGCCGGCGCTGTGGCTTGCGCAGCAGCCAGAGTTCAGCTGGGAGCTAGGGTTCGGGCTGGAGATAGGGTCAAGGCCGGAGCCTGGGCTATGGCTGGAGGTAGGGTTAATGCTGGAGCTAGGGTTAGGGTTCGGGCTAGGGCAGGTGCTGGAGCCCGCCGAAGGGTTTCAGCTTTTTGCGGGGCCGGCGCTGTGGCTTGCGCAGCAGCCAGAGTTCAGCTGGGAGCTAGGGTTCGGGCTGGAGATAGGGTCAAGGCCGGAGCCTGGGCTATGGCTGGAGGTAGGGTTAATGCTGGAGCTAGGGTTAGGGTTCGGGCTAGGGCAAGGTGCTGGAGCCCGCCTAAGGGTTTCAGCTTTTTGCGGGGCCGGCGCTGTGGCTTGCGCAGCAGCCAGAGTTCAGCTGGGAGCTAGGGTTCGGGCTGGAGATAGGGTCAAGGCCGGAGCCTGGGCTATGGCTGGAGGTAGGGTTAATGCTGGAGCTAGGGTTAGGGTTCGGGCTAGGGCAGGTGCTGGAGCCCGCCTAAGGGTTTCAGCTTTTTGCGGGGCCGGCGCTGTGGCTTGCGCAGCAGCCAGAGTTCAGCTGGGAGCTAGGGTTCGGGCTGGAGATAGGGTCAAGGCCGGAGCCTGGGCTATGGCTGGAGGTAGGGTTAATGCTGGAGCTAGGGTTAGGGTTCGGGCTAGGGCAGGTGCTGGAGCCCGCCTAAGGGTTTCAGCTTTTTGCGGGGCCGGCGCTGTGGCTTGCGCAGCAGCCAGAGTTCAGCTGGGAGCTAGGGTTCGGGCTGGAGATAGGGTCAAGGCCGGAGCCTGGGCTATGGCTGGAGGTAGGGTTAATGCTGGAGCTAGGGTTAGGGTTCGGGCTAGGGCAGGTGCTGGAGCCCGCCGAAGGGTTTCAGCTTTTTGCGGGGCCGGCGCTGTGGCTTGCGCAGCAGCCAGAGTTCAGCTGGGAGCTAGGGTTCGGGCTGGAGATAGGGTCAAGGCCGGAGCCTGGGCTATGGCTGGAGGTAGGGTTAATGCTGGAGCTAGGGTTAGGGTTCGGGCTAGCACAGGTGCTGGAGCCCACCTAAGGGTTTCAGCTTTTTGCGGGGCCGGCGCTGTGGCTTGCGCAGCAGCCAGAGTTCAGCTGGGAGCTAGGGTTCGGGCTGGAGATAGGGTCAAGGCCGGAGCCTGGGCTATGGCTGGAGGTAGGGTTAATGCTGGAGCTAGGGTTAGGGTTCGGGCTAGGGCAGGTGCTGGAGCCCGCCTAAGGGTTTCAGCTTTTTGCGGGGCCGGCGCTGTGGCTTGCGCAGCAGCCAGAGTTCAGCTGGGAGCTAGGGTTCGGGCTGGAGATAGGGTCAAGGCCGGAGCCTGGGCTATGGCTGGAGGTAGGGTTAATGCTGGAGCTAGGGTTAGGGTTCGGGCTAGGGCAAGGTGCTGGAGCCCGCCTAAGGGTTTCAGCTTTTTGCGGGGCCGGCGCTGTGGCTTGCGCAGCAGCCAGAGTTCAGCTGGGAGCTAGGGTTCGGGCTGGAGATAGGGTCAAGGCCGGAGCCTGGGCTATGGCTGGAGGTAGGGTTAATGCTGGAGCTAGGGTTAGGGTTCGGGCTAGGGCAGGTGCTGGAGCCCGCCTAAGGGTTTCAGCTTTTTGCGGGGCCGGCGCTGTGGCTTGCGCAGCAGCCAGAGTTCAGCTGGGAGCTAGGGTTCGGGCTGGAGATAGGGTCAAGGCCGGAGCCTGGGCTATGGCTGGAGGTAGGGTTAATGCTGGAGCTAGGGTTAGGGTTCGGGCTAGCACAGGTGCTGGAGCCCACCTAAGGGTTTCAGCTTTTTGCGGGGCCGGCGCTGTGGCTTGCGCAGCAGCCAGAGTTCAGCTGGGAGCTAGGGTTCGGGCTGGAGATAGGGTCAAGGCCGGAGCCTGGGCTATGGCTGGAGGTAGGGTTAATGCTGGAGCTAGGGTTAGGGTTCGGGCTAGGGCAGGTGCTGGAGCCCGCCTAAGGGTTTCAGCTTTTTGCGGGGCCGGCGCTGTGGCTTGCGCAGCAGCCAGAGTTCAGCTGGGAGCTAGGGTTCGGGCTGGAGATAGGGTCAAGGCCGGAGCCTGGGCTATGGCTGGAGGTAGGGTTAAGGCTGGAGTTAGGGTTAGGGTTCGGGCTCTTCCGGGTGCTCTGGTTTCCTCTCACACTCCAACGACCTGCTGTTCAAGTTCACCCAAAGTGTGAGTGACAGAGAGAGTGTGTTCCACTGATGTATGGATGAGCGACCCATTGTAAGTAGTGTATCTTGCAGTGTGAGTCACCGCGGTGAATAAGCCTGGTGTGTGGGCTGATGACACTCCATAGAGTTCATTGGAGAAAAACATCTGAAATAAATAAATAATTGTAAATATAGATAGATGTGTTTACCTAGATCATATATGCATATACATAATAGCGGTTCTGAAAATGTGTGTGTGTATATATCACATCACACACACGCACATATTATGTATATGCTTATATGATCTACTATAGACTGCATGCCATCATACATCACACTTATGCATCATGTCTTTCTTACAGATAAATCCGAACACATTTGATTTGTACTGTAATATGTTTAATGTGTTTTATAATAGGAGATCCATCTGTATGACGACAAGGAAAAACACATTTATTGGCCCAAACACGCAGTGGATTGTTAGCAAATCAAAGTGTCAAGTCACAGACGGGGAGAACGGCGGATTCCTTCCTACCGGAGAGGTGCAGGAGTGTGTTAAAATAACATCAACGCCACATCGCCATGGAGAGATATCACATCCATACACTCACCGCTTCTTGTTTTCATGGATGGCAGAGTATGACAGTCTTCTCAAGCACACACACACACCCACACACACACACACACACACACACCCACCAAAAGCGCCTTTCTGGGCTGAAAATTACAATAGCTGTCTCTACCTTTTTTCACCATGATCTCTGGGAAATCATGAAACCCAGACATACTGGAACCAGTTTTGTTTTGACTTTCGGGCTTTTGTTCAGTTCCAGCGTTCACATGCTGCGGAATAACAGACGGATCACATCACGTTCAAGTACCGCACCAGAACATTTATATTGTAATTCCAAAAAAAGAGAAAATATCACTTCCGTCAAAATTAAATGAGCAGGTTAAAAGAAAGAAGAAAAAAGGAAATGAGAATTACAGCTGAAGGTCGGAGACAAAAATGTAATCTTTGATCTGTCGTTTATCGGAGAACATTTCAGAGAGAGAGCGTTCACAGGAAGAGAGCTGGGGCAGCATCCCCGCTGTGTTAATGGCATAATTGTCAAGTGTGCGTTCGGTGTTATAACTGCACCCACGGTGAGGATGGTGGGCGGCACTTTTGTCTCACAGCGCCTGGGTGGTGTGAAAGGTTGTGGGTTCGATCCCCGCTCAGCCTGTGTGGAGTTTGCATGTTCTTCCCATTTCTGTGTGTGTTTCCTCCGGGTGCTCTGGTTTCTTCCCACGCTCCAAAGACATGCTGTTCAGGTTCCCCTCCATAGTGTATGAGTGACAGAGAGAGTGTGTTCAGCTGATGTTTGGATGAGTGACCCAGTGTAAGTAGTGTATCTAGCAGTGTAAGTCACCGCGGTGAATAAGGTGTGTGGGCTGATGACACTACATAAAGTTCATTGGAAGTCACTTTGGAGAAACCCATTGGCTAAATAAATGTAAGTAACCCTGAGTGTTCGCACCTGCTGAAAAAAGCGGCAGTCCTGGCTCATGTTCCTTCACGGCGGCGCATGGAAGGAGCCCAGGGATGCCGGTAGTCAGGGCTCTCCTGGAGGACGTAGGAGGCCCAGCGCAGAGAGAGGTGCTGAACAGCAATGAAACCACACCACAGCGGGTTCTGCAGAAACACCCCGTGCTCAGCTGCCTTCCCGTACCCTTATTTGTCGTTTGTTTTCCTTTCCACGGGGAACAAATCCTTCCGTCATGTATTATTCAGTATTGCGGTACATAATTTCCAAAGGAGATCGCCCGTGCTGTGTTCGGCTGAGCACGCAGCCCTTGAGCAGGGTTCGCTTGGAGCCAATGTGTCAGTGACCTTGTTCACACTTGTTGATGGCATTTATTGCCACCAGACAATCTGCTAATGTTCCCAAAACAGCACAGGCTCTATAAATAGCACAATAACGACAGCAGCTTATTAAATATTACTGCACCCACCTTGTGATTTTTGGTGCCTTACCATATGCACTTCTTTTTGTACAAAGGCTCCACTTTATCGATGAAGCCGGCGCTTGTTATTTTAGAGACTGGTGTTTGCGGGCAGCCTGTTTTCGGTATCGGGAAGACCGGAAAACCCGCCGCGTATTTCCCATAATGCTGCTGTATAGAACCATGGCAAGAAGCACGCAGTGGCAAGTAGGAGAGTATTTGCACACAAGTGGGAACGGTATGTCACAGGTTTAACCAGCCCCTTATTGTGGTTTTTTGGGGGGATAAGGAGGCCAACCAGATTTATGGGAATCTCATTCCAGTGTATTTTTTTTTGTTAATCATCAGTATTGGATTAAATTGGACTGCATGAGGGGGTGCGGTGGCGCAGTGGGTTGGACTGGGTTCTGCTCTCCGGTGGGTCTGGGGTTCGAGTCCCACTTGGGGTGCCTTGCGACGGACTGGCGTCCCATCCTGGGTGTGTCCCCTCCCCTTCCAGCCTTATGCCCTGAGTTGCTGAGTTGCTGAGTTAGGCTCTGGCTCCCTGCAACCCCCTCTGGGACAAGCGGTTCAGAAAGTGTGTGTGTGTGTGTGTGTGTGTGTGTGTGTGTGTGTGTGTGTGTGTGTGTGTGTGTGTGTGTGTGTGTGTGTGTGGACTGCATGATACATCACACACACCGAAACTGCTTGTCCTGAGTGGGGTCGGGGCGAGCCGAAGCCTCACCCGGCAACATGGGGCGCAAGGCTGGAGGGGGAGGGGACACACCCCGGATGGGATGCCAGTCCATCGCAAGGCACCCCCAGCGGGACTCGAACCCCAGACCCACCGGAGAGCAGGACTGTGGTCCAACCCACTGCACCACTGCACCCCTCTGCATAATACATCATTGTTCCATTAATCAGAAGTGAGTATTGCGTAATTTCGTCTCATACAAAATGACAATTAAATACATGGACACCAACATTACACGACAGTGTATATTAGATACCTACGTCGAGGCTGCATAGCAATCATCAGCTTCCAGGATTTCCTTTGTTTGTAGCCCTAGCGTTGCCACGTGGCCTAGCTGTGGAAGTGCCAGCAGGAAGCCCTAAACATTCGGGGCTCAGCGCAAAGGAGAAAACACATCTTGGCTCCGCTTGAGGGCTTTCGTGTCCCGCTGCGGTTTGTGGAAGGAAACTGGGATCTGTCATCTGTGAATCTGTGAGCAATTTTCATTTGGAACTGTGTCATGCTGCCAGTTTCATTCAGGCCAGTCCAACTTCATGCTCCCAGACAGACGATAACAACGTTTTGCAGCTACAGTGGGCAATCTCATTACGCAATAACTGGCTTTCCAAAGTCAAGGGAAGGGTTTCCTTCCTCGGAGCCTTCGTTGAATAATTGAGAGAAAACAGGAGGTCGATGAAGCGTCTCCATCGTTTATGCGCCTACACCCAAATAAAATGCCCAGTCTTCTCCGTGCATTGCTCGCGTTGTGCTAATGAAACCAAAATGACCTCGAAAATGATGAGATGGTCGAGCGATGGCACGTAATCAGGGATCAGCCCGGGCCCCAACAAGGACGCGATTGCATGTACGATCAGAGGTGTCCGATGTTTATCACGCCGAACTGGTTCAGACTCGGTGAAAAAATATGTACCGCTCCTGTAGCGACAGCGATCAAATGATGGCGAGAAGCTGCGCTGAATAAAGTCTAATCTATTTTTAAGTGTTTACACTGAGGGGGGGTGCAGTGGCACAGTGGGTTGGGTGCAGTGGCACAGTGGGTTGGGTTGGGTGGGGTCCTGCTCTTTCGTGGGTCTGGGGTTCGAGTCCTGTTTGGGGTGCCTTGTGACGGACTGGCGTCTCATCCTGGGCGTGTTCCCTCCCCCTTGACCGTCTTGACCCCCTTGCTCTGTGTTGCCAGGTTAGGCTCTGGCTTGTTGCAACCCTGCTTAGGACAAGCGGTTTCAGACTGTGTGTGTATATACTGATTGCCCTCCTCTACAACAATATTTCGTCGGTACAATAAAATGGGCAAAGCAAAGAATACACAGGAATCAGACAAATCCAGAAGCGCGTTTTATGCAACCCTTTGTCAGAACCAGTGAAAGAGCCTTTGTACTTGTTTCTGTCTGGTTGAATATAAACGAGGTCTGTAAACACAATGAAATACTTGGTACGGAGGACAAAGGAAAACTGTGAGGAGAGGCCGTTATTTATACGCAGTGATTCATTGGCACTCAGACACATTTACACATGTTACAAGCTGTTTCTGGGAAATTCAGAATACGAGAAAACATATTCAGGACCGGTTTCTATATAACACTCTTATTACGACTTACAGAATATCATAACCTGTAACTGGCACTACAGCCCTATGTAATCCACATACATTTATTCACTTAGCAGAGACTTTTCTCAAAAGCGACTTCCAATGAACTCTACGCAGTGTTACCAGCCCACACACCTTACTCACCGTGGTGACTTACACTGCTGGATACACTACTTACACTGGGTCACTCATCCACACATCAGCTGAACACACTCTCTCTGTCACTCACACACTATGGGGGGGACCCTGAACAGCATGTCTTTGGAGTGTGGGAGGAAACCAGAGCACCCAGAAGACTTACACTGCTAGATACATTACTTATACTGGGTCACTCATCCATAAATCAGTGAAACACACTCTCTTAGTGTCACTCGCACACTGTGGGTGAACCTAAACAGCATGTCTTTGGACTGTGGGAGGAAACCAGAGCACCCAGAGGAAACTCCACACAGACTGAGCAGGGATCAAACCCACATTCTCTCACACCACCCCGACGCTGTAAGACAGCAGCACTACTTGCTGTGCCACCATGCCGCCCGTACAGTCTCGCTACTTTCTGGAAGCACAGCGGTGAAGAAGTTGTAACCAGAAGGTTGCTGGGTTACATCTCCGGAGGCGTCCTTCTCCAGCGACAACGAGGAAGGTTCTTCATCCCGTTTCCTACAGCAAAACTGAGTAAAATCTCCTTTGTGTGAAGCTGTCAGCAAACACAATGAAATAATAGTAGTTACATCACCTCAAATTGCATCACGCCCATGTCACAGTCTCCAGACAATTAATGTGTCTGCTCAATAATCCTTCACATTACATGTTGCTATTTGGCGGATGACTCCTGTATATAAGATTGATGACATTAACAATGACACATTAAACTCGGGATCATCGTCGCCATGTAAGCTACTGCATTCCCCCATTTAACCGAGAATATGTAACAAAGAGCTGTTCGAAACGGAGTTTCGTGCGTGCGAAGTTTCCGGTCTGACGCCGCAATCGATTTCACACGAAGAGTCACGCAGCCAAGGACAAACACACAAAATTTCGTTCTGTAATAATTCTATAATGCCGTTGTATTGCAGAGCAGTACAATGACAATGAAATGATCAGTTCAATTCAATTCAATTCAATTCAAAAAGCTACAATAAACACGTACAGTACTGTGCCAAAGTCTTAGGTACTTAGATGTTTCACAAAAATATTTGTTTTAGATGGTCATTTAATGTTGGGGGGATGCGGTGGCACACTGGGTTTGACTGGATCCTGCTTTCCGGCAGCTCTGGGGTTCGAGTCCCAGTTGGGGTGTCTTGTGATGGACTGGCGTCCCGTCCGGGGTGTCTCCCCTCCTCCTCCAGCTTTGCACCCTGTGTTTCCGGTTTGCCGCGTCCCCACTTGGGACAAGTAGTTTCAGACTGTGTGTGTGTGTGTGTGTGGGATACTTAATTTCTTCTCTGTTAGTGTCAATGGGAAAGAGCATATTTTAGATTTCCAAGCATTTCTTTTGCAAAAAGTTACAGTATTACAGTGATGGTTTTGTATGCCATTAAAGAAATAGTGAAATAGTAATAAACCACTTTCCAAATAGAGAACGTGAGGTCTTTGTTCGGCAAAGCGATTTAAGTGAAACAGAAACAGCTGAATAGAGACGATAAAACTGGACGAGGGACAATCATGGTGAAAATGTGAGGTTTTGTCAGATGTGTCAGTTTAGCTCTAGGACTTTACACCATGGCAAGGGTGAGTGCAGCACCAAGACGCAAGGTGATCATCCTCGGGACAAGCGCTTGTTGACGATGGATGGTTACTGAGTTTTGAAGGAAGTTTATTAATTGAGAGCTTTATTATTGGAATTGTTCTCACTTTACAGCTTTTTCCCCAAGTGCCTAAAACTTTTGCGCAATACTGTATATATTTTTCCACTGTCATGACAAGCATAAATGGACAAGGAGGAAGGGGACCCTTGAATGAAAATTCACTCCGCTACAGATCTGGGAAGAAAGGGACGAGGACTATCACTTCTCTCATAGCTGTTTCATCATGAAATAGGACTGTATGGAAATGAGCATGATGATGACATCACCTCATAAAGCTGTGATGACCCAGTGTGTCGCACTCCCCAGAAGATGAATGTGTCTGCCCTTAATCCCTGAACACACTCTCTCTGTCACTCACACACTATGGGGGAACCCGAACAGCATGTCTTTGGAGTGTGGGAGGAAACCAGAGCACCCGGAAGACTTACACTACTAGATACATTACTTATACTGGGTCAATCATCCATAAATCAGTGAAACACACCATCTTAGTGTCACTCGCACGCTGTGGGTGAACCTAAACAGCATGTCTTTGGACTGTGGGAGGAAACCAGAGCACCCAGAGGAAACCCACACAGACACGGGGAGAACATGCAAACTCCACTCATGTGCGCTGCCGCTGTTCCCGTCTGACAAGGATTTTCTCGCTGTTTCTATCTGCGGCTGTGAAGAGAGGTGCAGAGAAGCACGTTTTGTTCTTTCCAGCTAGCTCTGTCGGCTACGGCGGAGGGCCGAGACCGGATAAAGGGGGGAAAAGTAAAGCGAAGCCCGTCCGGGTGCCACTTCGGAAAAGTTTTTCACACAACTGCTGCCCTCGGAGGTGTTTCACTGCAAATCGGGACGAAGATCAGGTGGACGTAGTTTGTGCTGGCGCCAGGCCTCCGCGGTTTTCCTTCCCTCCGCAGCGCAGCCCAGACTTTTGATCTTTCGTTTAATGGCAGACGGAGGCCCTTTGGAGGAGGCAATTTGTGCACACAAAGGCGGATGCCGTTTGCCGGGAAACCACCCTGCTCCCCTTTGCGTGCGGTTTAGGCAGCTTGTTAGCGAAGGATTTCAGCAGGCAGCTGGGGCGGCGAGGACGGCGCTCGTGACAGCGAGGCCGCAGTATTGCCGTTGCCGCAGCTCGGGGGAGCCATCATTTACGAGACGCCTGGGAGAAGAAGCTTAGCTCCGGAGCCTGCTCCCAATTTGGGTTAGTTTCACTTCGCTCCTCTGCCAGCCCACATTTGGACAGCAAATCCAAATGTAGATAAAGCGCGCCGAAATAGCAGGCCTGGGGGCATCACCAGACGAGGGCTTTTCCACAATAACCTCAACAAGATTAAACAGGAAGAGACCTCCTATCATTTATCTTGGGCCCTAGACTGTCCCGATTGCTCCCGCTATCTGCATTCATGTTGTTTTGTTTACAGGTGGCATGATGGCAAAGCGAGTAGCGCTGCTGTCTCACAGCACCTGGGTGGTGCGAAAGGACATGGGTTCGATCCCCGCTCAGTCTGTGTGGAGTTTGCATGTTCCACCTGCATCTGAGTGCTCTGGTTTCCTCCCACACTCCAAAGACATGCTGTTCAGGGTCCCCCCATAGTGTGTGAGTGACAGAGAGAGTGTGCTCCACTGATATATGCATGAGTGACCCAGTCTAAGTAGCGTATTTAGCAGTGTAAGTGTTCTGGGTGCTCTGGTTTTGCCCCACACTCCAAAGACATGCTGTTCAGGGTCCCCGCCATAGTGTGTGAGTGACAAAGAGAGACTCTGTGTGTGTGTGTGTGTGTTCCACTGATGTATGGATGAGTGACCCAGTGTAAGTGGTGTATCTAGCAGTGTAAGTCACCTGGGTGAATAAGGTGTGTGGGCTGGAAACACTCCATAGGGTTCATTGGAAGTTGCTTTGGAGAAAAGCCTCTGCTAAATAAAGAAATGTAAATTTTTTACTGACATCAAACAAGCCAGTTTTCTAATTCTGAAGATTTCGTTACTGATGAACTTTAGCTACGGTGAGCTGCCCCTTGGCGGGAGCCATTCATTCCGCCCGTCTCATTATGATCGACAGCTGCCCGGCACCCAGTCCCAGTCTTCAGAAACGGTTTTCGGAGCACCTCGCTGAGTTTTTCCACCCCAGGGCAGGCTAGAAAATGACAAAGCTATCGGCGGGCTCGCTCATCATCTCGAGCTTGATGTCTGTGGGCCGGATCACCCTGGAATGACATGGAAGCTGTGAAAAAATAACGAACGTGGACTTCGTTTAAAAGTATTTTGTCGTGGACTCAATGTGATACCGGGCTGGCAGGGAGAAACCGTTGCATAACAAATTATTCGCAAAATAATAGGACAAAAGACACACATAATGGCGTGATTTTGAAAAGATCCTAGAGTTCAGTGTGCGGCGACTCAGGGAGAAGGAGCCGCCAAACACTAATTGTTTATTTACAGCGCATGGCTTTGCTTCGTGCTGCTTATCTGCCTGTCTGCCAGAGCAAGAAACGGAGGGGGACGCCTGGCACCGGGTGCCTTTGTCGCTTTGAGAAATAGACCCATCCATGCACGTCGGCAACCCTGGATTTCATCAGCGTATTTGTACAATGTTTTGTTTATCTGTGGGCCCGGGAGCACAAAGTAAAATGGAGAGGGAGAACAGGATAGTTGTCATTTCCATGCTCAAATGATCGCTTTTCCACCTGGTTGTCCCTGTTTCTCCTTCAAAGGACACAGTGAAAACGCAGGAACGCACACCGATGGCCACAGTCATGTGCATGAGGAAGAGTGTTGTTTCTCTCTGCATCACATTCGCATTTATTCACTTAGCAGACCCTTTTCTCTAAAGCGACTTACAATGGATACTATGTAGTGTTACGAGCCCACATACCTTATTCACCGTGGTGACTTACACTGCTAGATACACTACTTACACTGGGTCACTCATCCATACATCAGTGGAACACACACACTCTCTCTGTCACTCACACACTATGGGGGGGAACCTGAACAGCATGTCTTTGGACTGTGGGAGGAAACCAGAGCACCTGGAGGAAACCCACGCAGACACAGGGAGAATATGCAAACTCCACACAGACTGAGCAGGGATCGAACCCATGTCCTCCCACACCACCCAGGTGCCGTGAGACAGCAGCGCTACTCGCTGTGCCACAGTGCTGCCCCATGCATGCATTTATAAGTGTACGTATACAGGTGTACCCTGGTACACGGACTCCTGGTTTACAGATTGTCAATATATCGGCCCTAGAAGAGTTGTACCCATGTTTGCTACGTGGACCGACTGCTCCCGGTGTCACACACTTTTTTTCAGGCGTTTGAGACACTTCTCACCAATGACGCCAAAGTCACGAGTCAATCAGACGCAGACTTTTCAACAACACATAATAATGAACATATGATAACCTCTTCTTAATTTTACATTGTCTTTCAAGTTGTTTCATTATATTTCCGATAAATGTTTGCATTTTAAGGGGGTGCGGTGGCGCAGTGGGTTGGACCGCAGTCCTGTTCTCCGGTGGGTCTGGGGTTTGAGTCCTGCTTGGGGTGCCTTGCGACGGACTGGCGTCCTGTCCTGGGTGTGTCCCCTTCCCCCTCCGGCTTTGCGCCCTGTGTTGCCGGGTAGGTTCTGGTTTCCCGTGACCCCGTGAAGGACCAGCGGTTCTGAAAGTGTGTGTGTGTGTGTGTGTGTGTGTGTGTGTGTGTGTTTGCATTTTATTTTTTTAATGATTTTTTGTTTTGTTCACTTGGGGGGGGTGCGGTGGCGCAGTGGGTTGGACGGGGTCCTGCTCTCCGCTGGGTCTGGGGTTCGAGTCCTGCTTGGGGTGCTTTGTGGCGGACTGGCGTCCCGTCCTGGGTGTGTCCCCTCCACCTCCAGCCTTACGCCCTGTGTTGCCGGGTTAGGCTCCGGTTCCCCGCGACCCTGTATGGGACAAGTGGTTCAGAAAATGTGTGTGTGTGTGTGTGTGTGTGTGTGTGTGTGTGTGTGTGTGTGTGTTTTGTTCACGTATCTCTACTTTTAAGAAGGGTCTCAAACCCCAACTCTTTCACTCACTTCCCCCCCGATCTTGCAAGGGCTCGATAAACATGCACGTGCTTGTGTTTGTTTAATGGGAAAACCTGCGTGCAGCTACTAGTGTGATGTGCACTGATTTATACTGGGGTTTGTGATGAATTAACAACTCTGCTGTAGAATCACGTGTCTGCACCCAAACTTCTCCTTCAGTAGATGTAACACACTTGTAGTGTCGCTCTCCGAGATGTAGGTCGCTTTGCAGAAAAACGTCTGCTAAATGAATAAATGTAAACGTACTGCATGTGTCTTCCATGTTTACCTGTACTTACTGTACAGTGGTTTAGTGAAAAAATTTAAAATTCTCCCCTGATTTAGTCTTTGCTCATTTCCTTCTTGATTATGTTTAACATCTTATCCTAATATTTTGATTACTATTTCTTGAGACTGTTTTCTTCTTCTTAATATTATTATTACTATTATTCTTTATATTAATATAAATAGAAATTAATATAAATATTTTTATTCAAATCACACACACACACACACACACACACACATTTTCAGAACCACTTGTCCCTTACGGGGTCACGGGGAACCGGAGCCTACCCGGCAACACAGGGCGTAAGGCCAGAGGGGGAAGGGGACACACCCAGGACGGGACGCCAGTCCGCCGCAAGGCACCCCAAGTGGGACTTGAACCCCGGACCCACTGAAGAACAGGACTGTGGTCCAACCCACTGCGCCACCGCACCCCCCTATTCAAATCATAATTCTTATAATTATGAGAACAAGGTAAATAATAATAATAAAAAAATAATAAAATGTTATTATTATTAATTATAATCAATTGTCAATTCATAAAATTAAAAAATTAGAAAAAATTATTTTCTTATTAATTATTAACATATTGATTTTTGGTTTAAGATGATAATATTAATAATCATCATCATCATGTTTATTATTAATAATTTGGGCTTGTCTGTAAAGTCCAGGAACACTTTCCCCCCCCGATTTAAAACTACGGGAAAAGCGACGCCCCGGTTTGCAAACTCTCAGTTTACGGACAGTTTTCGGGAACGAATTAAGTCTGTATAACTGGGGGTACCTGTTGTAAATGGAGAGCGCAGCGTAAAGGCCCCGTCACCTTGAAACACATCTTTAATTACACACTTACAACTTCCCATCTGTCTTCGAGGAGCACAAACTGGTTTTGTAACCAGTTAACTATGAACGTTTCGAGTGCTTTCATGACAGCAACTCATTCATTAGCGTAGTAGACAGCCACATTCGGGCCACGGGCCGTGCACGAGACGTAAAAATTCAACGGAGCAGAATCCCATCAAGCATGGACCGCGCCTCGTGGCCTGTGCTCCTCGAGGGCCTCTCCAGAAAACCCGTGGCCGGAGGATCGCGTAATGAAAACTGAGGGATGTGTTCCTGGCTCACAAAGGACAGGATATCAGGAAACATATTTTAATATGGAACCAAACGCTGCAGATCATTTTAAGGCGCCGGGGACGTCGGTTCTGGACCGCAGGAGGACCAACGGTAATGGCAGCATCAGAAGAGCGCAATAAAACGGGGCGTCGGAATATTAGATAAGAAACAGCAGGGAGGTCAGATAATGGAGAAAAGATGGAGAATTATTGCTGCGAAGGGTTTGGTGATTTCATGGCACAGCACGGCTGCGAGATTGCTGCCAGAGGTTTGGCTCGACCAACCCCGCATGTACGCCTAGAGGAGCTTCCGTGCCAGATCAGAGGACACGTTGAGTCCGAGGGTAATGGAGCTGAAAAAATATGCTTCGAACACTGCGTAAGTTGTCCTTCCAGCTCAGATAAAGGAGTGACGTCAGCCAGGTCCCTTCCTAAGACAAACTTGTTGAATGCGAACACAAAGGTGTCCCCGGCGCGGCAGGAAAAAGGCGTCGCAGGACTGCTGGGGCGGCCTTCCCGCGGAAACGCGAAGGCGAACTCCCAGCGGCCGCACCGTTCTGGAGACCAGAGCGTACGAACCCAACATCCGTCGGAACGCAAAGGACCGCCCGCCAAGGCCAGCGCCGCGCTTTGGAGCTGCACCTATTTTGCTCTTTGAATTTTCTTGATATGAAATGCCAGCGGTAATTTCCCTTCTCAATTCCTCTTTTCTTTGTGAGGAAAGGGGCGCGACCGAAATATCGAACGAAGGCGATGGCCCGGGAGCCGAGTCTTAACAAAAAGTCTCCTTTGGTGTCATATGATTTATTTTAAACTATTGTCTGTCTTTTTTCGTTTTTTTTTTTTTTTGCAGTTCAGTTTTAAGAATAAGATCAGCATCCAGCTGTTGAAGGCTCCCTGCCTTCCGGCTCCCAGGTTCATCATGTTTGAGCGGAGCCATAAGGGCTGAGCTTATAACTCAGTTATTACAGAGCTCTGGAAAGAAGAGGGCTTTTATTTCCTGCCCCCCTCCTCGACCCCACCCCACCACCACCACCCCCCTTGCTGGAGTAATAAGCAAATAATGAAGATTTGAAATTTGTTAGACTTAGCTTTCATCAATGGGATGGAACAATATCCACCGTCCCCTTCATTTTCAATTCCATCAGAACCCAGAGTGCAGTGGAGACTCCAGCGATGGTGCGGTCTTCCTCCAGACCCCACGGTACGATATTGTACTTTACCCTCAAATGTTCCTCCCTTCACTTAAATTACCATAATATCCCTGCCGTCCAGCACAGCATCAGCTCCATGCACTGGAGGGGTGTGATTTAACGCCAATTATTTATCATTAGAATCAAAGCCAGCTGTGCCCACTTGTCAGGGCTTGATGGCTGCGATCGCAGCAGCAGCAGAGAGGTGAGAGATTGTTGGTGTTACAGCTCCGGGACTCTGAGGGTGCGGCATCGTTTTGTGTCGGGCTGGACGCTGGGATGGAAGTGTCTGGAAAAGGTTTGCAACCTGCTGATTCCCAGTAAGAAAAAGAAAAAGATCTTGGAATGTATTTGGAATTAGGGGGGGCATAGTGGCACAGTGGCGCAGGGGGTTGGACGGGGCCTGCTCTCCAGTGAGTCTGGGGTTTAAGTCCCGCTTGGGGTGCCTTGTGACGGACTGGCATCCCGTCCTGGGTGTGTCCTCTCCCCCTCCAGCCTTACGCCCTGAGTTGCCGGGTTAGGCTCCGGTTCCCCGCGACCCTGTATGGGACAAGCGGTTCAGAAAGCGTGGGTGTGTGTATTTGGAATTTCTAGGAAGGTACTCAAACCCCACCTCTAAACACATGGTGTCATTTAAAAGCAAGCAATGTCCTCTGTAAGGTGAGTTTGGACTCAGCATTGTGATGTTTTGGGATATTACATTTACATTAATTCATTTACCTGACACTTTTCTCTAAAGCGACTTACAGTGATTCACCCATTGATACAGCTGGGTAATTTTACTGGAGCAGTTTAGGGTAAGTACCTTGCTCAAGGGTACTACAGCTGGAGGTTGTAGTAACCTTCAGCCTTTGGGTCCAAAGGGTGCGGCTCTAACCACTATACTGCCGTAGAGGTGCCTAGATACACACTTAAACACGTGTCCTCTTGAGTGGACTAAACGGGCAGCATGGTGGCACAGCGAGCAGCGGTGCTGTCTCACACCACCTGGGTAGTGTGAGAGGATGTGGGTTTGATCCCCGCTCAGCCTGTGTGGAGTTTGCATGTTCTCCCTGTTTCTGTGTGTGTTTCCTCCCACACTCCAAAGACATGCTGTTCAGGTTCACCCATAGCGTGTAAGTGACAGAGAGAGAGAGAGAGAGAGAGTGTGTGTTCCACTGATGTATGGATGAGTGACTCAGTGTAAGTAGTGTATCTAGCAGTGTAATTCACCCTGGTGAATAAGGTGTGTGGGCTGGAAACACTACGTAGTACCCATCACCGCTAAGCGAATAAATGTAAATGAGTGACGGGGTCCTGCAAAGGCAAGCACTTTAAGACGAAGCTCTAATAGATCTGCATTATTTCAGCATGCATAACTAAGGGACTTGCGGAATGACTGTGATCTGAGCCACGAGTGATGTGCAGCAGGAATGCCTATTAGGGTTAGGAGGACATAGAAGGAGGAAGTCATTAAACAGCATACTGCACCAGAGATAACGGAGGATACCATTTACATATTAGACATGGTGAAAATTTGAAGCTGATCTCCCATGAATGGCAGCAGACTACAAAGCTGCTTTAAGCTGCCGTGCCCAGACTGCGCACAAGGCTCGTGGACTGTCGCATCCAGCCGGGGAGACGTTCTCGGGAGTGGAGCGACTTCAGAGGAAACACGGAGGTACGAGCCGGAGCGGCAGGATGAACCACGCCGGTTTGATTAAACATAGCTGATTTTTTTTTTTTTTCTTTCTTCAAAATATCATTAAGCTCCAGATGATAATTACCTGCTTGTTTGGTTTTGGTTGGGCGTCGCGGTAACCTTGAGGCCCTCAGACATCACAAAACCTCCAGTGAGAAGGTCAACACTCCTTCGCAACTTTCATGTCGTGTCTTTAATTAAATCGTTGATCAAAATCTTCTTGCTGACAGCGGCCATCGCCCGCCATGTAAATATTCATCAATTTGTGCACGATAAAACACAGAGTAAGCGTGCGTTTGTGAGGCAGGTGTATGGTATTGCAGTGCTGTAAAATACTCTACCAAACATGGTGATTTTTTTTTTATATTCCAGGCATTAGATCCCCTTGAGAAGGCCGGTGCTGTTGCTTAAAACAAGGTCTATCTATCTATCTATCTATCTATCTATCTATCTATCTATCTATCTATCTATCTATCTATCCATCTGTCCATTCTGCAGCACATGCAATGACGACAGACTCGTCACTCCTATCGGTGGCATGTTCTAACCCCGCAGTCCACCTGATCCAGAAGGACTCTCCCACAATCCAGATCCTCCTCCTGCCTCTGTCCGCTGCGTGTCCCCCCCGCCAATGCCAACGTCCCCACGCAGCCACCTGCAAAAGGCACCTGTCGCTTTCTGTGGGAAAATAAACAAAAAGGTTATGCATTGTGATCCCATCTGATGTAATCTTGTGAAAGAAGCTCGCTTTGGCGGCCTGTCCTTCTCAACACCTCCTTGCTGAAAGCAGCTCTCTCTTCTCCCTGTCTGTCAACCCCTCTTTACCAAGGTATACGTGTGTACATTGCATAATTAAATTATATAAATTTACTGCATTTAGTTTCCTGAGATGGGAATATGTTGCTTATTTACATATATATTCATATTATATGTATGAAATGGCAGTGATTTGATATCAAATGAATACACACACACACACACACACACACACACACACACACACACACACACACACACTGTCTGAAACTGCTTGTCCCAAGGGAGGTCGCAGCAAACCAGAGCCTATCCAGGCAATGCAGGACACACCCAGGACGGGACGCCAGTCCATCACAAGGCACCCCAAGCAGGATTTGAACCCCAGGCCTGCCAGAGAACAGGCATGGGCCAAACCCACTGTACAACAGTACCCCCCCATACAAATCCAGTGAGCATAATACTTAAGGACGACTATATTCTCCATACCCTAAAAAATATTTGAACGCCAGCCTCTCCTTGAGCAAACGTATATTTCTGTGTCGGTCCTTCGGTGCGTATGTGTATATCTGGCGCACTTTTCGAGTTGCTTCCTTTCGAAATATTACTTTGTGTAAGCTTTGGCGCTCTGCGGCCTGTTGAATAATGGCGAGTCTTTAATTGGTGTCGTCAAATTTAATCAGAAGGAGAAGTTTAAATGAGTTAACGAACCGAGCTCTGTAATCAGTCCTATTAAATGGAGCACATTTACTGCATACTGCCTATATAGGTGACTGACTGATATGTTTTTGATCAGGAATTACACCTCTTGCAGTCCCTGTTCGTGGTGTTACTAATGGGGCAGCAGGACATGGCCTGTAGTGACTCAATACTGCCACCTACTGCACACACAAGGAATTTTACTCAAGAGATGGGTAAAACACAGTACATTTGTGTAATAATACAGTCTCCTGCTCAGATCCCAGAGGAACCTGGCTTCTGGACCCTTGAGAAAAGTACTGTTCTTATCATACATTTCTCACGTCTAGTTTAAAGTTGTGTGTAGTTTAAATGGCTAAATGGTCTCATTAAACAGTATAATAGCAAGTACTGTTGGTCATGTCTCACACACACACACACACACACACACACACACACACACACACACACACATGGTCTGAAATCCCTCGCCCCACGCAAGGTCACGGCAAACCAGAGCCTAACCCAGCAACACAGGGTGCAAGGCTGGAGGGGACACACCCTGGACGGGACGCCAGTCCATCACAAGGCACCTCAAGCAGGACTCGACCCCCAGACCAACCAGAGAGCAGAACCCAGCCAAACCCGCTGCACCACTGTGCCCCCCTCTGTGCTGCTCGTGTCATGTGTAAACAGCAAAGGAGCAGGTTGTGGATTGGAGGTGGGAAACTGCCGGTGGTTAAAGTGGGCCTGAGGACCTTGTCGTGTTCCAAGGCTGCGAAAGCTGGAAGACGGTACGGATGAAGTACATGGGAAAAAACTCGGTCTGAGTCGAGGATGGGAGGAGAGCTGCAGGACTCCACAGAGACATTCGCCGTAAAGCCTCTGCGGGCGATGATCTCGGGGGTCAGACAGACAGGACTTAGCTTGAGTGAAGTCACGTCCAGGAGGGGCGCGGCAGAGTACCTGGTGAGTAATGCAATGGAAAGCATTTCTTCAGACATCCATCTATGGGAAAGAACAACGTTTAAAAGGAGGGGAAGGCACCAGTTGTTATTGAAAGAGGTGTTTCAGTCGTTCTCCAGCAAGCTGATGCTGTGGCCTAGAAAGAGAACGTACATGTAAAGGGGGTACCTAAGAATGAGCACCCCACCCCCCCCCCCCCCGCCTTGTGCTTCTGCGTAGAACTACACAATACACAGCGGACTCTGTTTAAAGGCGCCTGCGATACGCATACACTGGTGTCTAACAACATCAGTCGTTAGCTGCAGAGCCTCGCATTTGAACCCACTTGGAGCTCCCGTCGCTTTCAGGCGCTCGTCCCTGAATCGGACGCTTTCGCATCTCCATTCCGCGGGTCACCCTGCTTTTCCAGAGAGTGAAAAAGCCTCACAGAAAGGCTCCGGACTCCAGAACTCTGTAATTAAGGGTATTAACAAAGGGGACCGGAATCTGGGCGCCTGTTATACAGCTGCGTCCCAGATGAGAGAATTCCCTTCAGGAAAGCCAAGATGTCATTAAAACACAAAATTAGACCTGAACGGGACCACTGAGAACATACGGCAGTCCCACCAGTCTGCCACGCCAACGATTTCATCTCTTGACTCTTCGTAATAAAGTTTTTTGTTCAAAAGTGCTGCAAAGGACTGGTGTCCCATCCAGACTGTACCGTCTTGCACCTTGTGCTTTCTGGGATAGGCTCCCCACCACCACGACCCTGAACTGGACATGTGGTTACCGAATAGGACGAAACCAACCAAACCTCTCCGAAACCACCAAAGTGGCGCAGTGATCTCAGTCTGTTGAGAAGTGGGGCAGCAGGATATCTGAAAACAGCAAGTACTGGATTGAAAACATAGCCAGCAAAGAACCAAGAGGCTGACTGTGTATAGATAAATATATGAGAAGATCTATATGACATTTACTGTATTTGAATTGATGTTTGTTAGGAATGCAGGTAATCCAGGATCCTTGACAAGTGTTTTCTCATAAATGACAGTGATTATACTGTAAATCGGAGGCAGTGCAATGTTTGGATCATCTTAGTCCAAAGGTCCCAGGTTTGAATCCCACTCCTGCTCTAGTACCCTTGAATCAAGGTACTTTGCCTGGATGCTCCAGCAAGAATAAAAGGGTAAAACATTGTAAAGTTTATCATCTAGCATTTGAAAATGCTTGAAAGAAGGTGTTCAGAGCTAAATAAAAGTTAATAATAATGAGAAGAGGAAGGCTAAAACTCGACCGTTTCTCTTTTAAACTGAACTAAAACTCTTTCGTTGCACATTTAACAGACAAATGTTTAGTTTAATTGGTATTAGCCCGAACTGTGTCCATATCCAGTCCAGCTGATGTTTTTCAGCACATTGTTCAGTCCATCGTTTGCATTTTTTGTGTTGATTTTTGTATCTGTTGCTGCGCAGGGTGTGTGAAGAGCGACCATTAACCGTCCCCCTCCACCAACTTGTACACTCTTTGTCTCTAAGTTGGCTGTGTTAAGCTGGGCCCAGGGCAGCGGTGTCCCAACGAGACCGAGGACGACAGTCGGACGAACAGGCTCACAGCGCGCTGGATCCTGCACTCTGTGCTTTTCAGCGTTTAGTTCACACACTAAAAAAATAAGATTAAAAATATATATTTCAATTCATTCACCTGTACAAATGATAGCTTTTTTTTTTGTTGCTTTTGTCTTTAATAACCCCAATCACACCAGCTGCATTTTAAAAGGTGCAGAAATTTAGGATGAAAAATAATTTTTTCAACGCTGGACTCAGACATTTTTCTGTCAGTGTCAAAACTGAGCGGCTTCCCTCAACTGTTGCTGCAGTCATGAGAAAGTGTTAAATATCTTGGTGAGACAGCTGGTGGTGTAGTCGTTAACACTCCTACTTTTGGACCCACAGGTTCAAGTCTCACTAGCTGCTATAGTATAGTATAGAAATGTAAAATTACCCAGCTGTGTAAAGAGGTAAAGACGTCTGGGGGGGGAACCACAGCTAAATGTAGATTTCTACACTAAGCTATTATACTTGGTAGTTCCTGGTAGAAGAAGCTAACAAAGAAACTACTTGAAGCACGTGTCTGCATCCAAGTTTCCGCTAACGTAATGCACACATTGTGGCTCTTTTATGGGATGTGCGTCGTTTTGGAGAAAAGCGTCCGAAAAATGAATGTAAAATACTATAGACCTGGAATTTAAAAATATTTATCTGCAAATTCTCCGTGAAGAATAGCTGCGAGTGTATTTGTGCTAATTCAACATATCAAAATGCAGAACCTTTAATTCTGTGTCGCTACGACTTTTATTTTATCTCACAGATCATGGCTTGAATTCACGGTATCAAAAAAGCAGGACTATAAACCCTTGTGCAGCTTGTGAGAAATTCCGCGAAGAAATTAAGAGCCCACTAACAACGACGCCACTCCTCGCGCTACCACCCCTGAAAGCATCTCAAAAATCTTTTTGGTGTGGCCACACGAGATCTCGCGAGATGTAGGCGGTGCGACTCTGGGGCTATTCTCCAACGACGGGTACGCAATTCCACCAAGCGGCCCAGGGCGCTAGCTCGCTGGCCTACGTGACAAAATGTGGCGTGCGCGTTCGCGCGCGCCAGTCCGCTGAGGGAGCCGACGAGAACCACCGAGGAGGCGGAGGGAGAGGCAAAGGGGGGGACTTTTCACTCTGAGAAAATCGGTTAGTGAGGCGGCGGGGAACGTCGACACCATGGGTAAGTCGCTCTTGTTTTTATTTTTTTCTTTAAAAAAAAAAAAAAAACGTGTGAAACTCGCACGAATTTCATCTGTCACGAAGACGTTCTGTTAACCAAACGTATTTGGTAACGTAAACCTGCGAGCCCATTTGTGGTGGGAAAAAAAAAAGTCAAATTTCGGAGTGAGCTCGAGGCATTTCCTGTGTGATTTTTCCCTCTGTGAAATGGTCTGTCCCACCTAGCGTTTCTGCCTTATCCAGCAGCCCCAGTTCACGGAGGTAAATTTCTTTTTCTTTCACTCTCCAACTTCAGTAATTAGGCAATATATTTCATGTCCCGTGCGGATGCGGTATTCGTGTTTTTCTTCAAGTTCTACACCGGGACTGAGGCTCAGGCTGCTAACAGAAGCTAGCATGCCATGCTAGTCGTCGGGTCCCCACCGTCGTGTAGGACTGTTACTCCGTCCTTAGGCTTATACTACGGTTACAATAACCACGTATACAATACAGTGTATAAACTCTAGTCTAAAGGCGTGATGAAAAGCTGAGACTGTGTGGTGTTGTCGGTATGTTTGCATTTTTCTTGTGGTTAATTTGTGTACACAGTGGCCTCCAGTACGTGTGGTGTCAAGTTAACTGTGTTTGCTATAACAGACAGGCTTAGGTATTCTTATACCAGGTAGGACCAGGGTGAGTTATGAATAATACGTATTGCGTATTGGAGAATTTTCATTGTAAATTGAGTGTGCTGTGTTTAATCTAGTGCCCTGTGACACACACAGTGAGTGAAAAATGACAGAAAATGGAAAAACCTCCTGTGTATGTATAACCTCTTGATGGGTGATTAATTTTTGGGGTCTTTTGTTTTGACCTCCGTGTTCTAACCAGCCGTTACACCAACCGGTCTGTGCTGCAGAGAGGATGGTTTGGACGCTATTTGCAGGTTCTTCTGGGTATTTCAGCTGGACAATCATTTGGATGCAACTCTGTGAAAACTGACATGGTGATGAAACGCTTTGCATTTTGACGGTACTCCATCCGATTATTTAATTCTAGCATTCCTCTCAGAGGGACTTTTTTGGAAACATCCAAAAAGTCCGGCATCACAACCAAAATTGTGTAGGTTAAAGCACAAAATAGTCTGAAATCGATAATGTACTGTGTTAAGAGAATTTGGAATGGACTTGTTTGCGCATAAGACTTCATTGCGGGTACATTTGACCACTCTTAGGCTAGAGATGAGGGTTCTGGACTTGCTGGTGAAATGATTGCAAGTTTTACTCGACGGTCGTGCTAATGCAATAACATGTATAAGGAATATCACATTGTTATATCTTTGCATCATAGCTTTTTAACATGGTAAAGATGTTCATCTGCGAAGCACCATCGTCTTGTAGTGTTCTTAAGAGCTGCATCAGAGAACAGGAAGTTATCGGTTTTTGTTTTTTGGAACAGTTAATTTGTGTCCCGACTCAAAATGGAAAATATTTACCTCATTTTGTGCTGTTGTCTACTTTAGAAGTGAACCTTCTGATTTAAACATGAAGATTGACGATTGTTCTCAATTCAGTATATCAGATAAACACATCAAAACTGTAAAAAAGCCTTATATTTAATTATTAGTAGAAGTTTGAAAAATATTGAATGTTTTGGGGGTGGAAGTTTTTAGAGAATAAAAACCTTTTGTTTGTTTACAAGAGCATCAAGACATGTTTATTATACTCATGCTGACATCACATGGTGTTTGCAATGGACCATTCAGTCTGAATGTCTGTTTTGTGACATGTGACTACACTGTCTTAGTGCTTGGCCTGTGGAGATTTAGAGAGGGCCACTCTTATTCTTACTATTATGTTTCTTTTTTTGTTTCATCTTCCATATAAAAAAAGCATTCCTGCCACTTTTCTGGTTTAAAAATATATATATATATGTTCATTATATGTACTTTGGTTCCCATTATTATGTATTTTTTAAGATATACTATTTGGAATATTTTGCATTGAGCCTGGATTTCTTTTTTCCCTATGTCTAGACCTAAACCATATGTTGTATTACTGTTTTTAGGTAAGCATTGTGGTTTTTGCATTACTTGATTGGCAGGCTGGATCAGGCCTATAAATGTGGTTAATTTAATAGAGGAATGTGTTCATTTAAGCTGAAATGCTAGTTGGTCAGGCCTTTTTAACGAGAGGTTATTGTCCATGTTTGTTCACACTGAAACAGGTGGACTGCAAGGTTTTAGTTTGTTCAGGTGGTGCTGCCACCAGTTGGCGTGAGAAGAAGGGCAGCCACAGGGATGGTGGCTTGGCAGAGCAAGCTCTGTTTTGGCACTCAAGCTCTTTCGCTGACTGCTTTTCAGGGCATTGTTAACTTACATAGATACAGTTGATAAATTTGGGGGCTGTCCGCCTCATAGAAAGGTTAAACTTTTTTTGGCTTTCGTTTTGCGTTTTCTGTGTTGATTGGACAGGTGAATAACTACTCTTCTCCAGAGACAGTGTACAAAGTTTGGGTTTCATACATTGTAGGTTGGGCAAGAAAAGCATAATTTGTTTTAAGTTTTGAGCTTGCTGATCCAGCCGGTGTCACACCACATCTCTTCCGGCAGTTTACCCACCATGAAAAGTAATGGGTCTTGTCTCCGCAAATCTAACAGACCTTAAACATTTTTCACCCCCATGAAGTTTCAAGCCACACTTCTTATTCCATCTCACAGGGCGGTGAAAATCAAGATGAATGTTTTTCTTATCAACATGACCTTGAGAGCCTTTTCAGATCTTTAGAGGCATGTTAGAAATTTGTGTTTGTTTGTAAAGTTGCCCGTTGTGTGTGTTAGTGACAAAGAATATTTCACTGGTGTATGGATGAGTGATTCATTTTAGGTAGTGTGTCTAGCAGTGTAAGTCACCTTGGTTGGCCTACGTAGTGTTCTTGGAAGTTGCTTTGCAGAAAAGCATCTGCTAAATGAATAAAAGTAAATGAGCATCCTTCTCACCTGGTTCATCAGACATTTTTATTCAGCACAGTAAAATGTAAATAAAATGTTTCCAAGAGTACATTTTAAGGAAAAAGTAATTTCTCTTGAGTATGCTGTATTCATTGTGCTCTGTATGAAACAGTCTGTTAATGTCTGTGGTTAGGCTGCTTCCTGTGAGCTTGCTGTGAGCCTCTGTGACAGTGAGACATATGTGCTCGGATCACATCCACCATTTTTCTATCCTAACCTGCAGTGAATTGGAGTTGTGCTGCCAGGGCAGACAGAGGTGTACCAGCAAAACGTGATGTTGCACATCATATCAGCTCTAGTATGTGGGGATTACAAAATTGCACATCTGAGACAATAGGCCAGCTTTGGGCAAGAGATACTTAGAATGTAGACTCAAGGATTGGTCACTCAAAGAGGGAGATGGAGATGAGGCAGGAAAAGGAACAGCTGTTAAAGGGCAGGCTTCTTCTGGTGCCTAATATGGTTTGGCAAAAGTCTTTTCCTCTGTCACAAGTGTTTAAGAATTACTTATGTGACTATTTATTTGTAAAATTAGTGGTTGTCATGCCTGAACATAGAAGTTGCATAAGTGTTTAACATCTTAAAACCTTATGGTGTGGAATTCAGAGGTTGAACTTTACATTTATTCGTTTATCTGACACTTCTCCAAAGCAACTTACAATGTTAAGCTTCTAACAACTATTTACCCATTTATACAGCCGGACATTTTTTTTTTTTTTTTTTTTTTTTTTTTTTCTGGAGCAATTTAGTGGAAGTCCCTTGCTCGTGAGTATAACAGCTGGAGGTGAGAAAATCAAGCCTGCGACCTTTGGGTCCGAAGGTAGCAGCTCTAACTACTATAACACCGGTTGGTATTCTCGTTGTTTTCTGAAAACAAAGTTTGCATGTATTCAATTCCTCGGAGTGCCCCTTGGTCACGTGGGCTTCGCTTTAACACATTGCCAGCTCTCGGCTTGAGTGGAAGGCTAAGAATGTCATATAGTAGTACATATGGATGTACAGGGGTGATGGCAGGCAGCAGCCCTATTGTTTCTCAGCATTACATCTACAACAAAGTTCAATTTTACATTCAGATCATGTTCTGCTGGTGATTTGCAGTTATTTATGCTCTAAGAGAAAGGCAGTGAGAGGGTAGCCAGTAGATGGTTGAGTTAATGGACAGCTGTTGGCAAAAGGACACAGCACCTTCAGGTGTGATTTTTGTAGCCAGCTTTTCGGTGTCTCTAGTAGCTGTGATATACAGGCCCCAAAGTGGGAAGTTTATCAATGGGAGCCAGCTTCCAGAAACTTCACACCTTTTAAAGGAGTTTCTTGTTTCACATGATGCAAGTTAGAGGTGGAATAGTAGTTTGCTGTCAGCACCAATTTGCATGTAACCATTTAAATGTTCAAGTTTCTATATTTATCCACTAAAGGTGGCTACTTCATCTTCTGCTGTTTTTGTAGATGCTTATAGAAGTTGTCCTCTTATCATATAAAAGACCAATTTGTTTTGTAAGACACGTCGACTGGAAGGTTACCTTGAAATTACCTTTTTAGTGGCCTTATCAGTGGCCCGACTGGTGAAATTCACAGCTGGTGCCAAGTGGTCTCGCATTCACCACTCTGGTCTTGGCATTAATTCAGCGCAAAGCAAAGAAGAGATGATGACACTGTGCTGGAAACTTTCTGAATTTGTTTTTGAGGATATAAAGTATTGCCTGCACAATCTTGTCTGACTCTTTATTTTACAAGACATTAAGGATGACTGTGGTAAAACTACACATTTAATTAGTAGCTGTGCTTTCATACTGATCCCCCCCAACTTCTGATGTGTTAAAAGGTGTTGGTAAACAAATATTACATCTTTAAGGAATACACCTACATGTTGTTTTCAAGAGTTTGTACTGATCACATCACTGCACTTTATTCCAGTGTTTTAGTTTAGTAGTTAGATATTATGAATTGTACTGTAGTAGTAATAGTACAGTATATGCTGTATACAGGTGCTCCCTGATTTACGATGGTTTGACTTTTTTAAACTTTACAATGGTGAGCTGGCAATAGACATTTGGTAGAAACTGTACCTCGAATTTTGATCCCCTCCCCCGGGCAAGCAATGTGCGGAGCGATACTTTCTCACGATGCTGGGCAGCGACAGCAATCTGCATCTCCCATTGTAAATTGAGGACCGCCTGCTTGTTGTCCCGTGTCACACTGTGGTCCAGGAGAAACTCTATTTCATGCCGATGTATGTTCTAAACATATTGTGGAAGTGACGTTATAGTTGACTTTGAAAATATTCTGGATTTTAAATCAGTCTTTTTCTTTTTTTCATTTATGGATTTCATCCAGTTTATTTAAACTTTTATTTAATTTATGAACAGCGCTAGGTAACAACATAAATGTAGAGACTGTAAACTTCGAGATTGCAAACATGTCCACGTACATAGAGCTAGGGCTCACGAGAAAAAGGTTACAGTATATCACAGGTGTGATCTTGTAGCACATTCTAACTTCCAGAAAGGTGTCCAAACATTCCAGAATTCCTTAAAGTTGTCATTCAAATCAAATGTCAGTTTTTTCCAGTGGAATAAATTTAAATTTTTCAGTGTTTGGTGCAGGTTATGAAGCTCATCCTTTAAGTTACAAAGTTAGTTTCTTGCCAAAAGTAAGCCGACGGACCATTTTCCAGGCTTGAGGTGTCCCATGGTCCATGTTTTGAGTTCTGCAAGTTACTTTGTGGTTTCAGCACAAATGTTTTACATATTTTAGGTTTTTTTTTTTTTTTTTTTTTTCTTTCGGTGTGGGGACACTGTGCAAAGAAAAGGCAATCTTATACACAGTCTAGATTTGCCATATGCCTTATTGCCCGTACTTCTGCAGCATTGTTTGTGTGTATATTAACATGAGAATCTTTTAACCAGCTCTTTTTGCTGTGATGGAAAATGCTACCTGTATAATGTAACACCATAGCATATGGTGATTTATGCAGATGTCCTGAAAACTTTGGCTTCTGTGGTAGGCTGTGTTCTTAAACTGGACTTACTTTACTATTTCAGGTTACATGGAAGTAATTGTAATGGAGCCCAGTACCAAGGCACTTATGAATAAATTCATATTTATTCTAATGTCCAATGGTAAAAATGATCAAAACTGTAAAAGTAGTCTTAATTGTCATTGTTTGGTGTTTTTATATTTATGATTTTGAATGAAAAAAGATGAATCATCATTGCTTTGCAATCTTAAACCACCATATTGATTTGAGGATTAAATTTTGTACTTTAAAATCCAGCCTTTAGTGGAATGATGTAGTACATTGAAATGTATCAGTATATATGAGCTCTCCACTGTGGAATGGGTTGTGTTTAGATGAAGCCCAAATTCAGATGAAGTATGCAGCAGTTAACTAAAGTAATATTTTTGTCTGTCTCCCCCCCCCCCCCCCCCCCCCCTCTTCTTTACTGTCCCGCAACATTGCTGTTCTCATGTGGGTCCTGGCGAATCATTTGACATTCTGGCCACTGTCACTCACTGGATCAAACAACACGGCATGGCTGCTTTTCAAAGTAGCTGTAAGTATTCACTTAATACTGTTGACTCTTTAGTTTTTATTGTTTTTCTGCAGTCATGTTTGTAGAGCATTAATTTATTTTACACGTAGAGTATCAGTTGATGTTTTACAATATGTGCATCAGTTACAGCAGGCATGTTTCTCTCTTTAAATAAAATATACTTTAATTTCCTGGAGTTCACTGCTACATCCTAAGTGGTGTGTGCATTCTCATTATTGAACTCTCACCCCTTTTTTTGGCCTAGTTTTAACTAAAGTTGCTCTGGTGGAAATAAAGTTAGTCACAACCCTCTCTAGACATCTCTGCATATTATAACTGTCTGAGCAAAGAACTGTTTGACACCTCATGTGTATTGGATGCTACATAATCATTTGTTTCTGCTCAGAAAAGTTGTATACAGCATAGTAAATAAGAGATGAGTAGTGGTGGCACACATCTAAAAGAACTGTTGTTGATGACAAAGTTAAGCCTTTAACCTAGTTTAATGTTCCATTGCAGCAACAGAAGAACCTGGAGGGATATGTGGGTTTTGCAAATCTTCCCAACCAGGTGTACAGAAAATCGGTCAAGAGAGGCTTTGAGTTTACTCTCATGGTTGTAGGTGAGTCTCTTGGAAGTGACACTGATTTTGGAAAAACTTAAACAGTAGGTTGTTCATAGTGTATATTCCTGTTTTATGTGAAATAGTGTTTGGCTAAAGTTTTTTTTTTTTTTTTTTTTTCCCCCCCCCCTCCATACTGTTTGTTTCAAATGTTGGAAATATCAGAAAGATTAAGTTTGAAAGAAAAAGGCAGAAAATGTAGATATTTGCCTTTTGCAGTACACATGAATTTTAAGGATGATATTTCATCACATTGCTGAGCGGTGGAACAACCAGCTGCACTCTGAAATGCATTGGGAATGGGGAGCTGGATTCTGTGAAATAATATTTCAAACAAATGTGCTTCCTGTTCAGCAGTGGAGGCAGGTTTTTTTTTAATGCAGTGGAATGCATATGTTAGTGTGCGTGTTTCTCCTCAGGACTGAGGGTGGGAAGCTTCCTGTAATGCGTTTCATGCATTTAGATTACCAATCCTAGCAGCAGAGAGGGATGGGAACACACGGTATCTCTTGCTGCATTCTCTCAAAGGACTGCCAGGACATACCTGCACAGGAAATGTTAGTTAGCACATAATGATGTTATGTCCTGTCCCCCTCCACCGTAGTCTCATCAGTCTCCACTTCTAGGCTTGCAGTGGGCAGAAAGATGCAGAGAGGAAACACCATGAATTCCAGCTCCATTTGGTCTCATTTTAGCATTCTCCAGTGACTATGCCCTGGAGTGTCCCTTCTTTTCTGTAAGGAAAAGGACTCTTAAGCAATTTTGCATGCACTGTGTAATTAGAATTGCCACTTAATTGGCAAAGTTAAAAATATGTAGTCTCTCAGCCCACAGCTGTTACAGAATCACACATTTCTTTAGTATCCTCAGCATGACTGGCCTTTTTGTTTTCCTTTCTCTCTATGGAGAATTCTGTAAGTTGAAACACAAGTGTTTTCTTGGCATTTTTTGCATTTTCCTTTTTTAATTGAAAATGGGCACATAAGTTGTCCAAAAGCTTTTGTTGTCAGAAGTCAAGGATTTTTGTTATAGAGGCATGTGAACAGCTGTATGCCAGAGTCCCAGTGAAATTATTAGTATTTAATTTCTTTTTTGATTCTGCGATATTCTTTATTTCATTTTTAAGAAGTAGGGTAAATCTGTGAATCTTTTGGCTTTCTTGATGTGCAGACTCATGGCCAACACTGGAAGAAGATTTTTGCTCTGTTGGGATGTTTTTTGAAATTGACATTAATCAGACCAAAAGGGAATTAAATTTTACAGTAATTACCTTTCTCCAAAAGCTATTGGAGTACTTCCTCCTGCATTTTCACTATCATTTTGGAAGCGCCATAAAATGAATTAAAGCTAAATTCCTTTGAAACCAGGCTTTCCTGCTTCTCCCACCAGCACTCACATGCAACAGGGAGTTCCTTTAAATAAGCTGCCATGGTTTACACAGCTGCTTAAAGTTTCCTTTAAAGGAAATACACTGAACACAGACTGAGCTGCCTGGCTGAGACTGGCTTTACTGAATGGACTTGGATTGAATGGATGACTTCATTGGAGAACGTTGTGTCAAAGCTGTGTTCTACTTTCTACCCAGCTTTTGAATTCTTTTTCTCAGGAGTATTTTTGGTTTCAGATATATTACATCTTTCATTTTAACTTCATGTTGGATTCAGCAATTTAGTTTTGGACTCCTGAATTTGCAGTGGCAATCTTGGACCTGGCATCATGAATAATTGGCTCTGCTACATACTTTCAGAACTAGGTCCTGTGGCAAGAGACTGCAAGTCTCTGCCCATGTTTCCAGAAGCTTCTCGCTGTTCGTTATTACCTTTTCCCTGTGATGCCTAAACCTCATCCAAACCTGTTCTGTGGCCTTACCATCTGTATGGAGGCATTTTGTGGTTCACTGGGTCTGATTGCTTGGTTGGAGCACTGAGGTTTGCATTACCTGAACTTTGCCTGGCATTCAGGAGCTGGAAAACCCTCTGCAGGCCACAATTAAGAATCCATCTCTTGGCACATTTCGTCTTATAGGGGTGGCAGTGCTGCTTTGGATGGCTGAAATGGGTTTTTTTTTTTTTTTTTTTTTTTTTTTTTTTTGGTAAGCAGGCGTGAAAGTGTCAACACGAGCTGTCTCTCTCTGTTTGAATAAACATGAAACAGGACTGTCACGCACAGCCACCATTTTTGGCACCCTAATTCACCCAGGCATTGCTCCATTCAGCAGTGCAGTATGAGTGCCAGCACTCAGTTAAACTTGATCCCAAAGGAATTAATTCTTCCTTTAGCTTCCCCTGCTGTAACTGTCTTATTCTGAACCCTCTTTTGAAATCTCCCCGTAGTTCCCAGGACCCTTAGTGACACTGTGTGGCTGGCCTTTGTGGGGGCCTGCTGGAGGGTGGAGGCTTTTTATTTTTTTTTCCCCCTCCCCCTTCTTCCCCTATTTCTCATCATGCATTGAGGAGGCAGAAGTCCCTGGACTGCTCAGAAAAAGTTCCAGCTTGACTTGATGTACTCCATGACAGCACACACTCCTTCAGACAACTTCTATTGTTTTTTTTTATCTCTGCAATTTACACCAAGTTCCAAAATATGTTGTAAATCTCCAGCTGGCAGTAGAAGGCTTGATTATCACATTTCAGGTTTACCTTTGTAACAAGTCTGTTATGTCATAATTATGTAGTGTTATGGACTGTGTCCTTATTTTGGTGAAAACTAGATTGTGATTAACATCAAGTTGACTAAATGTTGTCATACTGTAGGATTCTGTTAAGATCCTTTTAATTTAGAAGTTGGATCAGCAACAGAATTCTTGCATTCAGTGTACTCGGTATATCCTCCTGCCAAGTCTGTAAGCTGCTTTTATCACCCTTTGTTACACAAAAATACACTGACAAAACATAGGCCGTATAGTGCTTTTATAGAAGTCAAATTTCCAGTGACGGCACTATTCGTGGAGCCTCCTCCCAACCTTTGTTTCATATTGAAACGTTGTATTCTTTAATCTGAACTTGTTATACATTTTGTAATTTGAAGATTTCTGGTTTTTCAGCAGAGGAATAGTAATTTGAAGATTTGTAGCATTGCTTCACCTAAGTAATTCAGTACAGTTTAGAAATGGTTTGGAAGTGTAGTTGTGGAACTGCTAGATAGTATGTCTGTCTGTGCTTTACTGAATAGCTATTGTTAGTATTTTTTGTTGGTTTTCTTACTTATCTCAGTATTCTCTCTTTCCCAGGGGAATCCGGTCTTGGGAAGTCCACGCTGATAAACTCCTTATTCCTAACAGACTTGTATTCTGCAGAATACCCTGGTCCTTCACACAGAATCAAGAAAACTGTGCAGGTAAATCACTTCTGTTTTTTTTGTTCCCCATTTGTTTTTTTTTTTTTTTTAACATTTGGCATGAGAAGAATTTTATTAGTTTTTCAGGTGAGTTGTTTTCAGTGTAATATTTCACAATGAAAATAGATACAGCTTTGTTCCTCTCTTTTTGCAGATTTTGGGGGGTTTTTTCTTTTTTTTTTTTTTTCTTTTTAATTCCGTGTTTCACATTAGGGCCACCAGTGCCTACAACAGTATTGTACGTATAGCATTGTACCCTGTAAAGGTGTTCATTTTGACAGCACTTCAGTTATTTCTATTACTGACTTTGACATTTCTCATTCGTTTATTCATGTTCATTCAGTGTTGGTCTGTGTCTCTTTCCTGAGAGGGTCAGATTCCTCCATTTTTTTTTCCTTCTTCTGAAATTAAAATGATAAAGCAGTTGTACTGAGGTACACTTTGTTCTGAGCTTGAATTTTTTTCTCTAGAGGTATATTTTCCTCTTATGTTTTTTCCTCAAGAATCCCATTTCTCTGATTCTCTGGTTTTGTTCATACCGGTAGTCCCGGGAGCTGTGGGAACGTGTATAACTTTTCCACCTGTTCTGGCATTCTTCTGGCAGTGACCTCAGGTTGCACAGCAGCTCCTTTAGTGGTGATTTCAAACTGTGGTTCTCTTGTTATTAAATATGCTTGTCTAGGATATGGTGAACTTATTTGGTCATGCACACTAAAATAATTGTCACACTGCGCAGCGAGCAGAACTCCGCCCTGAACACAGCACTTTTTGACATTCACATTGCTGACTCCCCAGTCATAAACAAGTCAGCTGTCTTGGGCTTTCCTCCACAAATAACACAAATGATATTGCAACCCTTTTGCAGATAACTTGCCTCTTGGCTTGGAGGGTTAACCAGATGTAGAAGTTTTTACTACTTTTATTCATTTTGAGTGTTAAGAAAAATTTGGAGCTCCAAATTCAGGAGAGAAGCAGACAGAAATGCAGAATGAGTCAACAAGTGAAAATTAAGAGACAATTCCAGAGACCTGGGAGGCTCCTGATTTCAGGAGAATAGTTAATTGCCTTTTGCTGCAATTATCTTGTTTTCCTATGGAAATTATGCAGTCTTAATTTGAGCACAGATGGTAATTAAACGACCACAGAGCAGAAGATGCTGGCTCTCGTGGTCCAAACTTTGTAAGTCCGAAGTTAGGAGCAATGATAACTCATCCACCTCTCAGTACCTACGAGTGACTGAGAAGAACAGTGACAAGCTTTTTCAATTCATACTTGGTGTAAATGTTTGCCTTGTAAAACATATAGATTGGCACAAAAGTTTTTTGTAATTATGTAGGCACCAGAGAATTTTAAACACTGACTATAGGTTGGCCAGAAAGCTGTTGATTTTCAGCTGTTTAGTCATTGACTTTGTCTAACATTTACTGAAAAAGCTGCGTTCTGTTTAATTTTATCAGGGCTTTATTTTTCATGTTTGTACATAGATCCTGCCCTTTTTCAAACTTGCAGGGCTAGTGTCTGTGTCCTGCTACTGGACATGAGAGCTGATTCACTTCAAATGAGATATCAACTTGCATGTCTGTCTGTCTCTCATGGCTGTCTACTCTTAGCCCATGCCAGCTTTTAGCCAGTAGGTAAAAGTAATTTCTTTAATTGTTGCCTCCTACATCACAATTTTTACACTTTTCCTATGTAACAGGAGCATTAATGGTCTGTGTTCTCTGTCAAAATGTTCAACTCTTGACTGGAAAAGTTAATGTCACCGACAACATGATTGTTTTTGGTTTTGTGTGAGTGATGGTGTGTGTTCCACTGATGTATAGGTGAGTGACGCATTGAAAGTAGTGTATCTAGCAGTGTAAGTCACCACGGTGAATAATAAGGTGGGTGGGCTTATTAAAACTACATCGAGTTAATTGGAAGTCACTTTGGAGAAAAGCGTCTGCTGAATAAATAAATGTAAATGGAAATGTTTCCTTAATGTAATAAAGTTTGTTTAAAAGTGAACTATGCATTTCTTGAGCTGTGAAAATACAACTGCACTGTTGTCTTTAATCATTTCTATGTGTCATTTCCAGTATGGTTACAGTGACCTCACATTTTCTAAACCCATTTCCTCTTCTTTGTTTCCTTAAAATGGTTTTTCAAGGGATTGGGTGATATCACACAGTACCTGTTGGATGCATGGTGTCAACTTGTAGTTCTGCCTTTCTTGTTTCACAGCATAGCTGGTTAATGGCACAGCACCATGATCTGCATGTTCCCACATGTTGTTTCAGCTCATGTCACCTGTTTGTTTCTGCTGCAAAGTCCTCTATCAATTGATTAAACCATCCTCTTCAGTGTTTGAGGAGCTGTTTGTGCAAAGTGATTTTGGAACACACTTTTCCCAGATTCTCTGAACACTTTAGCCACTTCCTGGTTTTATCTGAATGATCTTCAACTGGTCCAGGAAGCCATGCATGGATTTCATATAACACTGTATGTTCCCATTATCTTTTTGCCTTGCTAATAATTTTATCCAAAGCAACTTACAATTCAACTTAATGAATCTGTAGTGCGCAAGGTCAATTCCCAATTAAATATCTCCCTCATAGGTGCTTGAACACATAATCAGATACAAGTCTGTGTCTTTAACTGCTACTCTGTCTGCAACCTCAGAAAATTTGCCTTTACTGGAGACAGATTCTGAAAGTTATTCATTGGTTGTTTGTTCTGTGTAGCAGTTTTTGATTCTTTAATATAGCTGGATATTTTTACTTCAGTAATTCACTGTACATATCCTGCTCTGCAGCAGTACTGGAGAATGGATCTTGAACCTTCAGGTTACAAAATTGAGTTTGTAATTACTACGTTACCTACTTCTCCATCTGCATTAGTATATAATTTCTGAAATACTTCCCCACCAGCCATTGTTGTTATAAATAGTCATCGTTTAGCACAGCCCGAAAAGAGACCCATGTTCTGTTTATTATATATTATGCATACTTGTATGGTGCAGAATGTGTGAAGGGGTTGCCTTGCTCCACAGATTACAGGAGGACTCTCACCAGCAGCAAGTTTTTGTTTCCAACTGGAGGACTGTTCTCCTAATCCTCTAAGTGCACTTCTGTGCCAATTTTTGTCAAAGATTGTGAAATTACTTTAACATCTTAGGGATGTTACACTGGGATATGCTTTTTTTCATTGCTTCGAAACTCAGAAAATGTGAGAAAGAGATGAGGACTTTGGAGGTTTTGCCTTGAGCTGGGCTTATGAGGGAAGTATGAGCTGTTGTCTAGATAGAGGGAGGAGGAAAAAACATAGCTTCAACTGATGCTCAGGGTGCACACAATGTAGTCAACCGCGATTCGTCCATATATGCCATGTGAACATCATGTTTCCTCATGAAACCTCTGTGGGATGTAATCTTAAAGGTCATTATTTCAGCCTGACTCATGATCTTAAGCACTAGTTCTCTTGGAACAGCCTTTTATTTCACAACTGTGTATGTTAGTGTTTAGTTTCAAAAGATTTATTGTTTGTAGATCTACATTACTCTGCCAATGTATTTCAGTGCCTTTCTAAACGGAAAAGTAGTATCCTGTTCATCATTTTAGTGGCCAGTTCCAAGTAAAAGGGTAATACTCACTTGGTTCACTTATTTTTCATTACTGCTATAGTGAGTGTTGTGAGGGTTGAGTTTCTTCCTGTCTGTCAAAGCCCTCTCAGGGATGGCCTTCAGGGGTTATTTGGGGGATCCATTGAGGTTTTGCAGTAGTGGTAGTTGGGTAAGCAGGGCTGTGCTAACATCCTCACCAGCAGGCCCAGGTGCAAGAGAACATATCACGCATAACCATAAAAACACTTTGCATTCCTGATGGCTGATCGATTGAATAGCTTTTGTCTTCAGATATTACATTTCACTCATTCATTGTATTTTGTGTTTAGACTAAAATTTGTGCTATATAGTTTTTTTTTTTTGTTGTTGTTCCAGGAGTTTCTTGATATGATAGCAAAAATATGAAACATATTACATATCTCATTGACCTTTGAGCTAGATATTTTTTCCCTTTTTTTGTGTGTTCACATTTTTTTCCCTCCAATGTTGAGCATATTTCCGATTAAGCATTTTGGAAAAAAAATTTGAATAGACATTTGGGAAATTAAGTTTGCCGTTTGTGAATAATACAATGGATGAAAAGTGCACCATATAAAACCATGTTCCTCGACATTTCCAATCTTTAAATGGTTTTGAATATGCCGGGTTACCTGAAAATTGCTTTTAATTTTGTGAAACCATAGAGAAATGATGGAGGGCAAATGGTATAACAGTGATTTGTTTCTTTGGCTGGCACACTACTGCTGCCCCGTTTCAGCTCAAAGCCCCTATTGTTGACTTCTCTGCAAGTGGTTTTGGGCAGCTATATACATCAGTGATTCTAGCATGGATCCCAGTGAGCCAAGAAGGGCATTTTACCAGAACACTGAAATTTTTGAAATGTTTCCAAAGACAACTTTACATTCCTTTTTCAGTAGGCCTAAATAAGTAAGGAAGGTGTTTCGCTTGAAGCCCTTAGCCGTGTCATCTCCATGGCAATAGAATGTGAAACGCACCCATAGTTGGACAGCTTGAGAAGGACAGGGCTCACGGGACTCTGAATGGTACCCACAGGCATTACCGATCTCTCGTGGAGAGCCACTGGCCACAAACGGACCAAGCCCTGCCTTCCCCAACCACGGGTATTCAAAATACTGTTCTGTGGCCATCTTAGTTCCATGTAGGTTATTTTAAAACCCAGGCCTGTTTTCGATTGTGTGTTTTTTTTCTGTAGCTTCTTTCAAGTGTTTGTGTGCCTAAGTTGAACTAAAGAATTGTTAAATGAAACCTTTGAAATGGGGTTTCAATTCCCATTGGGGAAATGGGACAATTCTGGACTTGTCGATTAGCTTACATCTTTAGCCCAGTCTCTGGTGAAACCTTGAAGCTTAGCTGAGTTCCAGATAAGCAGGCAGACAGTTTCCTCATTAGTGACATAGCTTCTCTGTGGGCCCACTTTCTCAGCGAGTTGCAGCTGAGCTGGCCAGTGGATTAGTGATGTCTCAATTTGTTTCCTTGCTTCTTTGCTATGTTATAGTGGATGTTGTTTGTTTCTTGGAGTATGCAGTGGTTATGAAGCATGATAACTGTGTACCTTTTCCAGGTGGAACAGTCCAAGGTGTTAATAAAGGAGGGTGGAGTTCAGCTCCTTCTCACGATAGTCGACACTCCAGGATTCGGAGATGCTGTGGACAACAGCAACTGGTAAACTTCATTGTCTCTGTGTGACTTGCATGTGCATTACATGATGGCAAAAGTAGGGTTTTAACAGTAAAAGTTTTAACCTCCCTCCCATGTAATAGCTGGCAGCCTGTCATCGATCACATCGATAGCAAGTTTGAGGATTACCTCAACGCAGAGTCCCGTGTCAACAGACGGCAGATGCCTGACAACCGAGTGCACTGCTGTCTCTACTTCATCGCCCCCTCTGGACATGGGTGCGTACCTCACAGCAGAGATTCACCCTTGTTTTTACAGCTTCAGGAGTTACTTTGTATGTCAGCACTCCATTCAATTCAGAAGGACATTTTTTGTGCTTACCTTGCGTTTTAACGATTATACACTTGATAACAGTCGTGTCATTTGCAAACATTCTGATTTGGATTTTATGCTGGTGTATGCAAAGTGACCTTTTTTAACCAGACTAAACCAAGTCTAGCAGAATGCACCGGAAGTTTATGGGCCAATCATGAGGGCAAGGAAGGACAGATTCTTCAGTGTCAGGATGTCTCCAGCTTGATTTTAAAGGCTGGCATCTTATCAGTTTGTCTTCTTCCATAAGCAAAAAGCATGTTTGTTCCATCAGACCAGGGATGATGTGATGAACAGTTCATGTCCGCTGAGTCTCCTGGCTCAGGGCTGTAGCACTACAGAGCAGAAAAAACATTGGTGTAATCTGTTCCCCCCCATGGCATATTGGGCACAGCCCTTTTGCTTTTGTCCATGTTGGCCCACGGCCCACGTACCAAGCTGTGCGCAGATCTTCGCCAGCTGCTCTTCACAGTGGCCCACTCTGTGGTCCACACAACAGAGACTGTGTGACGGCAATGTTCCTGAAGGTCCTGGCATACAGTTCATGGAAGAGTTTATGGGGGAGGGGTTATGCTGTCTGCCAAGAGGAGAATCGTAGCTCTGTTTGACCTACTGTATTTCCACTGTGCCCTCCATAACATTTTGTCTGTGGGTAGAAGGGGCCATGTACGGGCCTGCTGCATCCATGGTCATGTTTGAGGGAGAGAGTCTGCATTTTACAGGAGCTTTCCACTTTCAACTTTGAGGCTCCTCAAGCATTTAAACTGGGAAGTGTGTTGTTGGTTTCATGCGTATGTGTGTTCTCTAAAACTGAGGCTTTTGTGCCAAAACCCACTGAGACCCCTTGGGCTCTTCCCATTTGCAATGCATTTTCCCCATTGTATATGGCTTCCCTTGTGTACTGTGTGTCCTTTAAGCAAGCAAGGCAGAACAAGGTCAGATGGAGCCATATCTGTCTCTTGGATATACCAGACCCATGCACTGCCATAATTCTCATTTACTATCACTACATAGCTTTTGCTAAGCTGAAATATGCAGAGTATAGAAGGATGGTGTTCCCCTGTACAGTGAAATGTCTTGCATCATCCATATGAATACTGTCTAGTATTGCCAGCACTCATGTGGAGGAAGTACAGTGGTTTGAAGTCTGTCAAGCTGTGAACTTTTAAATTAAATCTGTCTGGAATTGCTGGCAGAAAATCAGAGGGCCAAGTGTGTGTGTGGTTTTTTTTTTCTTCTCTATCCTCCAAACGTCTGTTATTCGCAGAAATGGTACACCTTTTCCCACCTTCTGTTTACTCTCCTGTCCTCCAGGCTGAAGCCACTGGATATCGAGTTCATGAAACGGTTACATGAGAAAGTGAACATCATTCCACTCATTGCCAAAGCTGACACACTGACTCCTGAGGAGTGCCAGCAGTTCAAAAAGCAGGTTTGTGTGCATGCCTGTCTTTGTGAAATTAATATTTTTTTTAATTTTTTTTTTTGTGTCTCTCATAGTAAATAGTTTCTCAGGTGGACTTCTGCAGTGATGGGTCGGTTTGATACTTTGCCTTGGCAGGGATAGACAAAGGCCTATAACAGACTGTTGACATTTCAGATCTGCCCTACTTCATTCTTCTGTATAAATATTTTAAATGGCACTGAGTGAAACCTCTCCTCATGCCACAGTTTTCAGAAGACTTTTAAACAATGAGAGACCCTCAAGACAGCTTTTCTAGCTGCTCTTCGTCTAGTACAAAGAACACAAATAGTAATGTTGTGCAGAAACTAAAAATAGACATAGACAGTTGTTAGCGATGTGTAGTAGTAGTCGTGGTGTGCATTCTCAGGTGGCTGAACCTGTCGGAGTGGTTGTGTGGTTTCTGTATCCATTTGTGTTCATGTTAGAAGGAATTTGTCAGAAGCCATGTTTTTTCCAAAATCATGCCATGCCTGTGCTTTATGCTGTTTCATCTTAGGCAGGATCACTGATTCCAGTGCTATGTCTGTCTCTTCATTTAGATCATGCGGGAGATCCAGGAACACAAAATCAAGATTTACCAATTTCCAGAGACGGACGATGAGGAAGAGAACAAGTTAGTGAAAAAGATCAAGGTACGGACACACCAGTGTGTGCAGCTTTTCACGAATTCTTAATCAGATTTATTTAAACTTGTTCAGTCCCACTTTCAGCAGAGTACCTCAGCAGCAGTGTTTCAGCATAAATCTTCTTTGGGGTCAATCTTTTCCCCCTGAAAGTTAAAACTGATCCACACCCTGGGCTTTGCAACCTCCTGTAATATCCATAAATAGTTCATAGGTGTTTCAGAGATCTTACATAAGTCAGCCAGTCACATGACCCATTGCTTCCTGAGGGACTGAAACACAAGTGTTCAATCAGTATGATAGCCACAGAATTTATTCTTGACCTTGAGGTTTTCCGGGCATTAGTAGGTGCATTGGGTAAGTAACAGTCACTTCATCCTCCAACCTCCCCCACTGAGAATCATTCTTTCAAAGCCCTAAATGTGCCAACCTCTGGTTGACCCGCTCATGACCTCGCTAGCATACAGGCTGCCCTTTGAGTTATGTTCCTGCGAGGAAGAAGTCCTGATGAAACCCTTATTGTACCCATCCAATGGTTCCTTGTCTCATGTGTTTGCTGCTCTGTCAACATCTTAGTCATTATTTCTTTTGTTTGTGCATAACAAGCCCATTTCTGCTCATTCCAGACCAGTGACAGCAATGCTATGACATGCTTTTTTGGTACAGCTTTTAAAGGAAAGAAAGTAACTTGAACATTCCTGGTTTCTTGGTATCAGTAGTGGTACTCGTTGGTTTATTTTAAAGCAGCGTATTTTGCATTGATCCAGTTTATCTATAACGTTCTTCAATCTTGATCCTTCTGTTAAACCACCATCTTACCTTTATTCATTTAGCTGGCACTTTTCTCCTTCTTTTAGGATCGTCTTCCTCTTGCTGTTGTTGGCAGCAATACCATCATCGAGGTTAACGGGAAGCGGGTCCGAGGCAGGCAGTATCCCTGGGGTGTAGCAGAAGGTAAAACGCCCATGTCTTCAGCTGTACATAATTTAGTCAAAACAGGGGTGGGAAGCCTTTCCAGTTAACCACAAAAATAGCTAGTGCTGTTTTAAAAATTGCTGAATGAATTTATTTTACAACATTGACATTCAGTCAAATGTACACAGTGTTGAACATGGGCTTGTCATTATGATATTTTTTAAATACCATGGATAAATAGTCCAATACACAATCTTACAATATTGTACAGTAATTCAGCATTTTTAAAAAAATTGTAACAATTTGTTGCACCTAAATCAAGGTGGCCACATATTCATATGGCCATTGGCCAGTGGTTTACCCATCAAAGAGTTAAAGTATTATTTTTGAAAGAGAATTGAGATTTCCATGGACACAGTCTGCTGACTCCAGAACTTAACTCCCTTCCTCAGCTTTAAGTACTAAGGAATCTGCCATTCCTTTTGGTGTCTGTGAGGAAGAAGCATGTCCAGATGGCTCGGATTACTGCAGCGTCCCCCCCCAGCGTGTATTGGCTAGGAATGCATTTGCTGTGTTTGCGTTGCCTGTCCCAGGCCTTTGGCTGCTCCCTTGACTCACCCACCCATAACCCCCCCCCTGCAAGGCTGTGGGGTCATACCATAGGGGGAGCGGTCGCATTGGGAAGTGAACGAATGAGCATCCAGGAGTTTATGTTCCAGTGTGGTGGCAGCATAGCTTGCTGACTCAGGTCACTTCTGACAGCACCTCTGTGGTGGCAGTCACTTTCAGGTCAATGCCTGTCTCTCAGCCCACAGATTGACATTTCTCATCACATGACAGTTCAGCTTGTCACCCTGGCCTTACACAGTTTATTCTTACGTGGTGACACAGCTACTGGGGAATGTTGATAAGCAAGCAGAATGCTGGTGTTTATATTCTCCAACTAAAAATTTTTTCAGTAGTAAGCCATGAAGTTATACTAAGACATTCAGCACAAGTGACAAAAGAAAAAGTGGAAAATACAGTAATAGTGTATGGTTCTTGTGCATTTAAGTAGAAATTTTGTGTAGTTTAATATTTTTTCTGAGAGTAAATTGAAAAGCCCTGTCAAGTGTTGAATTTCCGGTTTCCAGAGAGCACTACTGTGTGGCAGGATGTGAGAGGCGTTTGATGTGAGAGACAGGAAGCTGATGCAGACCTATCGCAGGAGCTGCTGCTCGACAGCCACCAGTCAATGAGCCCAGTTAGCACAGCTAAGGAGATGAGCGCTGGGAGAGGAAAGCATAGCGCACAAGTTGCTGTGCACAACATCTTTGATTTTGCTCGTGGTCTGTTTTCACCATTGAACTAACAGTGGTGCAGATGTAATTTGCATACATTCAGGGATGGTTGACTGTCTGAGACTCAGGTTGATCAGTCAAATTGATGCAGCTGCTTTGAAGATGCTGTAGTAATTCCCAGGGTACTTTGGCTCTCTGACCCACACAGCTGTGGGTACATGGTTTTGAATAAGGAGTGAAGAAAGTTATCATTTCTCTGTAGCTGTTTCATAACTATAATTAGTCATCCTCTTGTCCTTGTATCACTAGTTAAAATTGGTGAACCAGTTGACTTTTCTGTATGGTGTCATCTGAAAAACTTGCTTAATGACTGTACAAATAGGCCTTTGGCTGAAGAGATAAGGCCCTGGGGCCAGCAGACGGGGACATGTGACAGTGGGTTGTCCTCATCATCTCAGCCTGGCCTTTTCTTTTTTTTTTTTTTTTTTTTTTTTTTCTTCTTTTACTGATTGTAATAATGAAAATGGGGAAGGGGGGAAGTGGATGGACTGAATAATGAGCTGATGCCTACTTGTGGCTTATACCATACACTTTGCTGAATCATTTTTGCCCCCTGCAGGATACTGCAGTTACTGCAGGCAAATCCTGCTGGGGAAATTTGAGCCACATGCCCTTGGGGGACTGCTGACTTTCCCAGGGCTGCTTGTGACTGATACATCCTTGGAATGTACTGAGTTTATCTACATTCTTTACTCCCACCCCCCTCTGGGTGTTTCTGGGAGTTAGGGGTTGGAGGGAGATTCTGCTTTGATTTATCTAACTGTTGGTCTTTCTTACTGCCCCACAGTGGAAAATGGGGAGCACTGTGATTTCACAATTCTACGAAACATGCTGATCAGGTACCTGCACGTACACTGCCATCACTGCCAAAGCCCTCTCGTGATGTAGCACTGCTGCTGCGCACACGTTAGTTTCTGCTAGTCAGGGTCTTCACTTCCATTTCCTTAGGACCCACATGCAGGACTTGAAAGATGTGACCAACAACGTCCACTATGAGAACTACCGGAGCCGGAAGTTGGCAGCTGTCACCTATAACGGTGTGGACAACAACAAGACCAAGGGCCAGCTCACCAAGTGAGTCCAACACACCACCAGTTACAGAGGACCGCAGTGATTACAGATTTCTTGGCAAGCTGAATAACCAAAACTCCACCAACTTAGAGCTCACTTAATCAGAATCACTTAATTTGGTACAGTGTAGATCTTAAAATTTAAAAGTGTGCACCCTGTAGTTGAGGCCAGCCCCTAGCTTATATCTCAATGCATGGGAGTAGGCAGTGGGGGATGGTAGGGAGTAAGTTGAGAAAACACAGCTAAAGGTCAGAGGTTAAAAGCCCAGGCTCTGCAGTACAGTGGGAAACCTCTGTAAGATGACCAGCTAATTCACTAAGATACTAAATCAGAGCTGAGCAGTCTGGTGCTGTCTGCTCCACCCAGCTGAAGCTAAGTCCTCAGTCCAGCCTGCCCTGGGTTCCATGCTTTTGCATAGAAAAGCACTTTGTCTTAACCCTTAATCTGTTTTTTTTTTTTTTTTTTCCTCCCCCCCTCTTTTTTTTGCCTTTGAAACACCATACCAGGTTGTCTCCTTCACATCAGCCCTCACCTTTGTCATCAATGATCGCCTTGTAATGCATGGTTTAATTTCAGCATGCTAAGTGTCTGTGTTTTTTGTTTGTTTTTTTTAGACTTGATACAGTTGAAGGCATGTAAGTGGCATTTAAGTTACTCGAGTTGCATTTTTAAAAATATGATTTTCTTCTCCCTTCCTCCACTGCTGCCTCTGTGGGTTAGTACACATAAGGGCTTGTGGGAGTTTTTTCCTCCCTGTTCCCCTGTGTGTATGCCTGAGAGCTTTGCCTACAGTCTTCTCAAACCTGGTGAAGGGAGAAGCTCCAGTCCTAGACAGTGCATTTGGAGAGACTTCCTGACCAATCAGTAGCACCTATCAATAAGCTCAGGGGTGATCTGTCCTGTGGGGCACATTGAGCATTCACAGTAGTCTGACATCACTAACCACTTAGGAGCTTGGGTTACTAACTCAGCTTAGGCTTTTGCCTTGGGGGGGTTCCTAGCCTGCAGCTTTGACGGCAAGTCAATCGCCTCTTTCTAGCTTTTCTTTTCATGCCTGGGCACTCATGGATTTTCTGCTAAAATAGCATCTTATTTATCTTGGGCATAGAATGATGGGTAACCTTTTTCAGGTTCCATCAGTGGGATTCACATGCATCAAATTCAAATGCAGAGATGTCATCACATCAGTGGGGTGTCCGCTGGGGGCTGGGGCAAGGATGTGGCAGTATGGTGAGACAAACCCTGAGGATTTATGTCTGTTCTTGTGTCTGTCTGTCTTGTATGTTATGGTGGGAACAGGAGTCCTTTGGCACAGATGGAGGAGGAGCGGCGAGAACACGTGGCCAAGATGAAGAAGATGGAGATGGAGATGGAGCAGGTGTTTGAGATGAAGGTCAAGGAGAAGATTCAGAAGTTGAAAGACTCTGAGGCAGAGGTACCATGAGCCTGTAGTCCTTCTACTTGTAGTTGCAGGTGTTCGGCAGTGCTCCACATTGTTTTGCCTTCATACTTCACTACTGAACATTAGGCACCATTTATGATGTTTTTCCCCATCTTGCTTAATATGTTCCATACAGCTGAATAATCCTGTCATTTCAGCTCAGTTTGTCTGTGCTTCATAACATCACCTGACTTCTCACAAGGTTCTCATACCATGGCTCGCAGAGCAAAACAGTTTGAGGTGTGTGCACGGTAATGTGCTGTGTGCCATGCAGTGTAATCGCTGACCCCTGTCTGTGGCATGTGGCATTGCAGCTGCAACGGCGTCATGAGCAGATGAAGAAGAACCTTGAGGCACAGCACAAGGAGCTGGAGGAGAAGCGGCGCCAGTTTGAAGAGGAGAAGGTAAACTGGGAGGCACAGCAGCGTTTTCTGGAGCAGCAGAAATTGGATGCCTCCAGGTACGAGCTCATCATTCCGCCATGGATCCATTTCCCCAGTACCTTCATTAGTTTGGCTCAACCTTTTATAACTCTGAAATCATTTGTGTCAGTATACTAAACCATAATAGTTCAACAGTTAAGCAGTCAGCATTACAGGAACCACAGTTCTCACACATTTTGCTTCAGGAACAAAAAATTATGGCTCTGATTTTAGATTATAAATACCTTGTACATATTCAATTCATGAATTTTTAATCTTCTTTCCAGGAAAGTTATGCCATATAAGTGTAAATGACAGTATTGTTATAAATTGTAAAATTATCTTTATGGTTTTCATTCTTACCAGTTTAACTAATTCATTGCATTATTTATGAGAATTTTTTTTGTCATTTCTACTGTGGACTCCTGGTGCCTAAGGGAATTACTGGGAAAATATGGTAAACTGGTGGAGCAGCTAGTCTTTCCACTCAGTCATGCCATTGAACTAATTGGGTATTTGGGTGACAGTATATGCTAAATGGGAGCTAGTGCAGAGAGCTCCACCAGATCCATCAGTGGAGGAAAGCAGTTATTTGATGCTGGTGAGGACAACAACACATTTAAAAACTCCTTAGGTGAGGGGATGGGGATCGACCTCTCCACCCTTACACTACATGGAACACCACCTTGCATACTGCTTTCAGTAGTCTGAGCTCTGTGATAATCTGTCACCACTTAGTTGTTTGCTCAGCTGTTTCAGTGAAATTGACATGGTTCAGCGCTGTTAGATTTATTTAAAAAAAAAAAAAAAAAAAACTGGTCATTCAGAAGCTTAATTTGGAACTTGTCACAGCAGGAGTGTCCAACCTTTTTAGCTAAGAACCACAGTCCATATTATGAACTGGTTTGAGGATTGTATGTGTAAAAATAATAGTAAACAATAAAAAATATACTAGAGCTGAATGATTTTTTTTAAATGTATTTTTATTAGGTGTAATGTGTTCCTGTATGTATAAATAATGATGTTTGATAGAATGTATACCATTTGTGGTGGGTATATTGTGTAGATTCCTTATTGTACAAATTTTCTTGTGGGCTGCATTACATCAAGTGCTTCACTCTGTTGTACCACTATAGACATATCCTTTTAACAACAGTTAAAAACATTAGGATATTTTCTCATAGCTGCATCTGTTTTCTTTCTCTTACAGGACTTTGGAAAAGAACAAAAAGAAGGGCAAGATATTTTAAAGTATTTGAGGACCACCATGTTATGATGTACTAGTTGCCAGTTGCCAATTTTCCAGCCTGGACGTCAGTGTGTGTTTTGACCAAAAGCGCCATCATTTTCAGTCAGATAACCATCTGCATGTGGAGAAGCCAGCTCAGCATTGCCTGTGGGATTCTGGGTGTAGAACTCACTGTCACAGATGGGCTGAACCCATTTTAGTCGCATTTAATTTTTCTAGTTCAAAAACCTGACGTTGGTCATTGTGTGCCGAGGAAATGGTTTGTACAATCATATTTTGGTGGCTGATTTGTTTACACGTACAAAAATGACCCATTCTTCCATAAAGAAAGAATTCACAAACTGTGTTGAGCTAAACCCTATAAAATGTTCCTCTGAATGCTTCTCTTTGTTGAATATAACTCATGAAAGCTCATCCTGAGTGACATTCCGATCATCGAAGGAAGAGTTTCTCACATTTAAAAACATTGACAGACGTCATAAAGGAAAACCTAAAGGCTGACTCTCACCTCAGGCTTTTTAAAGATAACATTTTTATTGCTTTACCCCAAAAATATTATGCTTCTTCCACATTCTGTAAATTATCTATTCATGGACAGCCATCTTATGTCATTCATTTAACATTTCATATAGTTCATTTTTTGTTATTTTTTTCATATATTGGCCCTGCTAATTTTTTTCTTTTTTTTTTTTGTTTATAAGTTGAATATCTCTGGGGAGGAAACCATTCCTGGGCCAGTCAGAGTTCCTACATTTGACTCCCTAAAGTGACCACAGAACTAATAGCCCCTGGGAATCTGCTTGTATGAGTCAACCTGCATCAATTTCTTGGGCTTTCTTGGTGCCATCTTTAGCTTTGTTCATGTACCACATCATTTTTTTTTTCTCATTTGTATTTTTGGTTTGTATTGTACAAAGTCACATAATAAACTTGTGATTATACCATCTGTAGTTGACTGACTGTCTTTGGATGGTTAATGTGAAGTAGGTGATGTCTAGCATTGGAGCCTTCAAAATGTTCCTTATTTTGTACTTTCATTTGATTTCAAATATTTTGCCAGAAGGACTGAAATAGTGAATCAACACAAATGTTTATTTTCCTTGGAAGTCTATAGTGTTACACTGTTTCTGTTGAGGCCTAATTATTTGTCTATAAATATTTGATCAGTAGAGGGCAGTGCTTGAGTAGCTTCCTGTTCAGCCACTGCTTGTGTATGAGACACCATTAGACATGTGCCTCTAACTTATGAGATGGATTATATTAGAGTGAGTTACCCTCTACTCAAGAGCCAGGTGTGGTGCTCTAAGCGGCAGGGTACCTCTTGCTACAAGAAGCGTGGAGGAAGATAGGGGTTGTCTAGGAATGACTTAAATGCCACCTTGTCCCTAGTTCAGACAATGCAACTCTACTGCCAAACATTTACTATCCTTATGCTCCTTTATGCTTGACTTCCATACTGCTTGGGAACCTTTTTCTTTTACTCACTGACATGCTGAACGCTGTTGGGTTTGAACTCATTTGCTTTACTCTTGGAGCAAAGACATTTAGTCCAAAGGTGAGCCTGTCCCGCTGGTGTTGCATCAGTGCCCATGTGTTGGATGGTCAGACAGTTTTCCTGTTCTACAAATTTCTTGGTTGAACTCTCCACCACCTCGCAAGGAAATGCCTGAGCTCTGGGCCATGTGACTCAGTTTCACTTTGCACAGTAGTGAAGGTGTCTTATCCTTGAGGCATCATAATGTGGGCAGCCATACTTTTAGTCCGTATTTTGACAAATTCCGTCTTCTACTTGTGCACTACACTGCAATACCTTAATGTTCCTTTATGTTAAAGGACACAAAGCCAAAAATCAATTTAGGAAAGCATTTGTAAGGTGTAAGACCCTGCTTTTCAACTGCATGTAAAACAAGCTCTTTACTATATCACTTTAAAAAGTTTCTTTAATGTTGGTATTGATTTGTGCATTTGGAGTAACTGGAGCTAACGGGTTTGCAGTTGATTAAATTCTCCCTGCATGAAGCGGGTTCCAAACTAAACACTGACACAGTCAATAAGAAATTGATTAGATGCCGTGGAATCCGGCAAAGTGATTTTTCATGGAAATCCAACCTTGTAGATGTATAACAGGGCATCTAATTCTTAGTGTGGATGCTTGTGTCGTCAGGAGACTGACTTTGGCACAACTGGGGACCCACCAAATTTGGTTAAATATGGTTTTGGTTCATCTTTGGGTTTTCATTTAAACGAACTTCTGAATGTAGTTGGTATGAACTGAGTTGGAAAGGAACAACAAGAGTTAATTTTACAGATGGATCCAGTACTAAGGAGCACAGTTGGATCGGTTGTTACTTGGAAGTTAAATATATTTGATTTAACGTGTAAAAACAAGGTACTAGCCACAATCCCATCGCCGTGTTGGTGCGGTTCAAAGTGTCACCGAGCAAGGATCATCCCTCCTGTCCCTGCTCGTCTGTATCTTGTTTGTGGCTAATCCACAGAACTAGACATGCCATCGCAGTGATAAAATAAAGATTAAAGCTTATTGCTTCTTTCACCTTCAGAAAAGGAACCTAGAATGAGAAAGAGTTGTTTTTGCAGTGTTAATTATACAAAGGTTTTTAGACACCTACCATATATTTGAAAAACTTCAGCAGTTTTCACCATTCCAGCTGTACTGAAATTTTATAAAACTCATCAATCGTATACTGTCAGTATCCGATGTAAGTAGTTCTGCCTCTTTACTACTTGTGTTGACTTTGACACAATCGTACCCTTGCTCTAAAAGCAGGAATTCTGCTTTGGCCTGTCTTGTTTTCAGATTTCCAGCAATATTGTCCCACTGCATATGTCTCTTGGAATTCCTCAGGGTTCAGTGTTGGGACCAATGATGTTGTCCCTTTTTAAGCTGTAGGATGTCCTTTTGTTCACTTTGGAGAAAACTATCTGCCAGATACAGCACATAATGTAAATATGCTACTAGTAGGGATGTTTATACAGTTAATTTTCATTGCTGTGGTAATAATACATTTATTTTTAATACAATAGAATGACTGTCTGTACCTGCCATAGCAAACTATTTTCACTCAATTCAAAACAGGATAAATCAGAACCTGTGGAATTATCCGAGTCAATGACAAAGATGCTCCTTTACACGATACATTTAACTCCAGACTTAAGGCTCCCTACTTTCCTTTTATATACAATTTTTCCCTTTACATACTTCTAATAAAGCTGTCTCTCTACCACTCTGTGTTGCTGTCTGTCACCATGAGTAGTCATTGCATGTAGCTCTTCTAATTTCCCAGCTGTATAAATAAATATGGGCGGCACAGCCAGTAGCGCTGCTGTCTCACACCGCCTGGGTGGTGCAAGAGGATGTGGGTTCGATCCGTGCTCAGTCTGTGTAGAGTTTGTATGTTCTCCCTGTGTCTGCTCTGGTTTCCTCCCACAGTCCAAAGACATGCTGTTCAGGTTCCCCCCATAGTGTGTGAGTGACAGAGAGAGTGTGTTCCACTGATGTATGGATGAGCGACCCCTCGTAAGTAGTGTATCTAGCAGTGTAAGTCACCGTGGTGAATAAGGTGGGTGGGCTGATGAAACTACATGGAGTTCATTGGAAGTCACTTTGGAGAAGAGAGTTGACTAAACATAAATGTATTCATATTCATGAGTCTTTTCCATTTCCTCATCCACTGAAGATCACCTGCTCGCTACACAGTGGAATCCGCATGACCACCTGCCCGCTATGAAAACTGCTTACAAAACAATAACAGTTTCTCCCCATTGTGTAGAGTTGGCATGACACTGGGCTTGGAGCTCCGCAGTTTCTCTCCCCCTTTACAAGCCCTGTACGTTTTGTTTATTCTCTTTTGTTCCCTTCTGCCTTTTTCCTTCACGCCCTTTTTTGGCTCTACATCGTTGTTATTACGACAGACACTTGTTGCATATCAGTGTTTTTGCACGGTCGTGTGCTGCGATGGTATGTACTGAGTTCAAAATAATACTTAATTCGGTTTGAGCAGAGCATATAGAATGTCACAGGCCACTTGAAATGTTTGCGGAAGGTTTTAGGCCACATGGTGTGGGTTCAGTGCAATGCGGACACCACCGGCTGGCACCTTGCCGCAGCGTCACCCTCAGTCCTGCAGCCTAATAAGCCTCTGGCAACAGTCACAATTTATCCCAGATAGCAGAAATCTGATACCAATAAATCACTGAAGCTGCCTGGATGAAATACCTGGCGTGCATGAACGTGCTAATAAATAAAAGGATAAGTGACTTGGCATATTGACCAATGTCATATGACCCAACATCTGTATGTACCACGGTAAACCTAGCCTTTCTGACTCCCTTCTCGCTAATTTCAGTTGTTCGGTCAGCATGGTCCCGATCGTCGCGTTTATATTCCACCCAGCATCGCCTTCAGCACCTAATCGGGTCTGAGACTTCCTCAGAAATTGGTTCCAAGACACACGGTGACAGATATTCGATTTCATGTAAGAGCACAGCTGCGTAATCGATTTACTCGGAATATCGGACGGCATGAGCTGCAGGTAACTTTGGATAAATATGTCTGCACAGCTAATCGAATAATGGTGCACGTGGTATTTTTCTAGCTAAAGGACTCCATTGGATGGCTACGCCTTGCAGTTTCAAAAAGCGGGAGCGTGGAGTTCGGCCGAGATTCCCTGGCTCCGCGTCGGAGATCCAATGTCGGCCGTCTTTTTGCTGACCGGCCTCGAAGTCGAAATTGATCCCTGTCATACAAACCGGAGGGAACTTGGGCTTCCCTTCGCTGCCCAGTCTCAGTGGCACGTAGGCCCTCGTGTCTGCATGCCTGCCGAAGACACGGACGGGAGGTTCTCGCTGAAGTGCTGCTCCACAGCGTCACTGCTGAAGGCGGAGGGGGTGTACGTGTCTCTCTCACACGTTTGACGGAGGCTAACGGGATAGTGAGTCTGCGGTGTTTCGGAAACGGATCCGCAGAAAATGACGCTCGCACGCAGGCGCATAGAGAGCAGCACGAAAGACACGTAGAAGCGGAGGAGGCATGCGATTATTGATCGCGGTTGGAGCAATCAAGATGAAATATCAGTAATGTATGTCACTTCTTTGGAAAATGAACTTTAAAGACCACCCCGGCACCCCTGCGACCTCATTCCCTGTTTAAAGACACCCCACGCACGCTGACAAAACACAAAAGAAAAGGTGGGGAACGTGTACATCTCTGCCTACTGTGGGATAAAGCGTACAGGAGAGACAAGGCAGACCTCTGTGCAACCCAGATAATTTCACCAGCAGCCCCCTGTGCCATGGAGACGGTCCTTTTGTGCACCAAAAATCCCATTACATCACTGGGTCAGGCTGCTAGATTTACCCCCTCTCCGGGACACTCCAGGGCTCTGTGGCGCTGGTCCGGGGTTGGAGATACAGAAGTGGATGCTGGGGGGAGATCAGCCTTCGTTTTCCCATTAAAGGGTCCGCAGTCCACCGGGGTGCCACTTCACGCATCAGAATGTGCCAAGCGGACTGTGTCGTGCAGGGCAGCTCCTAGTGGAGCTGCAGGGAAAGCGGTGGGCAACCAAGCCGAGCCGCTGCATCTCACCTGAACAAAAACACCTGGAGCCAATCAGGCGGACAGAGAGGGTTTGTCCATGTAACTCACCCTGTTTTTCATAGCCATTTAAATTTACATTGACAAATTTAGCAGAGGCTTCGCTCCAAAGTGCCGCGCCATTCGTGGTGTGCAAAAATGTTTCCTCTCCAGTGGGCTCGAGTGAGCGTGTGTGTCAGGAGTACACCTCGCACCCATGCGGAGGTTAATGCGTTGCAATCTTAGCGCAGCCAAATCCGAACACATTGTCCCACTGGAGACAGACACTGACGCCGACAGGGACTCCATCTATCCGGAACAGAGCAGGCCACCGTGCCAAAGGACATGAACATGGCGAGAAAACACACTCCGCACAACACGCACACTCTAGATTCAGCTGAAGCTCTGTAAACACTCGCAGATTAATGAGGATCTCCTTCTCCCCATGTCTGAGCCTTGTGGTTTTGATGGTCTGACTGGAAACATGTGGCTCCAGCTCCTGCACCCGGTGGAGTTAAATGGCATTTCCTGCAGAAACCGCACAGTCTAAAGTGACAACTGATTGTGATCTTTTCTAAAAAGAAGAAGCTGACACTGACCAAAAGATACAAAAACAACCTAGTGTGTGGATGCAGCACAATGTTATGCTGAAGTGTGTCTGTTGGCATAACAAGACATGCAAATTGTACCTAACTTCATTCCACAATAATAATAACTTGATGACTGGCATGAGAAGGATCATCTGACTTCCATGTTTCCTTTCATTGTCTGGTCTGAACACATAACTGGTATAAAAATAAGAATTAATACGGTTCTATTCATCCATTATCGATATCTGCAGGTCCAACGAAGGGTCATGACGACTGTTTTATCACATAGCAACAACACAGAACAAAAAGCATATTTGAATCTTTCTCATATTAAATTAGGAAATCCGTGATTTATGATTTCTATAGTTCTGAGAGATGATTTAAGGAGGACAAGATCATTTGGGTACAGATCATTTCCATTGGCTGTAATTCCCTGTTTTAAATAGGCTTGGACATATAACGGTGCCAAGAAAAATGATCATTTATGCTAAATATTCAAATGCAATGAGGAGATAAATGCTTATTTTAGTATAGCTATTCCAGATAGGGTCTCCATCAATGAAAATAAAAGTCGGTGTGAATAAAATTACAAACTGATGGCTTAGAAAAAGCAATGGACAAACCAAAAGGGTGGAGTATGGCAATATCGATGAGGGACATGGGTTGGTACATTGGCACGTTTGTGCTTAAAAAAGACCCCCCCACCGTGTTTCTTTGACGCCTTGCATATTTCTTCCGAGCCCACGGAGGGCTATGTTAAATTGCACTATGTAAGCTGCCAGTTTTGGCTCTGTTTCACATCTGCGGTTTAGTAATGTAATTTGTGCCAGGGTGGACCACCAGCCGGACCAGTGCGGCTGTAGCAGGCAGGGGGATTAAGGGCTTTGAGAAATCCCTCCTCAGACCTCTGATCTTGCTTCAAAAGCCAAATCCTTGAGAAGCACATCTTACAACCCCTGAGGGTTATTTCTCCGCAGGTATTACTGTCTGAGCTCTGCCCATTAAAACCAGCATCTTAGTCCATCTGGGGAGGTCAGAGCTCATTATTAGCGACTCCACTGGAAGTACGGAGAACCTGAACGATGCTCTTCTGCGCAAATTCTGAAATGCACGATTCAGGAAGCAATTGTTTCTCCGTGGTTTTTCCAGGGGCGCAACAGGCAAAGGTGTAATAATGAGGTAGCGAGGAGACCTGAAAACACAGTTCTCAGAAGAGTTACACACAAATACTGGGGGGGGACTAGTCTTACCTGAACATTGGGGGGAGGCATGTTCCACACCTTCTCTTAATAACTCCTCTTATGTTAATACATATGATCTTACATGTATCAGAATTTATGTGAACTTATACAATAACAGCACCCTGCAGTGTAAATGGGGCAAATCACAGTAAAGTTAGTGCGCAGTAACAAGCCGCAGAAGCCACGACCCATGTCTTGAAGTCCACGCCCCCGAACCGAACACCACGCCCCCTAACCGAAGGCCACGCCCCCCGCCCAGCCACAGAGAGAACAGCGTCCGAGGCTCTCGACTCAGAGCCGTTCGGTGTGGAGGAGACGGGCTGCGATCGCTGCTCTTCCGTTCCCCCCCTCGCTCGCTCGCTCGCTCTCTCTCTCGCGAGCACGTCCACGCATTTGAATTAGAATCACGTCTCGGGCCAGGCTGCTCGCGCCGATGAAGCCCGTGGACGCGCTCCTCGGTGACGCGCAGGCGGGTGAACGGCGGTGGGGCTGAAGCAGCGCTGCGATGGGGGGCAATCTGGGGTGCCACCGGTCCATCCCCAAGGACCCGATGGACTTCTGCGAGAAGAAGCGCAAGTTCAGCGCGGCGTGCAACTTCAGCCACGTCCTGGTGAACCAGGAGCGCGTGAACATCAACACAGCCACGGAGGAGGAGCTCATGACGCTGCCCGGTGTGAACCGCACCGTGGCGCGCAACATCGTGGAGTACCGCGCGCGCATCGGCGGCTTCAAGAAGGTGGAGGACGTGGCGCTCGTGAGCGGCGTAGGGGCCGCCAAGCTCGAGCTCATCAAGCTCGAGATCTGCGTGAGCAGCAGCAGGGAGCACGAGCAGCCGCCGGCGTGCGCGGGCGTCAACGTGAACACCGCCACGGTCGCGCAGCTCCTCAGCGTGCGCGGCGTCACCGAGAAGGTGGCCCGGAGCATCGTGGAGCACCGCCACGCCCACGGACCCTTCAGGAGCGTGGAGGACCTGGTGCGCGTGGACGGCGTCAGCTCGTCGCTGCTGGACAGGATCAGGTCGCAGGTGTTCGTGGAGCGCTCCAGGACGCCGTCCACGCACACGAACGGCGGCCTGACCGCCACGTGCAAGGCGCACCCGAGCCCGACCTCGGTGAGCCTCCACAGCGAGGACATGATCATAGACCTCCCTCCCGGGGGCCCCACGCAGATCGGCTCGTCGCGGCCGTGCGCGGAGCCCTTCTGCGGGATGCGCGACGGCAAGGCGGTGGTGCGCGTGGCCACGTGGAGCCTGCAGAGCTGCTCCTGCGAGAAGGCCAACAACCCCGGGGTGAAAGAGGTGGTCTGTATGACCCTCCTGGAGAACGAGTGAGTGTTCGCCGTGGGCCCCCACGCCGCGCTCGATCCCCCGCATGAGCTGTCCCTCTGAGGCTCTTTCATCTGGTCCGTCGCTTTTGATCGTCCGCCGCTGCCTTGTTGACCCGTCTCTTTGATGTGTCGCGCGTCCCGCCCGTGCTGTCAGTGGCGCGCTGGCGCGAGACTGACGCGAGACGTATTGAATCATGCGCGAAAATCCAACGAGACGCTCAAAGTACAGCGTTTGCATGAAGGGTTGCATTTGATTTGTAACTAACCGACAATGCTAGTAGTAGGCGGCACCGTGAACAACAACAACAACAATAATAATAATAACAATAATAATAATACCTGAATGGTTCACAGTAACACATGATGAGAACAAGTCTTGGAATTACACATTTTAATTATAATTACATTGTTGTTATAGTGGGGATAGCTCGTTAGGGTTGGGGTTAGCGCTGTCCCTTTGGGACCAAAGGTCACGGGTTCGATCCCTGCGCAGTGTCTCTCAACAGGGTACCATTGGAGAAAAGCATCAGTTAAATGAACAAACGTTAATAATGTTATTAGCCTTTATTTATCTGACACCTTTTTCCAAGGTCATTTACAGTATTAAGCACCTTTACAATAATTTCTCCATCTGTGCCACAACATATTATTGCTGTATCACCCTTGATGTAGGGTTCTACTGCAGGAGTGGGATTTGAATATACAATCTTCAGATTATAAGGCAGCACCTTTGCCAGGGCACTGCCTGCTGCCACAGTGGTGCAGGTATATAACTGCTGCGGTTTAGACCGGTAGGGTGTACCGTGCTGAGAGCAGCTGCTCTGGATGGAGGTGTGTCGGGGTGGTTGGCGTTAAGAGGGACATGTGACGCGGCCGTGGATGTTTCCTCTGGCTCCAGCAGGAAGCCGCGGTGCTGCGTCCTGCGAGCAGGTCCTGCCTTTGTTTACACAGCCCTTGTTGTTTATTGATCTTCAAGGTGTTTTCTGTGCTGCTGCTGCTTCTGCTGCTCTGAGCAAAGGTGTGCTTGGCATGCCCCACACTTGGGTGGAGATGGTATAGGTGTGGTGCCCTCAGCGAGATGTTCTTCTTGTAAACATCAAAAAGGAAATTAATGTAAACCCTGTTTGCACTATTTCTGTATCATACCATACATACCCTCGGTGATGACACTGCACCCTTGTATGAATAAGCGCATTTAGTGAAGTATAAGTGTTGATCCTAATCTCTAAACACCTCAGATTGCTTCATTAATCTGGATTTTTGATGTATCCAGGATCTGCAGGTCTTTCTTCTGACAGCTGTTGGTTTGGTTAGTTACAGGGTCCGGGCGAGTGGAACTAGAGGTCAATGAACTTCCACTTGCAGTTACTCCAGGTTACTCGGCACACCTGGGGATTTTCTCGGCGAAGAATAAATCCGTCCCGATGAGGGATCGCGCTCAGTTTTATCAGAGAGGTGGGCATAGATCTGACAGCAGCCTGTGTCCTCTCCAAGAGTGAAAACAGCAGCGTGTCACCTGCTAAACCGTTGACCTGTCATGTTTCTTCAGAGGTGTTTAATTTTTTAATTTTTGGTTCCTAGCATCCAGTGGTTTTTAATTTATTCCAGGCAGTCCAGCCATGGACAGCTTCTGCTGAAGGTTTCAAACAATCATTAAGATGTGGTTGGGTTTCCTGACCCTTTGTGGAGACCTGTCCTTGGGTCTGAGAACCTCAGCTGTGGGGTGGCCTCCCGGGAAGCGAGACGGAGTCCGAAGCAATCCTTAGCTGCATGACTAGAACATGTTACGTGTTGCAGCGGAGGTTGCGGTGCATAAAATATGGGCACCGAACAGTCGACGTTCCTGCGATGCCCTGCCGCGCGCCATAGGTTAGCAGCTCACGTTCCCGAGGAGCCCGATGGTGCTTTCGCTTGGGATCGTTCCAGAGGATGATCTGAGATTTTTCATTTTCTTACCCTGTTTTTTTTTTTTTGTGTTCATGCAGCAGACTCCCACTCAGCCCCAGGAGCGTGGTTAAGGTTTCAGAGGTCATTTTACATCGGCCCCGTCAGTTTCTCCTGTTTGGAGAAAAAAGAATAGTATTTTCTCCACCTGGCAGTTTCACTGTTTTCACACTGTTTACGAAACTTATGATGAGGTATTGTCTTCGGCATCAGCCCACCATCAGCCCATTACTGCGATAAAATCATTTTGTCTGCACTGTTTGACCCCTGACACTGAAGCTATCTGTGGCTCTACCATGATTTCATCTCACTTCATCTGAATTGTGAAGGTAGTGAGAGGACTTTGCAAGTTTATTTGCCTTCAACCCGTCTGGCTGGTTTTTCCTTGCGCTATCAGAGAAGAGATGCAGAGCACCGTGTGATCAAGTTGCACGCCAAGAAGATGTTTTCTTGGGTCATCTGCTTCGATACAGCCTCTTCGTATTGTTCTACCCCGATTTGTCCAAACCTGTGCCGTCCTGCTCTTTCGACGCTGCATGTGCACTGCTGGCCTCAAGGGCTTCATCGTGTGTTTATGATGACGGGGGTTCGGCTGTTGATTTGTGCCACGGTCCAGATGGACTTCAGCCTTAATTCAATCTTTAGTAAACATCGGGCTCCGATTCTGCAAAATGAGCAACGTCATAAAACCGTGTTTGGCTTTCGCCTTAATTTAATCATTAATTCCTTTAATCAAATCCAGCCAGCGTCTCCGAAGGGTTTGCATTAATCATCATCGCGGTCTCCCAGTGTATCTGGCCCACATTCAGCTCTTTGAGCAATCCGGGGAAAGGCCGAGAGGTGAACATTAACCAGCGTGCTGCTCGGGGCCTTCCGGATCGCTCTCGGCTGTGGTATGTAGAGCAAAAGTAGGCTTTCTGGGCAGCCTGACCTTGCCGTCCTGGCCAGCGGGCTGCGCTGGTATTGCTGGAAGCTTTCCGCAACCACGGAAAGCGAGGCCTGCAGTGGGATTACTGCAGTAATAAATATAAACACCCCTGGGGAAGGATTTAATGGTGCTGAAGGTGACCTGGAGCTCCCATGAGGAACACAGTCCACACGGCTTGTGTTGCGGTCACTGCAGAACGGAAGGTGAGGCAGGAACGTGCTCTCCAGGGGAACCAGTCGGCACAGCTGCCGTTCCCGTTCTCCTCCTACTGGTCGGACCTGCCCAGATGACCAGCTCCTCATCCCCTCCCCTCCCCTCCATCGACCGAACCCGTCTGGCTGTGCAAAAGACAGCACAGTTGCATAATTCCGGTTCCGTTAGCCAAAGTTGCTGTAGAAAATCTGGAGTCGCAAGTAGGATTTCCCAAAAAATGGTTTTTCCCAGTAACGTTGCCATTACACTGTAATACACAGTATATAGTGTTTTGAAACATTTACATTTCCTCATTTAAAGCAGGCGCTTTCCTCCAGACTGACATTAATTTTGGGAAACGTTACCAAAGTGTATTACACCAACAGACAGATCCAACACATGTAGCTGCATATACAGTTTTTTAAAATTTTTAAACCGATACCATTGTACACATTTATCAAGAGATCTGCAGAGAAGTGAGTCCAAAACAGATTTGTTTTGAGACTCTTGAGTGTTGAGAGATTCAGCAGTTCTGAGTGAGAGGGTTAGGTCATCGCACCACCTCGGAGTCACAAGCAAAAAACGTTTGTGCTTTTGATTTTGGATCTCTTGTGAGTGGGACCATCAAGAGGCCAGAGGTGGAGGAGCGTAGCAGTCTGGTTGGGGGGTAGCGAGTGATCAGGTCTTGTAGGTATCAGGGGAGCACATCTGTAGATGGTTTTGTAGGCTGTTACCAGAGTCTTGAACATGAAGAGGGGGTTATACATGGGGAAACACCCAAGCACTCCAAACCCAACATCTGTCTACTGTTTCAAGATGACATGAGTCTTATAAATTCCTTACAATGATCTGTATGGAATCGCTTTTTTTGCCTGACTGATCGCAGGTGAAATCTATCTGAAGATGTCGTGGACGACGACTTTAGCTCGTGTTAGGAAGTGTAGGTTGTTACTGTTGACAAGAAGGCTGTAGAAACGAGTCTTCCACATCTAGATAAAGGGGCCTAATCAAAATCGCGTGGCACTCCTTTGAACTTTGACCCAGGCTACGAAAGTGAGCCGTCAAAACACAGTTGAAATGTGAAGCTGGACTCAGGTAGGAGAACTGCTCTTAAAATCTGCTGTCGAAGTATATGTGACCAGCCCTTAGTGACAGACCTTCAGGTGAAATCACGCGGGAAGGGGCAAAGGCACAGCGGGTGTGAGGGTGGTGCTCTGATCAGATGCAGTTGATGCCCCGTGTGGTTGAGTGAGGATGGAGGTTGGGGTTACAATCCGGTACAGTTTGAGTTTTCACCCAGGGAAGATGTTCTGGGCTAGAGACTGGTACCTCTTCAGGAGAGCACTCCCATCTCCTCCAGCAACACCCACCCTAGTAGCAGCGAGACCCCCCGGACCCCCCAACCGCAACCCGCCGCTCGGTGCTGACTCGGCCCTTTGGAGAACTGGCTGGGCACTCGGGCGGAAAATCCACTGAAGCAGCAGTTTGAGGTGGGCGGCGAGGGAGTCCCAGCTGACCCGGTCCAGCTGTACATCTCCAGGCTGTGGGCTGCAGTCCTTTGGGCATCAGCCTTCAAAAGGGGGGGAAAAGGATAACGAGAACCTCCAAATCAATGAGCATCACTGACATTTAGGTGGTCTTCACAGTCCACATTTTCAGTATGAGACTCTTTCCTCCAGAGGGGTATGAGGGTGCACCCTTCCCTATTTAAACTTCTCTAGATCTCTCTTTTTGATATTCCAATTTATGGTGATGCACAGGTTTATTACTTCTGCGTAGCTCAGTGTGTGTTTCCCCCCCCCCCCCCACGAAAACCACTGTTATGTAAGGTACAAGTGTTGGGGACCCCTGGACAGTACTACTCAGTATTCGCTACTTACTATTTATTTACTGTTTGTTGTCCTTGTATTGATTTTTTTTTTTTTTTTTTTTTTTTTTTCTTTTTACTTGCCTTTTTGTACTTACTTGTACTGCCTTACTTATTATCAGTGCATCCTTGTCTAAATATGTGTTTGGTCGTGTCTGTTCACATCTAACACGAGCCTCATCGCAAGCATTTCAGTGCTCAGTGTAACTGTGCAAGTGACAGACAACTCTGACTCTGAAGCGTTATCGCCACACCCCCATTCACCTTGCCTCGAATCCCCGTGTGTCGCCAGTCTTTGCCGCGACCGATCGGTGTCTCAGAGCTCGGCGGAAAATGCGAGGAAATGCGAGTGCCGTGACAGTACCTCTGACCTGCGGATGCTCTGAGGGATGAGGGTGGCGCTACGGGCGCTCGCAGGGTCAGGGTGGGCTGTTTAAATGTGAAACAGGATCAGGTTTGTTGTCACTGCGGGATCCGATCAGCTGCTGACTGCTGTGTGTTGTGGTAACTTGAGAGGTTTGGACCAATGTCTGCCTGGTCGTCTCCGTCCCCTGGTTTAAAGTTTGTGGCGTGAAGGTGTGTCACTCTGCATAACGTATGTAAAGTATAGGGGTGCAGGTTTGAATCCCACCTCCTTCCGTAATATCCTTGGTCTTGTACTTAGCCCAACAATGACCCATAAATAAATAAATGGGTAAATCATTGCCAGTTGCTTTGGAGGAAAGTGTCAGCTAAATTAATAAATACCAATAAAAGTATTAGGGAAAGTAAACAAAACAAGGTTGTCATGGAGATCTGGGGCAAAATAAAGCTCTCGAACTTAGGGAAGTCGACATGTTATCTGAAGTGTAGAGTGAGCCGGACGGTGGAGTTTCGATTTTGCGCAATCGACGTGTCGCGGCAGTGACGGTTTGCACTGTCCACGCGGACTGCCGTTTCCGCAGTTTGAGCGGAAGATTTCTAGTCTGACGTTTCGAGTCAAAATGTCAGGCTCCTAATCAAGGTCAGACCCAGGAGACAGTAGGGAGTATCCTGTTCGGGGAGGTCACTTCGGAGGGCTTTGGCTGTTGGATCGAATCCCTCTCAGAATCAAACAAGCTAGCCGTTAATGAATATTCATTAGCGGCCCATTTTTCCCAGAGCACTTCTTGAGGCTTTTTTCATTACTTTGAATTTGGAATGAATGTTGCTGTCAATCACTTTTATCATTTTATTTGATCAGGGCTGTCAGGTGCCTTAGTCATATCTTTACTGCCACATGCATTTTTCTAACAAAACTCGTCCGGTACATTTTCCAGAGAGGAATTACACTGTTGGAATGGGGGGAAGTCTTTATTCTTGAACTGTAGGTTGTAAACCTATTGTAGGCAGCAGGGACAGCAGGTGGCGTAGTGTTTAGAGCATTTTCCTGGCACTCTGACGGTGCTGGTTTGAATCTCCCTCCTGCTACCGTGCACCTGATGAAGGAACTCGCACTGAATCGATACCCTGCTGTATAAATGGGCAAATCGTTGCGAAGTTGATTATCTGACAGTGGATGTCATCTTAACAAAGGGGTCCTATAAATAAACCGAAGGAACCCTTTAATGTGAGTTACGGCATAGAGATGAGAGGCCCTAAGAGGCTCAGCGGAAACAGCCAATAGTTCCTTAATTTGACAGCCGAATTACGAGGACTCGTTTAGTCTCCGCTCGGTCTCTGTCGGCTCGTCCTTCCCGGTTACGTTCGGCTGGGATTCTTGCTGCGGTTTGGTCGCTGGGTGTCAACTGTAGGTAAGGCGCGCTCTGGCAGTAAGGCCGAGTGAGCTGCCGAGGAAAGTCTCGAGCAGAAGTGTAGTAAGCAACCACATCCCCTCCTATTGTTCGGTGCGCAGCAGGAGAAGTCACCCTCCATTGTGCTCTTCTTTATGACTTCCGCTTGCCGCAGGAGTAATGGAGGTCTCCCTCTTACCTTAACCCCGCATCTTGTACGTGCGAATTCTGCAACGGGTCCGTTGAGGTTCGCTGGGTCACGTTTGGTGATCGAAAAGTTTCTCGGCGTCCAGAAGGCAGTTTGCAGGTTCTGTGCTATGACTGCGCTCCAAGGCTGGGGTTCTCGGATGCTGGGTGACCGCAAGCCTCTCGTCAACCCTCTGGGCGAACGTGGTCCACTCCCAGCCCTCCTCCTTTCCCAGGAAGCCCCTCCCTGGCCCCGCTCTTCCCCGAGCGACACCCCTGATGTCCGTTTCCTTGTGAAAGCTCCGCTCGTTCTCCCCCCCCAGCGTATCCGGGACATCAGATAAACAAACCGCGGTGCAGCCAGGGTCAGATTCGCGGTGTGGCTCGCTCCACGTGAATTCGTACTGCTGCAGGGTGTTTTCTGAAACAATGCACCTCTCGGCCGACAATACAGTAGCGTGTCCATTCAGTGCTCTTCGGAACCTCACGCACCCCTCATCCTCCGGCCTGCGGTAAGCCAAGATCCAGATGTCGCCCTGGTTGTTTTTCACGTTGGGCTTTTTTTTCTTTTTTTTTTTTTTTTTTTTTGTTCGATGAGCTGTGGTCATACAGAACAGTCTGACTCCAAGGACAAGTTAGTTTGAAACTGTGCCAGAACGAATTCCAGCGACTGAATTAGATTCAGTATTTTTTTTCTGCATTAAATGTTCAGTGCCGATGTCGCCCCGGGGGCTGAATGCCGTGCGGTCGTCTGGCCTTCTGACCGCTGCAACAGTGAAACCTTGACCCAGATGCCACGCAGCAAATGGTCCAATCGAGCCCAGAATTGATTTCGCAACAGTCTGAAGCTCATTACACAGGCTTAACATGTAGAAAAACTGCATAAATTGTATGATGTAACAGGTTACTGCCTGTACCTCTTTTGTGGGGTAGTAGTGTTGGCCAGGGCTTACCGCTTAACGCTTACGGATGGCATGGCCGGAAGGCAAAAGCGTTCCAGAAAAGTGTCAGGATTAAACGAGAAATGAAACAAATGTCTAAGAAAGACCTCTCGGACTGACTCGTGTTTTTGAGGGCCCTCCACTATCAGAATAGCGTACGGTATTATTGAAAAACCCTCCCGCTTGTTTGCGCTATCACCGATAACGTTAATGGCCATTGCTGGCATTTGCGTGTTTTCGCAATTTATTGCCCGGCTCCACCCTGCCGACCTCGGCACTCTTCCTGCCCTCATAAAAACCCGCTTAGGCCGATAGCTGGAATCAATGAGTAACAGCGGGGACGTGTGCGTGCGTGTGCGCTTGAGGGAGGTTGTGCGTTTGCGGGAGAGCGTGAGAGGACCGACTTCGTTCTGTACCCGTGTTGGCTGCAGCCGTTGCCAATTCGCTCGCGTTCCTCGGCGTAAAACTGGTACGTCTCTTCAAAGATTCTCAATACGCAACAGGACAATAAGCATGTCGCCTTTTACCCTGTTTGTAACATGGTTATTCACTGTTAAAAAAAAAAAAAAAAGGGTGCGGTTTTGCATTCCTGATATTCTTTTCCTGATGAATGTCCCAAAGTATGTCCAGAATTCCTTGAGAGCCTGTTAATAGCTGGCGAATATAAACTCGGGGAGCCGATGAGTAAACACTGGTATGAGTCACATTTCCAGTAAGGAAACCCCAGGAGTCCCCGTTCTGCCCTCTGTGTTGCCATAACCATTGATATGATAACAGCTCTGTAGCTTCACAGATAAGCCCTTGAAGCATTTTGTCCAAACCACAGTTGACATGCCCAAGTGCCACCACGTAACATTGACCAAGGCAACAAATAAACCATAAAATATTATTGCTATGGCAACACAACTGCACTGCAAAACCGTACCCAGAACCGTTTCTGTCTTTGGATGTTCTTTTCTCCAGCAGCATAGGAACATTGTCATTGCTTCAGCAAGTCCACATTTCTGCAATTACCCTAGAGTGACCCTCCATCATTGTGGGTATTAATACAAAGCAGTGCTCTTGTCCAGTGAACCTACTGAGCGAGAAATACCGGCACGTTTGCTGGACGTCCACCAGTAGAAAAACGCTGCCTTTCGTAAGATCCGCCTTCTTAGTGTCCCTTAGAGAAGGTGGAGTGAATGGCCAAAGTTTTTGTCTTCTCTGTGAAAGGTTTGTTTGTTTGTTTGTTTTTTTTTTAGTTTTTCACTGCCTTTCTCCTTTCACTCTCCACAGCATCAAGCTCCTCGCAGTACAAGACTTGGTAGATCGAGAGGCTCTAGAGAAGGTACTGTGCAGTCCTTTTGAGTCGTCTTTTGAAAGAGTGTGTGCCACTGTGTGTGAGTACGCAAGCGTACCAGAAATGGAAAATCCACGGTTGAATGCTGTTTCTTTTGGAGTGGTGGGAAATACCAAAGGTCTGTTGGGTTTGTTCTGGCCTCGTTCTTTCCTCGTTCTGTCTGTGTTGCCCATGCCTGGCCTACGTCTTGGCACTATTTGTGTACCGAGGAAGACGGAATGAACCATTCGGCATCTGTCTCCATAGTGTGCCGGACCCAGTCAAACCAAAGTGTTGCTCTCGTCTATTTTCAGATGTTTATTCTAGCTCGGTCCCTGTGGTTTTTCCTGTTCTCACATTGTTGTGTGGGAATCCTTGATGAGAGTAACTCTGGGGCGAATTCATCAAAGTTCATGTCTCCCCCTGATAATATGCAGTAGAATATTGCTGGCAGGGTTTGCTGTACATGGTAGGACAAAGTAAAGACCTTGGGTGCAGCATTAATACCGAAGGGCAGTACATGACGCTTTTGTTGACCCAAATTATACTCGTGCTACAAAACCTTGGAGTGTTTCTCAAGTTCATGGGAGTCCTGGTGCTCACTCCCTGGATAAGGGGCTCCGTGAAGAGCTTTACTTGTATAGACAAGAACAGTGTGTATCCCGCATTGCCAGCGGGCTCTTGCGGAGCCCACTCAGAGGGTGAGGTTGGCAGGACAGCCCAGTGGAAGTGGGTCAGCAGGCCAGGTGACGCCGCCGGCTATGCTTCTCTGAAAGGAGGTGACCCACATTGAGCGAGGCACTAAATCTGAGCTGTCAGCTCCCCCTCCTCTTTCCTGGTCCCCCCACGCTCCCTGTCTTTCTCTGTCCCCCTAGTGCTCCTGACCTTCCTTTTCGCTCCCAACTCCGTTTGCGCTCATGTTTCTTTGTGGAGGACCGGTCTGTTGCCACCGTGCCCCACGGACTCATCGCAGATACTATTGTTTTTCCGCACCCTGCTGGCACCGAGAGGGCCTGCCGTTCTACGGGAGACGTGCAGGGTGGAGCTGCTGTAAAGTCAATTCGATAAGTCAGAACTCTTGTTTGTTGTGACATACTGATCTGGAGATGCTAAGAGTGATCAGTGGCTCTGCTTATTACGCTATGCTGTAGCAGAAAAGCCAGCTAGAAGTTTTCTGTGGGTTGAGTCCCCCTCCCTCGGCAAGTTATTGTCGTTTTCCGGTCACATTCCATACATCTGACAAATCGCTCCATACGAAATTCCCTCTGCGCTTCTAGAACTCTCCAAAGTACGGAATCCGATTAAAGTGAACATGTCTTAAGTTGTACCAGGCTTGCTGCAGATTAGGCGTGCTGTGCAGACTGCACCACACAATAATGGACCATATTGATCGTCACACACCATGAAAATGCAACAAAAGCTCTGAACGGTACTTCGGCATTTGTTTGGTGGTGAAGTCAGGTGTGTTTGAATTGTTGACAGTAACTTTTCTTTTAGCTCTTTCAATGAGGGTTTGAGTTAAATACGCCGCGAAAGTTTTTCTGCAGAACCGTACGCCGACGTCTATGTTCCCCGGTAGAGCCGTTTTGGAGCCCCGATGCGGTAACTGCCAGTTGTTGCCCATGGGTAACTGGGCGCTGTGGGTCTGTTGATCTGTCCTGGTGTAAGTGCCAAACCTTCGAGTGCTAGATATAAACGTGGCCAGAGAGTGGAACACCTCCTCCCTCTCTGCATTCAGCTGTGTGTGTGTGTGTGTGTGTGTGTGTGTGTGTGTGTGTTTTACCTCTTCCTCTCCCTGCTCTCCTTTTGCATTCAGAGTTTAAAAAATGATTTATTAGCATGACAAGCAGGTATGTTCACGCACAAAAGGTGCCAAACGTAACAGGAAAGACACAATAAAATCAGAAGTCACACACGTCCGAGACTTTTTCTGTTCCCTAGAGTGATACTATTCTTACCTGCTCCTCTACTTCTGGATGTGGAAAAACTGTAAATGCGCATAGAGACGCCCCGCTCTCTAATGGCTGTGTGGTCGTCTATACTTGTTCCTAAATCGGATGCCCCAGGACCCCAATATTATTACCCCACTTTCCAGCCCAAAACACCACACGCCCGCTCAGTGCGGCTCCTCTGATTCACACAAACTGCTGTGTCATTCACCCTCTTTTTCTGTTTCCTGTCCCCCTCTCTCTCTCTCACACACACACACACACACACACGCGCACACACGCACGCGTGCAGGAACCAGTTCTACATTTCTGGGTATTGTGTGGTTGCTGTTGCTAAGGGCAGCAGATCTGAACCTGAAAACCAACAGTCAGAAATCCTCCAGAGCTCAGACACTAACCCGTCATCTGACTACTTTAATTTCTGTTTTTTTTTTTTTTTTTTTTTTAAATGTTTCGCTCGTGTGTTTTTTCGGGGGAAGATGAGTAATAATGGAAAAGAGCCCATTTTTCTCTTTCGTTCACTGGTGTCCAGACACGCAGACAGGGTTCAAAAGCAGCCCCTGGTGGTCCCTGTGGGCTTGGGGGTGGGGGGTGGTCTTTGGAAACGTGCTAACCACCGTTTCTGGCTGCAAAATAAGTGAACGAAATAGTGGAAAGCTTTCCAAGAGGAGCTCGGAAAAGGCTGATGCGGTGGGACTCGTGGGATTGCCAGGCGACGTGCGGCGCTCCGGCAAGGCTTCGGACGCGCTGCTGTGTAAAGAGTGATGGGGAAACCACCGAGCAAGTGGAGCGCAAACTCTTGTACTCCGCTCTACCTGCTGGTCTCCATTCCTGCCAGGTGCCGCGACTCCCGCGCCGTGCTCCACAGTTCCCGTCTCCCATGTTGCCGCGCATAATTTTATCATTCGCAAAGCATTCTGGGAATGGTGTTCAAGTGCGTTTTAGGCTCGGAGCTCCATGAGTTTCCCCTCCGGGGATCAGTAGTGTGTCCGTCCGTCCCTCCGTTCGTCATGAGAGGTCATGCAAACTCCGCACCGGGCGAAAGAACCAAGCCCGCATTTGAACCTTGAGCCCAGGAGCTGTGCGGTACTAGTCTCCTGCTGCACCGTCCAGCCTTTCAGTCGAGTTCATTGTCCCCAAAGAGCCCCTTCCACACAGAGTGATGGTGCGTCACGTCACCACGTTATTGCGCGTCTGGGAGACCCCTCCCTCCTGGGGAGGCAGGGGGGGCTTTGCAGGCAGGAGGCACCGCTTGGTGTGTGTGTGTGTGTGTGTGTGTGAGATGGCGGATTTATTTTCGTCGCTGTCCCTGCTCTTCAGAGGGGGATCCAGGAGTTGTGGTGTGGTGTGATGTGTCGGGGGGTTGAAATGCCTTCCATTTTTGGTTAATTATAGACAACTGCGATGGTCAGTCCAGGTATTTGGAGCTGCCATTCCCCCCCACCCAACAAACATGCTGCTCCCCCAGCCTGCTGCACTCGCCCTCTGTCCAGAGACGGGGAGACACACTGATCGGAACACACGCTGCGGCGCGTACAGCCCGCCATGTAGCGCGGAGGGGTTTTTGTCCGTATGCAACAGCACACCCAAAAACCACTAATACACACATCTTGATGTCTGACGAGTGTTTTGTATGTGTTTCCTATTCGTTTTCGCTCACTTGAGTCCCCGTGTGGATTCCGCCGATATATCCAGGGCTGCGTAGTGGGTACGCAAAACCTCCGACTCCAGTAACCCAGTAACCGCCCCCGACTCCACGTACTGGGTGTATCTATCAGAAAGGCGTCTTGCAGCCCGACAGGTGTGAGAACCCCAGTAAGGCTGCGGGTCACCGACCGCATCGACGTGTGTGTGTTCGGTGATTTTGGTGACGTGTGATGTTGCTCTATTTTTTTTTTTTTTTTTTTTAACACCCTAACCACCGGAGGTGCCGCACTGTGACCGAACCTGTGTCTCCCCTTCCAGTTCTGTGTAGAGCTGAACCAGGGAACTCTGGGTAGTGTTCGGAGGTGGACGGGTCTCCGCGGGACGTGGAGATGCGCCGTGTCTGAGGAACCCGCCGGCCAGTTCCCCAAGGTAATGACCTCCCTCACGTGTAAACGCACACACACGCTGCCCTTAAACGCAGCAGGAGGACTCGTTTGTGTGTCACACTCTGTTTACTCTTGGCACAAGTCTGCAGCGAGATGACTTGACCTGATGTAACCTTCGCTCAGTTCGCGTTTCTCCATATCTGGCTTGTGCCACAAATCAAGGCTGATGATGATGATGATGATGAGGCTCCAGATGGCCCGGAACGTCCGAGTGCTGCCTGTCCGTACCCGCCCACACTTCCCAAGCGGTCTGGAAAAAATCTGCAGTTTGGGCCCTTGCTTTCTTTCAATGATAGAAACAATGTCTGGATCTGCCCTTTTCTCTGCGTTTGTGTGTGTGTGAGACAGTGGGGCGTATTTCAGTGCGCTGGAGAGCACCGTGCTGCAGGAAGATCGCTGCCGCGCCGTATCCGAATGCCCTTTGACCTTTCTTGTTGGCGCGGCACATCCCCTGAGCAGCAGGGCTCAGTCCGCGGCGTGGACTTCCTCAGCGCCGCCCTGCCTCTCCCGCGGGGGAATCCGAACCCGAGGTCGTCATCCCCGCCGTGTCGGGGACTGCCCGTACGGCCCGGAGCGGCTGTTTGCCGAGAACCACGCGAACGGTCACGTCCGTGTCCGAACGCCGCTGCGGATCGATCGTCCGTCCTCTCAGATGAACTCTTTCTCTGCCGCTCCCGTTTTGGCTTGTTCGCACTCTGAGATCCTCTCCTTGTTGACCGCCTTCCTGTCCCTTTCAGCGTAAACTGACTTACAACGTTAACCTACTTACGCTGATTTACCTATTTATACAGATGGGTCATTTTTGCTGTATCGGGCTAAGTACCTTGCTCAAAGGGACTACAGCAGCTGGTGGGGTTTGAACCTGCAACCTCCAAGAGCAGCAGCAGCGGTTCCGACCGCTACTCTAGCTGCTGCCATCTGTTTGGAGAGCTGTGCGCAGTTATCGGTGACCGCGGGTCGTGCGCCACCTGGGTCGTTCCTCCCCGGTGTACCCTGCTGTGATTTGAGCGCTCTGCCGCGTCCCTGTGTTTGACACCCCGGGTACTGAGCTCACCGCCTGCGCTCTGCTACTCTGCTGCCCCGCTCCCCCAGGGTTCGGTGTTCTCCGGCTTCCTGTGGAACAGCGCCTGCGGGATCGAGCTCACGGAGGCTGTCCTGCTGGAAAGCCCGGTCACCAACGGCAACGGGAAGCATGGCCACCCGCGACCCTTCCTCGCACGCTTCGCCGTAAGTGTGCATGAACCGAAAATGATTTCGAAGCGGTGGAGTCTCAGCCTGGGGGTTTTACATAACATTTAGCTGACCGTTTTCTTCAGCGTTAAAGTACTTAGTTATTTACCCATTTATACAGCTGGGTACTTTTACTGGAGTAATTTAGGGTAAGTACCTTGGTCAAGGGAGCTACAGCTGGAGGTGCAGGATTGAAATCTGTGATCTTTGGGTCCAAAGGCTGCAACTCTAACCACTATGCTGTCAGCTGCCCCTGGAGTCACGTGAGGACCCCGCGTTGCCACACAACCCTGGACTCCTGGACCTTAGAGGCAGCGATTGATGGCGTTGCTCATCGTGATCTGCGACGCTGACTGTTTGCGTTTGCCTCTGCGTCCAGATCGGGTCGTCGGAGCTGACGCTCGTGAACGTCCACCTCGGGCCGGCCCCCTCGGGAGACCAAAACGGAAAGAGCCGCACGGACAGCCACAGGATCGCACGCCTCGCCGACGGCATCCAGGACGCCCTGAGAGGTCAGGGACTGGGTTACTGTCGGGTCTTCAGAACTTTACCAAGTTGTATTGATTGTATATGTAAAGTTCAACAAGATCTTGCAAGAATAGACGTGTAAGAAATGCAAAATTATACACACACACACACACACACACACACACACACACCCACCCCCCCCCCCCAGTTTGATCATTATGAAATAACTAATCGATTCAGAGTTCGTTTTGGAAACCGTATTGATGAATGATTGTAGGAATGTACTAGTGTGTTGCGTCAATGAACGAATGCGGTAATGACGCATCGTGGCGCCACGCTGTGGGACAGGGGAGAAGGATCTGCTGGTTTTGGGGGACTTTGGGCTGCCGCCGGACAGCGGGGAGCTGGACCTCCTGAGGAAGGAGAAGCTGAGCCCCCTGGTGCCGCCCTCCCAGTTCACCAACATCAGCACACGGAGTCCGCAGGGCTCGCGCTGCCTGGACAACATCTGGGTGAGCCGCTCCCTCAAGAAGATCCACACAGGTAGGCTCTGAATTGAAGCAGCACAAATTTAGTTTGGCTCATTTGATGTGTGGCATAAATGTCTGTTTCTGTATTATTGGGCACCTCAAAATGTGTTTCCACCCCCCCACCCACAGCAGTCTTGTATGTCTTTACATGTACTGCCCCCTGCAGGCCACTGCTGGGTGGTGCGAGAAGGCCTGACCAATCCCTGGATCCCGGACAACTGGTCGTGGGGCGGCGTGGCTTCAGATCACTGCCCCCTGGTGGCCGAGTTCTACACGGACGCGGCGCCCAAGGAGGGGGTGGAGAACGACACCGGGAGCGGGGTGGCGGTTGTGGACCGGGGCGAAACCACGCTCAGGCATGAGCGGTGATCGGTCCACCCCCCCGCAGACTAAGAGATGGGAAGCGACATCACTGTGGGTCCTGTCCTCCTCCTCCTGGCTGCTTTTTCTAGCTGAACGAGGGATTTTTTTATATAAAGATGGAAGCATTTGTGTCGCATTTTCACACCTATTGTTCAGCTACACCTGAGATTTCAATGATTATAGGAATAGTTTAAATAAATAATATATAAATATAGGGACATACGGAAAATGTCTAGAAAAAATATATATGAAATATTGACAATGTATTGTGCCAAAAGTTTTTAAATAGTATTAACCTTTTAAACCGAAATGAAGTGAAATTTCGAAATGCACTTTTGTCCGGAGACTCATACGTCGATAATTTTGAACATGGTAATTTTAAAGAATCTTGTATAGCTTTGTAAAAATGACACAAAGTACTGCTTATGATACTCCTGTGAACTTTTATCATGTTCTTTTAGAAGAAGGCCATCTAAAGATGGTACTGTATGCAGCTTATATGGGCAAACTATTAAAATGGAGTAAATAGTGTCAAATGTATGTAATAACTTCCTAGTATTTTCACATATATAGGGTTTTCCAGACCTGACTTTAAGGGCCTGGTGTAAATGCCCCCCCAACACCCACCCACCATTCAGCTTTTCAGTTAATTAGAATTGATTTTGTCGTTTGTTCATTCGAACAGGAACATAAATTGAGTCCTCTATTATAAATTGAGGGGCTACATCTGCCATCGCGTCGGTTTCTCGTCATCCATCCTCCGTAATTTACCTCGCACTCCCGTCAGATGTCGACAATCAGGATTTTGCTCTGTCCGCTCCTCTGGAGAGGACAACCACTGTGATGGAAGTGTCCTTCTGACCGTTTCACGACACCTAACGGAGCCATATGTCTCTGTCTTGCGCGTATTTGGGAAACTTCAGCGTCGTTTTTAATGGTTGCTAATGACAAAAGGGAAGTTACTTGTAGAATGAAGTTTTAAAGTGCACTTTTTTCAGCAGGTGTTGATGAAACGCCTGGAGAGCTGTGGGTGAGGCTTCCTGGCAGTACGTGAGATTGAGTCGCCAGTCATTTGAACTTTGTAATATTGATTGATTGCGTCCCTCAGCATTTAACCTAGTTTGGGTATTTGATACCCTGTTCACTGACACACCCTGCCGTCTGGCCTTGATTTCGGTCATACGATTGCAGTTTGTAACATTGAAGACCTGAGCAATTTGATCAGGCGAAAAAAAATTTCTTCTCACGCAAGACTGTCTGCCAAACAAGACCCGTGACTTGTGCTTTAGGTGCAGGATTTTTATTACAGGGCAGCTTAATTCTCCCCTTTGAGAACTGAATAAGAAGGTACCCTAAACATGTATCAGTCCTAGCTGCAGAAATCCCAAATATTGACTGTCTTATTATTGATGACCCTGAATGACCTGCAGAGTCTAGACTTTATTTAAGATGGCTACGATCATTTATTATTGTTGAATGTTTGAGCCTGAAGAGTTTTAGAGTAAAATGTAAGATTTTCAGGATTTTTTTTTTTTTTTTTTTGCCTAACCTTGATATGCACTGTGGTTTATATTTCGTTATATGCCTTACTCTCTTTGGCTCTAGCTACTGGTTCAGTGCAGGTCCTTCCTCACCTGTGTCATGACCACAGCCGTTGAACTGCCAGTGACCTGTTCACCGTGAAGAGTTCCCTGCTCATTTGAGGGGGGGGGAAAGCACATTTTTCATTCATTGTGTGGATCTTCAGTGCGAAAGCGCTGCTGCAGGACATGGTACCAAGCTACCGTGGTAAAACGGCCAGGTGTGGTCGTGGGGCGATGCTGAGGTTTATGGTGTTTGCAATTATATATTATACATAAGACATGTAACTGTGCTATTCAGCAGCCTGTCAATCAAGTTTTACTCAGAGTTCATTTTTGTAACACTTGAACATAACATGAAAATCTAAAGGGATGTCTTTACTGCTACCTGCACTTATGATTTTTACATTATGCATAAGATGAGGAAAATAAACAGGCACGGCTGGCGCATTGTCTCACACGTTGCTCTCTAAATCCATGTGGTCCTGAGAGAGCGTGTGCTGCAATCCCACCAACACCCAGTGCCTGTTTTCTCCTCTACGCTCCTTTCCGCGGCTGAAAGAAAGGGCCACGCATGGGTTCGATGACAAAGCTCTCCATTGTTCTCCTTTTCGCTGTCGAAGCTGGAGCACAATGACGTGTTGTTGATCCGTGCTGTCCCACGAGAAGTGAATGATCACAATTCCATGTTTAGTTGCTGTTGCCATGAAAATGGTCTGCAGTGACGAAACTGTGACTGTTGGCATCGTTTTCCTAAAGAGATGTTTCGCAACACTAGACGTCTAGGTTACGCTAAGGTGCTGTCCTATGGGGTTATTTTCGATATTACAGCTGAGCGTATTTTGTAAATGTGTCACCGTGGAAATCACTGTAGCCTGTTGAGGGGAAGAGATGAGAAAATAAAAGAGTGGTTTATGTCTCTCTGGGATATTGTCATAGCCTCTCTTTTCAACTGAGATGTGCTCTTCGTAAGCAGGATCCTTTATCTTCTTCCATCGCTCCATGTTCGTTGAAAAGGATCATGGTCTCTCTCCTGGAATTCATGACCCTTCCCTCATGAGAACAAAATCCAACATGGGGCACAAGATCCCTCAAAGACAAACAGGATGGTTTCCTCCTCCAACTCTCAGAGCAGCGGTGAATCCTTTATACACACATCAATGGAGTTTGTATCCAGGTTTTCTTGATTTTTGTTAGGGTAAACTCCACCCCTCCATGAGCTAAAACTCACAGGCCCTAGGGCAACCTTTTGTACTGTATGATCTCAAAACAAGACCCAACAAAGCAACTTCCCAACCAAATCCTGGTGGGAAAAATAGGATGTTTCAGAAGACATCCAGAGAGACCTGAATAGTGTGCTTAGAATCTGCAGTGATTCATTTCCATTTCAGTGTAATATGGAAATTGGCTTTTGGGCAGCAGAGGGCACAGCGGTTAAACCCATTACAGTCTAAGGACCCGGGTTAGAATCCTGCTCCTCCTGTAGTACCCTTGATCAGAGTATTTACCCTTAAGTGCTGCAGCAAAATTACCCAGCAGTATAAACAGATCTGTAGCTTGATGTACAAACCTTATATTTTAAGTTGTCAAGGAAAAAGGAGGTAAATAAATAATGAAGGTGACTTGTATCCACCTGACAGAATATTTTTCTATCTTATGTGACAGTTCTTTGCTCTTGTAAAGAAACCTTGCATCTCGAACCTTTCAGAGTACCAGTTCTCAATGTATCTAATTTTAGAAGAAAAGCTGCTAAGGCTTGATGAATGTTTTGACCTCCAAATGAGTTGTCTGTCTGTACCCATTGTACACCCGCATCTCGCACGGGGACCTTTTGCTCATATATATGCCGTTATGCCACGTTCTCATGTGACTCGTGCAATAGTGAGTGAAGAAAACAGGAGAGGAGGATGTACAGTAGGTACAGTAGGGAACTGCATGACAATCTGCCACTGGAGTTGACTGTCACTGTAAAATACAACACACAAAGGTTTCACTGCACCATTTTTTACTCATTTTTTCAGACTGGTCAAGAAAAGGGTGTAATGTTGATTATTGTTGCCCCTATTTCTCACTAAGATGAGTGCTGCAATCAAGATCACTCTTGAGCAGGATCTGGAGGAAACTTGGTGAGTTGAAAGCTGATAGCAACATGTAAAAAAAAAAAAAAAAAAGGACACACCATCTTAGGGAAAAATGGTTATTTCTGCCAAGTAAACCAAAAGCAATGCAAATACACAGACGATAAATACAGCAATGCAATTACGCAACCAAGTGCACCCAAGTTAACTAAACTTTGTGGGATGTTTGTTCGTCGATGAGTGCAAAATAGAACAAAAAACTAACGCCGAGATACTAACGGTTCTCACGACTCACTGGGGCAGGAAATGAAGGATCTTCACAGCACAATCCCATTAATTAAAAAAACTCCAAACATGGAGAATTAGCAATTAGAAAAAGCAGAATTAACAAGTTCAGCAACGAGTGTTTGATAAATTTAAGACTTCCTCCACCATGCTGTGCGCTGCTGCTCAAATTGACATCACGCTGCAGTAATATTTATATTAATATTTGAATGGTGCTGGAGCGCAGATGAGACATTTCTCATTTGGGGCAGTTTCACGCACAGAATTAATTCTGATGCTGCGGGTGTGAAAGTGAGCTTGCTGATCGGCTGGTCCCGGCCTCTTCGTGCCCACCTGCAGTGACACCAGGGTTGCACGATAACTTGCACTTCAAATGAAGCAGGATAACGGAAAATGGGGTTAAACAAACAGCCAGTTCCCTGAGCTGTACGAGTGAGACACAAGCTAAAGGCCCAGGCACAACAATTCCAAGACCGAATTCCAGTAGCTTAGTGGGTCATGATGTGTATCAGCTTTGGAGCTACTGTCATGGTGGTGCCATCCAGCTTAGGAGGAGGTTGGCGACATGAGGGTGACCCAACAGGTGTATGGTTGAAGTCACCAAAGGGTGAAAATTTATGGAGGAAAGTTTGCAAATAGTTTTAAGAGGGAGCAGACACAATGTCAAAGACTCAAAGCCATCTGCAGTGACTTTAACTGGAGATCTTTAATCTGAGTTTTTAACTTTTCAACTATAAATCTGCTTTGGTGAGTACCAGGGAAACCTGGGAAATTACTCTATAAGTAGTTAGGGTATGAAAAAAAACACATAAAGGTCAGAGTTCTCTGTTCTTTCCTGGAGATGTTTGTGGTAATAGACACATCTAGTAAGGACACATTTGGCAAAGAATTTCCCTCAACTTCTTGCATAATTAGACGTCACGGTGATCGGTTCCGAAACACTATAAGCAGTGACAAGAGTACATATTTTTAACTTTTTTTAATATACTATATAAAACCCATTACAATACTGTTTAAAACTGTGAATACCTCTTTTAACATTAAAAAGTCACAGGTGTCTGGTTTCTTTAGAGAAAATATCGAGATCAGCACACAGTAGGAAAGGTCCAAAGTCAGATGGTACATATAAACGGTAAAAGTGCTGAGATAGTGCGTCTGTTTTCAGATTGTCACCGCCCCATAAGAGTAAGAGTAGATAAAGAACTACTGGGCAGAACCGGGATGGGCCGCACATCGTCTCTGCAGAGACCCAAACGCTATCCTAGAGATGGACTATGCTGTCAAGATACGGCACCATGGGGTCACGTATACAGATCTGCTGGGATCTTTGCAACTTCCAGCCTGCATGAGCTGGAGTTCTGTTGGAGTTCTGACCCAGAGAAACGGGCTGCATCACTCATGGGTCCTAATTTGACATGGCAACCCCCTCTGGTGCAATGACTTTAATCACAAGGGGATGGTAAATTCAGACTGTGGGACTCTCCACTGGGCAATCGGCACAAATACAACCAGTATTTCATCAGATATTGCCTAAAAGACAACAACCACATCAAGATCCCTGAAAAAAGCAACAGAAGGACACATTGTTGAGAAGGAAAATAAGGACAAGGGCACTTGGCTGAGAAGTGCCAACTGGATAGAAACAAAGAGCTACAAAAGCACTTGTCAACAAAGACGCGTCTTTCAGAACGTACTACAGCCACCGCCAACAGTAGGGTTAGCCGAAGGACCAAGGACAGTAGACGCAGTTTAAGGTTACAAGACTGGGGCGTTTGGAGGCACTCAGATGAGCGTCCTCAGCTCCTCGTCAGTGAGATGGTTGACTTCCATTATTTTCTTCAGTTGCTCCATGTAAAGGGCCCGGTCCTGCAGGAAGTGTGGGATGCGCACATGGTCCATCGCTGCCAGGCTTTTCAGCCGATCCACATCTTCGAAAGACACCTGTACACCAAGGCAGAATTCACCGAGATGAAACTCAAAGGCTTGCTACATTCAAGGAGAATGAACTGCTTTCACCAAAAAAAAAAAAAATAATTCAGACTGTAATCAAAGATACACTGTAGGTCATTGCAAGGATATACGTCAATTCTCCAGTGTCAGAAAGAATTTTGTCAGCATGGCCTGGCTAGTTTGGCTCCTGTGATTGTAACTGGCTATGTCAGCCATCACGATCAGCAAATGCTGTGAACAGACAGGCACAGATGTGTCATCGACACCCACCTTGCCCAGAGCCATTAGGAGGGGAAAGTCAATCTTCTCCCTGTGTCTGAGGATCTTCAGAATACCATCCAGATAGACTTGGTCCTTGCTGAAGCAGCCTGCCATGTAAACAAACATATATACTATATATAGAGGATGTATAAAGTAATACCAAGTCCAGAATATCAGAACAATTCTGGACACCGTAAAATCCAGGGTGGAGATCCACATGCTCAAAACCACAGATACAGATGCAGAACACATTTATGTGCTCCATTTTTCTGGCCGCATTCCCTCATTTATCTTCCTTTTACTTTCTCTTTTTATGTTGTTTTTTCATTCTATTGCTCTTGGGTAGCATGGTGGCACATCGAATAGTACTGGTGTCTCACAGCTCCAGGGTGGGCAAAGGTTGTATCTTGCCTAATGCTGTAAGCATCCAGGATAGTTACTTCTGAACCACCGCAACCAGCACTGGATAACTGCTTATTAATACATGGATTCTATTATTTACCTGTTGAATTTTCTTTCAATGCTAATATTTATTTTTAATTTGCTAGGAGGTGTTTTCTTTAGGGGGGGTGCGGTGGCGCAGTGGGTCGGACCACGGTCCTGCTTTCCGGTGGGTCTGGGGTTCGAGTCCCGCTTGGGGTGCCGTGCAACGGACTGGCGTCCCGTCCGGGGTGTGTCCCCTCCCCCTCGGGCCTTACACCCTGTGTTACCAGGTTGGCTCCGGTTCCCCGTGACCCCGTATGGGACAAGCGGTTCTGAAAATGTGTGTGTGTGTGTGTGTGTGTGTTTTCTTTATTGCAAAGCACTTTGATGAGCTGCTTTTAAAAGCTCTGGAAAAAGATAACTATTATTATTATATAGGGGATAACCATTATTATTAGGATGCTACCTGTATTTACTGTTGAGCTATTTGAAAAATATCATTTGCGATAAATGAATAGTTAATCACACTAGACAAAGCCATTCGTACTGAGACTTACAATATGATAAGTAAGGCTTTCTTTTGCCTTTTCAGCTTATTTTAATGCTCTCCAAAATCGTTTGTTCCAGGGCTCTGCATTGTGACGCACAATGGTTTTACACTGATAAAAAGACCAGAGATCGCTGAGAGATGCTTGCGAGCCAGTGCTGGTTCTGAGACAACGGAAATGTAGATAAGCCATGCTGTGCGTGGGGGGGAGACTGTTCACCATATATACGACTGCCAACAATATCAAAGATTGTGCTTCGAATTGAAATTTCTGTTCTGGTAACATGCATCTCATAAGTGTGAGCTGACACATCGCTGTGCAAATTTTTGGGTATAAATTGCAAATTACGTATTGCGTTCTCTTAATATGTGCGTTTGTTATGCAAGCGAAGCCTGTAAATGTAACTCAGTGTTGAGAAATATGTTGAAAAGAACAGAAAATAGTTCTGGGTTAACATGTGGAAGGTGAGGGGGGTAAGCGAGGCACCTGGCAGGGATGTGTCCGTTTGGCCCCGCTTGGCACGTACGCAGTAGTCCCAGCGCGTGCTGGCGTCTTGTACGAAGCGGCCCAGATTCTGGAAGAGCTGGGCGAAAGACAGCCGGCTCGCCTGGTACACAGTGTAGTAAAGCAGGGCGGCACGCCACAGCGTGGGATCGCGACGGAACAGCACGCTGTGGATGCTGGCCAGACCCTCCTCGGTGGGGTTCACAGGCTGCAGGCCATGCCTCCGGCGCCCCGCTCTGTTGCTCCACGGCTGATGGCTATTGTTAATCCCGCGCAGGTAGTGTGTACCTGTGTCACATTCACACAAATCCCTGTTTAAACTGTTAGACCGCCAGCATTTAGCACTGAGGTTTAGGAACCCGCTGCCATTACACGGCACCAGAGGATAATCCTGCATTATGTCAGTAATGTAGTTCCTTTGCAGACATGACTAAGAAAAAGCTGTAAGTGGCACCTGCTGTCAATGAAGCATTGGCTAAGGAAGTATGTAACAACTCTTGGTGAACCCATTACTCTCCGTCCTTATGCAGGAAAGGCTGTTAAGCAGCTACTGTGAACCAAGCAGGTGGGTCATCAGTGCCTGTTTAGGACATGGAGACAATGTCCTAATGTTTACCCCCCAAAATTTCAATCATCCTGTGACTTAAATCACCAACATGAATGAGGATAGGTGGGGGAGGAGGGGTTACCCACCAATCTCATGCTGCAGCATGCCCTCCAACCAGTATTCCCGGGCTGTGGACATGTTAATGGTCAGCGTCGGTCGACTGTTTACTACTGTCATGGATGCTCTGGAGAGAAGGTCGTCGGTCAGGTGGACGACAATCTGCAGAGAGTAGGTTAGTTTGATCAATTTGAAGGCACAGCCTTCAGAAGTAAAAAAGCTAAATGATGCCCCTTACCTCCCCAACACAGTCTTCCTTCTCCATGTATTTCTTGACGAGGTACCCGATACGGCCTTTGGAGAGAAGATTTCCCCCAGTGGCCTGCTCAAACTTCTCATAGGTGCCATACTTGTCCAAAGCCAGCTCCATGATCCGCACAGCCTGACGAGAAGAAGCAAAGACAATCATCTAGACTTTGGCCAAACACTGTTTCTTGCACCTGTCCAGCTTTTGTCGGCCATTTTTCACAGGTATGAGATCAGCTCACGTTTTTCAACACCTATGAGACGCTAGGACACTCAAATGCCATGTTCCTGTGTTGTCTAGAAAGGATGATCAAAACATCTAGTCTATTTTTAGGCAATGAAAGGCAGATGGAGATAACAAGGCAAAGGTGAAGACATTTAATCCCACAGACGAGATCTGCGTCATGTGTTAGCAAAATTTCAGAAGTGAGAAACTTAATAACACATGTATACAAGTGCAACGAATATGAATCCTGACTCAAGCCTCCTGACATCTCCTGGCAACTCAAAGCAAAGAAGTAAAACAGGAAGGCTACATTGTCTAAGAAAATGTGGCTGGTGCTTCTCTGTGAAATACAACCAGATGTCTGATCAGATTTTCATCGGCTGGTATTGTCTATGTTCTTGAAAACCAACAACCCCTCAAAATGGACGTTGCGCTCCGATCTGGGTCACCCCCCTCTAACAGTGCCTTCTTAAAATGGCTGTAAGGAGACATGAATGAAGAACAAAGAGCCCAGCGAGCATTGTGAAGAGCAGCAGAAACTGCATTTGTCTGCTGCTGAGAAACGGTTGCCCAGTTTAGCGCTTTGAGTACGTGGTGCTGTGTGCTTTGGCATGGCTCCATTCCTCATGCAGCCACATCGCTCGATTGAAAGTGACAGATGCTGTTGTTAGCTTGCAGCCATTAGCTTCATGTTGCTAGCTTGCAGCCATTAGCTTCATGTTGTGAACTTGGTGTCATTAGATTCATGTTGCTAGTTTGGTGCCATTAGCTTCATGTTACTAGCTTGGTGCCATTAACTTCATATTGCAAACTTGGTGCCATTAGATTCACGTTGCAAGTTTGGTGCCATTAGCTTCACGTTGCTAGTTTGGTGCCATTAGCTTCACGTTGCTAGTTTGGTGCCATTAGCTTCACGTTGCTAGTTTGGTGTAGCTTTGCAGTACTATCTTTCCATACGTGTTAACTGCACTGCACAAATCCGGAGGGACAAGTTGAGAATTTGAATGAAACGAGTCTTTCCTAAAGCAGAATTAAAAGCCTTACGAAAGCTTTAATGACGTTTGCTTGACTTTGGGATAGGACGCTTCACTTCAGCAACACAGTACTTAGGCTAATAATAATACTTCAATGCACGATAAATCACATAGTACTTCTTATACTCTACACTTTCTAACATTAATCCTGTTACCAAATCTTGGCGAGAAAATAAATCACAATGGTGTTTCAACAGTGGAAATATTGCTTATTAGTACCCAGCTATTTGAAAATATTAACTGTAACAGAATCAGCAGGAACAATTAACTCAGAAAAACTACATTCTCCACAGATCATTCAATCAGTATTCTATTTGTTATATTTACACAATATGCATATTATCTACAAAGACGAATTTCTAGAAAAATATCAGAATATATCTGAACACAGCGCAAAATGTGGAGATGTATTTTCAAATGGCCTTCAGAAGAAGAAATAAAAATTAAGCTGGGTAATTTCATGGCTGTCATTATGGTTTTAGTGTAAATTCTGACCCATGAGGGATGAAGAGAGCAATATATCAGAGGTTCTCTTTCATTTTGTGTGTTGTTCTTATTGCAGGTGCCCATGTGTTGTCAACGAAGGGGCTTTGTGAGGGGCAGCCAGCAGTACATCCTTAGCCTGCTGCATGTACCACTGCTGTTCACTTGGCAACAGTGACGGAACGGTTTCTTTGAAAGAACCACCTGGCAGGAAATGAAGTAATTTGATCCATGTATTGCCTTGTCCTTGTGTTCTCAGCACCGTGTGCTTTTTTCCCTTTGGTTCCGCTCGTGTTTTACATGTCACTCATCAAACGAAAGCAATGCCGTAATTAACTTTTTAATCGTGAGCTTCCTTACACCTCTCCAATGTCCAACGGCTCTCGTGTGACTTCTGTGTCTGTGAACGAGATTCGGAACCCTTCCGGACGCTACATTTCACCTACATTGCGTTCATCAATTTCACCCGGGCATTGCCAGGGCAACTGCGACAACTATTTCCTAATGAACACAGTGTCCAAGTGAACCCAGCGTCCTACACCAGAGCAAACTAGCCGTTTGTTCACTCTCCCCCAGAATCAATGACGCTCCCCATTTCAACATAAATTGTTTCTGACATATTGACCTTGAACCTGAATGATTGCTGCAAGCGATCAGTGAAGGGGCGCACACCAATCCACCAAAAGCACCCTCTGTATAGGAATGAAGAATGTAATCTTCTACCTTTAGGTAGTTACAGGAAGCCTAGACCAAGAAATGCATTGCTGAAAATGACAATGACCTTACACATGATTAGCCCAGAGTGTTACATAAAACTGAAAGTCAGAAAGTCTTTGTTTGATCCACTTTCCCTGGGGGACTTGCACAGAGAGCTCAGGGATCAGGGATGACCCATGTTCTCTTCACCTGGATTATCCTTTTTACATACAGTACATGATTACTCATGACTGTCATGGAATGAGTTAAATATCCTTTCATGCTCAGAAAAAAAAAATTGTTGAAGAAACTGTCATTACCAGCTATAGTTTTTTTTTTAGATCCTGATGGTCCTAGCAAGGAACCTGTGTTTAAATATTAATGACTATTTTTAAATTGAAGCACTTGCACTAACTTCATTAATTAATAAGGATCCCTTTCGATTTGCTCAGTGTCATTTTACGTTGAGGATGTTCTAGGCATTTGAAACAATCGTGGAGAAAATATAAGGGGAAAAAAACCATTACCTGAAGTACTTAACATGAATTGATGTATTTATAACAATCATTAGTAACTTCATTTATTGCTTATGTTTTATATTTTTTCAGCTGTTATATATATATAGTTCAGTTCTTATTCTAATGTAGATATGTGTGTTTTTCATGTCAAAGACCAAAGGCTACATTACATCACAATTGAAGAAATGTCTATTAGCATACAGTTAAGACTGTCCGTAGTCAAGATCTGAATATTTTTCAGCATTCTCCGCGTTGACTATCTGGAAAATAACGGTGCTGATCTGCTACAGATCGGCCAGATGGGCAACCACTCTGTCGCCCTCAGCATATCCATACTGAACCGGAACAGCAGTTCTGAACTTGTTCGACTTTGGTTCTGCTTTGGTCTTGTTAATTTGAGGCAGAGTATTCCCCTTAAGGGCAAACCAACACCTCTTCTGAAAGCCCTAAATATATTTCTCCCTCCCCTGAGGCTCTACCCACTGACAGAGCTTCACTGTCCAAAAAGGTTGCTAGCTCTCACCCCACAAGGGTCTCAACAGTTACACTTTACACTGTTTCTTCACTGAAATCTGTGTATTAAAAAATATCCAACAAAATGAACGTGCAAAACTGTCAGATTTGTAAATCCCTCCATATAAATGCTTATGCTAAGCCACTGAAATGGAAATGAATTAGAGGTTTTTGTAGGACAACCCCTGGCAAGTTTTTACGCAATTACCCCGAGAATGTATTTCTGTTGCGCTTCTCCATAGATGTGTCCCATAGATCCTTTACCTCCAATCATCCTGTCCAAATGTGCCCAGCAGCCAGTGTACAGTGAGGTCGGGATGCTTGGAGGCACACAATGTGAGGGACACATTGTACATGTTCCCTGACAGAAGCCTTGGCACAGGGCAATAATATGTGCCCAAGCAACACAGGTTCCAGACCCCACAAGGTTTACCCTGTGTCACCAGCACAAAGCAGGGTACCTGGGTGGAGCTGTAACCTGTAGAACCCTGCCTGTTCAAGGTATGTTATCGACAGGGGCCTATGCCAGTGTTGTATTTCATTTCTGAGAGGCCGGTTTCTGTTCAGAATCATAACAACACCAGCAGCACCATTCATTTTCATCTGACTACTCTAATATATATCCATGTTGTAAAATACTGGCTCATCTTTTACCTGAGTTATGAACCTGTCAGAGGCGTTGCTGTGCCGGGACAAGACCATCGGTGAGACAGGGTTACTGTACTCAAACTGTGGGTTGTAGGTGAAGTTGGACTTGAAGAACTTGACCTTCTCCTTGTCCACATTGGAGGGCTTGATGGCAGTAAGGATGCAGAGCTTCTTGACGGTGTTCTCTCCATCATGTGTACCGCTGCCTTTGACCAATAGGGGCAACTTGGTGCGGGGGCTGGTAGTGAGGCAAAGGCCAGTGGGGAGAGTGCAGGGGCGTGTAGACAAGCCCACTGGGCAGCCCCTCACCGTAATCCCCTGGATGGGCTGTGAACCACCAGAGAGGTACCTGGCTGAGGAGAGGCGGGACTGGTGCACATCTTTAAACCCCTCGTGCGCCTCAGACAGGAGAAAACTGATGGGTGCCCGGCGGGGACCCCCACGGCTTCCTGTGGACCTCCCAGGTCTGCCGGGCCTTCGTGGCCTCCTGTGGGGTGAATGCTTGGGGCTGCGCCTCTCCTTCTCCTCAGCCTGCAGCAGGATGTTGTAGCTGCTGGAGGTGGTGGAGTTTAGGAGGGTCTTCAGCACACCGGACGGTAGCTTCTCCAAGCACACATGGCTGGGGCTCACTGGCACATCCGTAGGGCTCAGGAGATGCTTTTTGGAGAGCTCCAGCTCGGGCCAGCGGAGCCTCTCTGACAGGACACACCGGAAATGGCGAACCAGACGTTAGAATGAAGTCCATTTTCAACACCGAAAGTCACATCTGTGTTTTGTACAGTCTTGTTTAAAGGCACACTGCTGATCTGGCTGATTATTCATTGAAGTGTAATACAGATGTTTACAGTTAATACAACATCTCATTACATGTTAAGGCACTAAATATTTTCAAAGCCACAGACACACTTTTTTCTAAGGTAAAATTGTATCATAGCCTGGAGAATGTGAAGAAGTTACTCTGACTTTGAGGAAATTCAGCCCTCATTATATAAGCTGTCCTGTCATGTTTATAGTCTTGGGATGCTCAGAGACACAGTGTGAGTGTATGTGTGTGTGTGTGTGCACCCTGGTGTTTCAGCAACATGAGCATGAGAGTCATCGCACACAGCGTGGTTCCCTGATGCGACAAGAGCACCGAGGCAGAATTAAGAACAAAAATGGCAAAGTTGCTTTGGGGATTCGACTCACACTTAGGTGGTATAATAATAATGATAATATACTGTAACAAACAAATTTTATACAAAATAGAAATAAAACAGAATACTACATTGAAACAGTCCAAATAGATGCAGCTGCAAATTTTTATCATATCAGTTGGTTACAAAAAAATGTCAGTAGCAATAGAAACACGCAGTTATGTGATTTGCTGTGTGACAGTAATGAATACAGCTAGAAGTTATCTGCACTTCTTCCCGCCGCAGTGTGCAGCTTGACATTTCTGCTGTAATATTAACACCAAGAGAGCTCTCATATTCTTCACTAACCTGCTTATAGGGGCTGGCAATCTGGTTACCTGTTCTTACCTGCCTGGCTGTGCTGAAAGAGCGGCGGCGTTACATAACAGGGGAGCTCTTGTCTTGTGCACTGAGCGCACAGAAGTGGCCAGTGAAAGGAAGCTCACAGCTGACAGCCCCGGAGTGTTTCAGGCCAGGAGCTGCAGTGTCGGCGGTGCCTCTACTTACCCGTGACCTGTATGGATTCCAGCATGTCTCCGGTCCGGGACGACTCACGCACGAGCTGCGCGCTCTTTCTCAGTGACGCCGGGCGGCTGGAGATCCCACCGCTACCTACCCGCGATCGATAATTCAAATTAAAACTAAAACTGAACAAACTCTGAGCACAACGAGTGCGGAGCCCCTGGAGAGCCCGGATCTCACATGGAAATGCGGCGAAAAGCCGACATCGCGCCGCACGCTGAGCCAGCCGCGCGAGCCGCACACCGAACTGCTGCGAGACAGCGGCGGGGCGGACACGCGGCGCGCGGTCCGTTGCCATGGCAAGGGCATTACGTCACACGCTGTCCACTCGGCGGCCGCGGCGCGAGCTGAGGGGTGGAGCGCGCTACGGTATAGAGAAAATGAGATTATTGTCAGCAGGTGTACCGGAGGTCTGCGACGACGGGCGAGACGAAAGGAGCAGCCATCGTTGCCAGGGAACATTTGATTTTCTACGTTTATATGCCATGGACAATATGGTATAACATGTTTATTAACATGCACCGGTTCCGGAGAATTGGTGACTGAGTCTCTATTACCAGGCCAGGGTGGATGTATCTGTGAACGAATGACTGTGCGAGATCTCACACAAATACATACATACATATCCAAAATGTATGTGTTCAAAGAGTCTGTCATGGCCTTCACATTAAACATCTTTTTACATATCCAAGGTGTCTTTGTCTATATATAGACAAAGATCTCATTATATATATATATATATATATATATATATATATATATATATATATATATATATTTAAGATGCTGTGGATTGGACGGGGTCCTGCTCTCCGGTGGGTCTGGGGTTCGAGTTCTGCTGGGGTGCCTTGTGACAGACTGGCATCCTGTCCTGGGTGTGTCCCCTCCCCCTCCAGCCTTATGCCTTGTGTTGCCGGGTTAGGCTTCGGCTCCCTGTGACCCCGAATGGGACAAGCGGTTCAGAAAATGTGTGTATGTGCTTTTCTCCAAAGTGACTTCCAATGATCTCTATGTAGTGTTATCAGCCCACACACCTTATTCACCATGGTGACTTACACTGCTTACAAGGGGTCACTCATCTATACATCAGTGGATCACACTCTCTCTGTCACTCACACTATAGGGGAACCTGAAAAGCATGTTTTTGGACTCTGGGAGAAAACCCACACAGACACGGGGAGAACACACAAACTCCATACAGACTGAACGGGGATCAAACCTATGTCCTCTTGTACCACCCAGGCGCTGTGAGACAGCAGCATTACTCACTGTGCTACCCATGCATGTGTGTTGAACATGTCTTTGTGCATTTAACACTTATAATACATTGAAAGACATATACTATATAATGTATTATAATGTAATGTATTGACAAAGATCTCATTTTATATGTATATAAAGAGATCTTTGTCTATATATGGTACTTGATATGGTATAATGCATATGCACAAGGCTTAAAGAAGTTGTACAGTATTTAATGTTTAAGGTGTAATATGACATCTGTAATCATAGGAAATTCAACGTATTCATTCCAGGATGCACTCTGTGTAGCAAGCTGTATTAGCAACATGCACGTTAGCTGACCACAATTAAACATTGGAGGGGTTTGGTGGAGCAGTGTCTGGGGCTCGAGTCCCGCTTGGAGTGCCTTGTGACGGACTGGCATCCCATCCTGGATGTGCCCCCCCTCCAGCCCCACACCCTGCGCTGCCAAGCTAGGCTCCCACTCACCATGACCCTGCTTGGGACAAGCGGCCTCAGCCAATGTGTGTGTGTGTGTGAGTTAAACTGGTGGCTATTTTGGAACTTCTTCGATGATGGTTAAAAGCTGTCTTTTGGACTCCTTCAGTGTTTTCATCAATAATCCACTGGGTAACTGTACATTGAGGAGACAGGTCTCCTGTCCCTTAGCCCTTTCCCAAAATATCCACCCACATATAAATTTTTTTTTACATTATTCTGTGTTGATTCGTACTATACTCATTGTAGAAATGTGACCATGAAATCCATATGTTTATGGAATTTTAATTATTTTGTTTTATTTTTGTCACTGTAAAAGCCTTGTCACTATAAACAAAATTTTTGTGTCAGGGAATAGGGAATGATTATTTGCAAAAACAATCTTCAGCAACTGAAAAGGTGTTCAAGGTGAAGACCATGACAGTCTCTTTGGATACTTCTGTTTGCTAAATGAGTGGATTTTATGGGATAAAAATAACTTTGACAAACACTGAACTTTGATCATTTTTTATTCCATCTACTTCGTGCACCAGGTGCATACAAATATGGTTTTTCTATCAGCCACTTCAAAAATCACAGCATGAAGTGTTCTAGAAATACTTGTGACAGAAATAACACTGTTAGATCACTTTTTTAAAAGCCAGATTTTTAAGAGAAAAATTCATTTAATGACACTATTTGTCAGATTTTAACTGTAAGTATACCAGACTGCTGGGTCCCTGGTTGCTTCTCTTTAGTTTAATTTTTTTTTCTTCATGCAAAGTAGATTAATACTCAACTTTCTTTATTAGAGTTGCTGTTAGTTGGCCACTAATTTCCTCAGTTTTTATTATTGCTTTTCACTTTTTAAGCATTAATGTGTATGACTTTAAAAACCTATATGGATTTTTTTCTTCTTAAAATTAAGGTAGATGTTCTACCAGATTATTGTTGCTGGTGTAATCTTTTTTGCAATCGAATGTTGCAGCAATAGCATTAACTAAGGGCTGATGGCAGCAGGATCAGCAAGTTAATCAGGAAGGCCGGTTCAGTCCTGGGAATGAAGCCGGACTCTGGAAGAGGTCGCACAGAAATGAACACGAAGCACATTTCTGTCCATTACGGACAACAATTCCCCTCTGGGCTCCACCTTGGTTAAACACGGGAGCATTGTCAAAAACGGGCTTGTCCAGCTGCGCTGTTCCAAAGAGTGCTGCTGGAGGTTATGTTTTCCAGCAGCAATGAAGCTCTACAATGAGTCTTAATACTGCCAAGGGGTGACCTCTTGATGACTGAATGGCACAGAGCTGCCAGGTGCCATCTCAATACACTTTGCAACACCTGCTTGCCTCACTTCACTCTGGCCTGTCTTCCATACACTTGCTTATCTACCTAACTTATTTATTTACCTCACTAGTCTTTCTGTCTTGGGTCTTCAGTGTATGTATATTTGCGTGTACGCATGTCTACTCCCAACAATGAAGTTTCCATCTGAAATGCCAAAATGTCCCATTCCATAGACAGTGTTACATCAATCTTCCTCAATCTCGCACGTTGAATGAATGTGACACGTGGGGCGTGGTGGCGTCATTTGGAGAACTAAGTAGTTGGTTGGCGGGGAAGTGCGCGTCATCAGAAATATCCTTATTTCATTGGCTACTGTTACCGTGAGTCTCTTTCGTCACGTCGGCGCCTGCGTAGTGAGCGCAGCGCTGAAATTCAAATTTGAACAGATGTTTGTGTAGAAGACGCCAGTAGCGCAGGCACGTCTGAGGAGGGCGGCGATCCCTTTTGTTTCTTTCCCCTCGTCAGTGAAGTTCGACTTGAAGAAATAAAATAAAAATAAGCACACACATCATTTGAACGTGGAAGGAAGTTCGAAATGGACCCGTTTACGGAGGTAAGAGTTTTGAATTAGCCAGACAGACGAGGCGTCGCCGCCGGGAGTCCGCTCCTCAGCGTTTCGTTTGGCACGGTTGTCGTTGGTCAAAAATATAATAATTTTTTTTTTTTTAAATTTATTTTTTTAAACAGTTGTTACTTGTAATGTTAACGTTTCTTTTTACATAACGGACTCGTCATAAGAGCTTAGTTTGTCGCTGAAGCGCTGGAGCTAAAAATTTCCACCTCGTCGTAAACTTAAATAAAAATATAACTAGTCTAAACCTTACTTTCCGACACGTGTGTGTGTGTGTGTGTGTGTGTGTGTGTGTGTGTGTGTGTGTGTGTAAAATCATACACGCATTCGTCACTTTAGTGTTTTATTAATATTCGTAGGTCTTCGCTGAGTCAGTACTAATAGTAGTGGAGGAGGGGGAGGCGAGTTTAGTTACAGATCATTTGTGTGTCAGGACGCATTTATACGCCTAAATTTGCATAAAATAAACACTGCAAGCGCAGGGACAAAGTCTTCCTCTTAATTTAAATTCACTCAGACACTTTGGCTGCTGCGGGTCCTCCCATAACGGCCAGCGGTGGCACGTGGCTGTGAAATAGAAACAAGCAGGAATGCAGATTCATTGCCTTCTGGGAGTGTCTCTGGGACCCCTTCCAGATGTGTAGAAACATCTGCTGGACCACCCCGCAGAGGCTTGTTTTTGACACTTTTTTTTTTTCAAAAATCCTTTTTTTAAATCCTCTTGGCTGATCAGGCTGGGAAAAGACATGTCATCTGTCTGAGATGTCAATTTATTCAAAGTTGAAGGTGTTTCCAAGCAGTTTAAATTTAGGGAAGGAAGTTGATGTGTGGTGGTGTTTACTGCCTGTTAACAGTGAAGTGTTTGTACTGGAACTTTCATCTGTCCGCATCTTCTTGTGTGAGCCGCAAGGTCTCGCCGGAGAGCGGCAACATTTGAATTTTCTTAGTCACATGCGCCAGCCCTCAAATTCCTCAGGAATGACACCACAGAGCATCAACTGAAATTTCCACACCATTCATGGGAAGAAGAATGTGCTTGTTTTTGCTGTGAATTTTTACTGCTCGTCAGGCTTCTCAATTGTCCTCCTATGCTAGAAACCCCAAACAATGGAACTGGGTGCATACAGTGAGTGAATTTACTGACACTGATCTGCAGGACTATTTATGCTCAACTGTCCTGCAGTAGCACTAGCTTAGTCTGCCTAAAGTTTTATGTTCTGCTTGGAAGTTTGTCCTTATTGAGTGCCTTTTCCTTTATGGACAATTTCCAGGCCTAGTCATTGTAAGTGGAAGGAACATGAGCCCAAAAAGAAAGGCCCTTTTTGTGTTAACTTGTAATTTGCAGGTAATGGTAACTTTTTTTTTTTTTTTTTTTTTTTTACTATTTTGCTCTGAAAATGAAGCTTTTACTTTGCCATGTTTGTGTTTTCAGAAACTTCTGGAGCGCACTCGTGCCCGCCGGGAGAACCTTCAAAGAAAGATGGCAGAGAGGCCGACAGCTGCGAATAGGCTGATGGCTAAAAGGGTCAGAGAGCCGCTGACGGTAGTCAACAGTGTGAGCGAGGTGGCCTTGGACAACGGTAACCCTCGTTACTGCTCCTTTTAGGGGGTTTTGTTGACTTGTAGCAGCACTTGTGTGGGGCTTTCCCCATGTGACTGTGTTACAGTGGCGTGGTGACTGAGCTGTCATCGGAGGAGATGAATGTGGTTTCTGATTTTCGCAACAGAAGGTTCCTTAGTTGTCAGTCGAGCACATCAAGAGCACAGCAGAGTATAAGCCACGAAACTTGTTTATTGTAATTTGTGTAGCTTCTCAGCAGGCCCACTGCTCCCTCTGTAGGTGATGAAAATATCTGGTCTTGGTGGGTGCTGACCTTCCTGCTGTGCTCGGCACAGGAAGTTGGCCTGTGCTCCTTCATTCTCTACATTTTGAAGCCATCTGAACAGACCTTGCGGTTACCATGTATTGCTCTCCCCCCGCCCCTTGTAATTGATTTCAGAATCAAAATAAGTTAAAATGGACTTAGTAATTTTCATACCTCTGATTCTTATTTAATCACTAAGTTTTCATAAATCTTTTCATAGTCTGAATCAGGGGATGTGATGGGCTTAGATGAAATGTACTCATTGCCCTTTCTCTGCCAGTCTTGGCTCCTCCTCCTTCCAGCAAGCCTTCTCCATCCAAGCGAAGGTGTTCTGATGAGAAGGAGCTGTCTAAGGTGGGTGTGGAGAACAGAGATCTGCCAGTGGCCGTATCCCAGGAGCCGGCGATAGAGAAGAAACCACCACCTGGCCCCGTCTCTGTCTCCTCTACATCCTCACTGGAGAGAAACGCAGTGCATTTGGTGGTAAAAACAGTGGAAAGCAGGGATGCAAGCCAGCTGCCTCCTCCAGCAGTGGTGGAGGTGAAGAAAGACCACCCCAACGCTACACCCCAGGGATCTGCTGGCATTAGATCACGTCTTCAGATGCTGGCTGAGCAGAGGCAGTACTGGGACACTGATGGTAGATCCACCTGAACTTTTATCTCTTTATAAAGAAGTAGCTTAGTCTGGATGTTTTGTAAAACAGTCCATCCTTCCAAAATTGTGGCAGTTGCATTTTTGGTGTGCAGTTTTGATGGTTAGTCACCTGTGTAAACCTACTCTGATGACATGGTAGTGAATATAAAGCATACTCTTTCAAAATATCTGACACTTGAGCATCTCCATTTTTGCTCCTCCAACTTTTCTTACATGAGAACTTGGGGCCCATATCTGAGCTCAGAAAAACTGTATGAACAAAGATCATACACATGAATGCGTGCAGGGCCGATTTGAACTGATAGCTTTAAATGATGGAACTGAAACTAGATGGTTCCTATAATTAGTCTGTTTACTGCTGTTACTGACCTGTCGTGCCATTTTTAAATTGAAAATTTTATTTTCCTTAATTTCTTAAAATATAAAATGTATCTTCAGGTAGCTCTGAATTAAGATATAAAAATGAAACAAGTTAGGAATTGCAAAGAGACTATCTGCAAATCGAGTGTCTTAAAGCTTTATCCTCATGTTTACTACTATGTAAATGACTGTCTTAACCATACATGATTATAAAAATACTAAAACTAGTTCTGCTTTGATGTTTCAGGTCCAGACCACTGTGAACCTTTACTTGATAAGCAGTTTTTGTAATAATTCTGTAATTTTTTCATAGCTTTGCTTCTTTTCTCTGTGGAATAATGATATTCATATAGAAACTCACTCACAAAATAGCTAACGGGTTGATCTGGTGGTTTATTTTCTAGATCCTTCAGATGCAGTTGTGAACAGTGTACCTATTTCATCAGTGAAGATTGAAAGACAGGAAGTAACCCTTGCTCCCACATCCTCTGAGACCCCCCTGGGAAGGAAGGGGCGACTGGCAAACCTCGCAGCCACCATTGGCTCTTGGGAGGATGACCTCGGGCATCCGTCTGTACGCGGAGACAATGCACAAGAGCAGCCTGGCACTGCCTGTCCTCCCCCGGCAGCCCATGGAGCCGGAACCTCCGGTGTCAGCACCCAGCCCAGCAGCTCATCATATCGTCCTCAGCCTGGCCAGCAGGTGGGTTGCACAATGGTGTTCCTTCTCACAGCGGGCCACACCGAGGGTGAGCAAGGCACTGTTACAAATGAGTTTCTTCCTTTGTGGATGTGAATATGAGATATGAATGTCTTTGGCAAGGCAGAGCTCTATTTGTATGATCACGTGACTATTGTGTACAGTCTTATTAGCGTTGTTGCCGTTTCCATTAATTTTCCCACATGCCTAAATGTATATTTAGATTGTGTTAAATATGTTTATTCATTTAGCTAAGGCATTTCTCAAGTGATATACAGCACAGGTTGCACAAAAAATTTAGTGCACAATAGGCGAAGAGCTTTAGGTAGACACAATCAATGCAGTTTGCTTGTCTAATATCACTGTTTTTGCTCATGCATGCCTTTAAAGTAGCTTCCTATGGAGGAGAGAGTCACATTGTACATAGAGTACCGAGTAGAACTGGGTCCTTGTTTCTGTGACATCGATTGGTGTTTGTTTACCGTGCGTTCGTGACTTCAGTAATGTGGTATGTTGCTCTTTCTTGCTGGCAACAGTCGATCTGTTCATCTGTGAAGTCAACTGGGGTGATTCTGCCAAGCCCTCAGAAGGCCGAAGTACCACCGTGCAAGTCTGCCTTGCCCCCCAGCCTCCAGCAAACCTCCTCTCAGGCCCAGAAGATTTCCAACAGCCCACAAAAGAGTATTTCGTCTGTCGTGCCTACAGCACTGGTTTCAGAGAAGGACCTCCCCTCCAGTCCAAAGAAAACAAGTCCGGCTTTGCTGGCAGCAGGTCGGCCCTCTTCCCAGAGTCCTTTGAAGAGCCAGCTGCCAGCCCAAGGCACTCATCCCAGCCCTAAGAAGCAAGAGCCCCTTACCAGATCTCTGGCAGTGAGGCCGGCTGTTGCCCAGTCTGGAGATAAGACACCTTTGCAGTCGAACGCCTCCTGTGGAGCTACAGGTGAGCAGCTGCATCACTGTTTTAATAAGCATTCACTTACTGTGGACCATGGTTTGTAAAACAGTGCTTGTTTCCTTCCTGTGGAGCAGATGTATGCTTTTGTTAAACTAATAAGAGCAACAAAAACACAATGCACAGTATTGTGTACACAGTGCAAAACTGACCAGGGGACACATGTAAAAGTCATAATTACCTCAGCAAAAGAGTGTTTGTGTGACCTTTTTTGACAGTTAATAAAAAGCTGGTGGTAGTGAATCTTGTGTTCTGTACAGCAGGGGGCTCTGTTAAGTCTTTCCTGGAGCGCTTTGGGGAGCGTTGTCAGGAGCGTTCGGTCCCAAACACCCCCACGGGCCAGAGGACTCCTGCACCAGGTCAGCTCGTAAACCCCAGGACCAGGCTAGCCCAGGAGAGGCTGCAGAGTGCTGCTCAGTCAGCCACCTCGTGTGCCAGTCTCAGTCAGAAGCAGAAGCTGGTATGTGACAGTCAAAAACAAGGTTTTATGTCAAGCAGATGGCACCACCTTCTAGCCTTTTCTTTGACTATTAAAGACATTTCTCAGTCTGTGTAATATGGCTGGTTGCAGTGTCATTGTTTGTTACAGGAGCGAGAGATCGAACTTGCCCAGATCCGCAATCGGTTCCAGAAGGGCAATATGTGGAAGAGGAGTCCACAGGCAGACACTAAGGTGTGGAATAAAAATCTTCCTACGTATTTTGTGTTCTGTTGAAGGGTATCCATTTGGCATGTAAAACCACCACTAGATGGAGTTCCCTTTTCACTGTATTCATACCTCATTTGAATGAAATGATGTTTTGCAAAGACTCCAACCTGTGAGCATTCTTGTACTATTGCAGCCAACAGCACATCCAGCAGTCAGCGGAGTAGCAGAGCCCCACACTGAGAAGCCAATAGTGCCTCCTGTGGAAACACTGATTACTGCAGAAAAGGCCAGCACTACTGGTATGTTTTTTGTTTTTTTTTTTTTCTTGCATCTTATGTATGAATGCAGCTATATTAGAGCTAGGAAATGCACTAAAGCATGTACTGAAATTCAGGGAGCTATACTGCCTTTGTTTGAATTTTGAGAATGTACCCTCTCTATAAAAGGCACTTATCATGGATTGTGTAACATTTACAGGCTTTGCCTTGGCCTTGAAGGGCCCATGTTGAATCTCACTTCCACTGTAGTACCCTTTGTCAAGGTATTTATGCTGAACTGATACAGTAGAAATTACCCAGCTCTATAAATGGAGTCACTAAGTAGGTTTATGTGCAAACTTCACATTGTAAATAACTTTGGGGAAGAGCATCAATTAAAATTAGTGATCTTTTATCAGACCTCAGTCAATACGGAATGTTGGTATTTGCTGACCCAGGTAACCACATAAACTGATCCCCTTTGGGAAAGGGATTGTATTCCGACAAGAGTTTTTGCTTACACTTGGTTTACTGTATGTGTTCTGTATTGTTGACCCTGCTTTGTTTTGCACAGCAGGACTTAAGTGGGACCTTTGAGTGGACCACCTTCATAAAATTGTACAGCAGTGTTTCTGTCAGAATTCTGTGGGACTCTCCACCGGCCCTGTCATTAGCAATTTAATCAGCCCATTGGGCTGCTTGCTGGTAGATCCTCCGAGTGAGTTTGTGAATTATCCTTTTTGTAGAGTCACTTTCCAGTGTGGATGCCCCTGTCCCATCAACCAACAGTCTGCAGGGAGCTGAGCTATCATCTGAAAAAACTTCTGAAGACCAAGAAGAGCAAGCTGGTGTGTTTGCCTTTAAATTTTTTAGAATGATTAAGGAGAGAGATGAAGTTATTTGACAAGTCAATCCTTTTTATATAAAAAACAGGGCTACAAGAGACTGAGATGAACATCGATGATGTCAACAGTTCAGAAGTCATCAACAAGCTCTTCCATGGAGTCCTGGAAGACAGTGGGCAGCCAGGTGTTGAGGATGATGATGATGATGATGATCAGGGTGAGAGTGATGAAGATGCCCTGAATATCTCTTCCATGTCCCTGCTCACTCCCCTGGCGGAGACGGTGGCTGCAGTCGTGAGGAGTCCAGAGCTGAAACTGGTAAGCTGCAATTTACCTGCTGTGTTGAGGAGACACTGTGGTGACGGTCCATTCTGAAATGTTTTGGCTGCTTGTATTTGCCCTGTCTGTGAACTTTGTGTTGCCCTGTAGCTGCAATAAGCTGCATTTTAGATTTTGCCAGGCTTACTTAAATAAAGTTTCACAAAGCCTGGTATTCCCTGGTGGTCCTACATTACCACGATGGAAAGCACTTAGCAATTTTTGAATTAGCTGCTAATGGCTTGATGCACCCAAATGTGTTAATAAAGAGATCTTCATGGTTGGTACACCACAAATTCAGTTAAGGTGAAGTATTGATTTACATGTGTTTAGCTTAAGGGTTTTTGTAGCTGGATGCATTAGGTTAAGCTGATGAACCTTACAAGATTAGTGTGATTAAAATATGAATCATACCAGTACTTGTCCAAGAAGTTTCAGATGACTGTTGAATTAACGTGAGGTGGTATTCATGTCTAAATGTTGCCTTCCTACTTAAGACCTCTACCCCATCAAGTTCCTTCATGGAAAAGACTCGGACCCCTGACAGTGCCTCCCAGCCCAGCAAGTTCCATAGGGCTCGGATGCGTCGTTCCCGCTCGTCTGACAACTTTGATCTTGCTGAGGAAGACCAGCACTTGCCATACAGGTACATTTGGTGACTCTGCCTCTGTTTTATGTATGACGTCTGTTTGTACCTGCACTGTTAGCCATTTACATCTCTTCATTTAGCTGATGCTTCTGTCCAAAGAGGTTTATAATGTAAATCTATACAATTATTTACGCATTTATGTGCCTTGGCAATTTTTATGTGAATAATTTAGGGTAAGTACCTTGCTCAAGGTACTTACCTACAGCTGGATGTGGGATTTCAACCTGCAACCTTTGACTCCAAAGACAGCAGTTCATACCACTACTGTACCACCTGTGAACTTGTTTCTTTTCAGCATTGATGCATACAGATCGACTAGGATTAAGGAGAAAGAGCGACCACATGTGAAACAGGTAATAGTGCGGAAGGAGGAAGTGAAACAGAGGGCGGAGGAGGTTTGGCACAACAATTGCGTGAACATCAAGCAGAAGATCAAGGTAAATGGTTCCTTTTACAGCTTTTTTTCTGTGCTCACTGGAGCTACAATTCTGGCCTTTAAAATTACCAATTGGAGCTAGGACTGTAACCTCTCCTTGCCCTGCTTTACCCCCTGTACAGGTCCTGACGAATGAGATGAACTTGCAGCAAACAGTGATTCACCAGGCCAGCCAGGCCCTTAACTGCTGCACTGATGAGGAGCATGGCAAAGGCTCACAGGTGGAAGCTGAGGCAGAAAAGCTGCTGCTCATAGCCAGTGAGTTCAGGCCCCAAAATTATGGGTGTCTGGTGGGTTCATTCTTTTAGTTTCAGAGCTGGACCTTGTTTTACTTTCTTTTTGCAAAGAAGAGTACGGAAAGATTTCTTAATGCAAGTTACTTTATTGCCCACAGCGAAGCAGTAGTTTCACACTGAGAATGAAAGAATTGGTAGTCATCCGCCAACATTTTCTTCATCCAATCTGAGATGCTTTCCACAACTCTGTCTGTTAGCTGAGAAGAGAGTGGCGCTAAAGGCAGAACTTGACCGACTGAAGGCCGAGGGCTTGTCGGATCAGCGGAATGGGCCCAATTCCTCCAGCGTTCGGGATGAGGGCAATGTCTCCGCCACCAAGGGCTCAATCACCCTGCTTGAACTTCGTCTTCCTCTTAAGGCTGAATTTGTATGTTCTGCAGCCAATAAACCAGGTAAGTCACACTTGTTACTCATTTAAATTAAACTAAAGCTGCTTTTAATCCTGAGTGGAAAAACCTTTGTTAAAGCATTTGTACTGAAAGAAAAATACCTGAAGCATGCAGTTTTTGGCCCTTACTTATTCAAACTTTGCCTCCAAGACTAGGGTTGATATTTGAGTAAACATTTCAGGTCTGTCACAATTATACATAATTTCCTTCCAGGTTAATAAGGTTTTAATCTTATAGTATTGATCATAACTAAAAGTTATCACTTTTGTTTTACAAAAATGTTACTCCTAGGTAAAGACCTTCTGTGTTTATCTCCACAGAGACAGCCAACTATTTTTTCTTCATCCTAATTCGTGCGGGAGCAGAGAACATAATGGCCACATCCCTGGCGAGCACTCGCAGCACCCTTAGCGGCGATGCCATCTCATTTTCCTCCACCTTTACAATGTGAGTAAAGCAGCCAGCAGGAGGTTGCAAGCAGTCTGTGTGTTGAGATTGTTGCCTATCAGTGGAGTATGCAAAATGAGAAATAACAAACTACATTTTAGGTGGGGGGGGGTGTGGTGGTGCAGCAGGTTTGGCTGGGGGTCTGCTCTGTGTTGGCCTCAGTTGTTTGCACACGTACACTGGTCACAAACGTTTCAATGCCGAGACTCATATTAGACATGAACAAACCTGACGAGTCCTGCTTGGGGTGCCTTGCAATGGACTGGAATCCCATCCAGGGTGTGTCCCTTTCCCCCTTCAGCCCTGTGTTGCTGGGTTAGGCTCTGGCTTGCTGCAGCCCCGCTCGGGACAAGCCATTATGGATTGTGTGTACGTTTTAGGTTGTTTGAAGTGTTCTAAAACTCTTTCCCCTACAGACCAGATGTTTCCAGTGACTTTGAAATCAACCTGGAAGCCTATTGTTTGGTAAGTATAGGAACCTTATTTGAGACCCCCTGGGAATGCCTGCTGTTTGGGTTTCCACAGTAACTGATAAATTGTGGAAATGTGTTTTGGGGGGTGTGATACTGCTTCTGAAGAGGTGGTTTGGTTCAAATTGAAGGTGCTCTGAAGAAAAGCAGAGTCAACTGGGGTTGGGGCTTCAAAGCAAAGTACAGGTGTATTTTTAGTATTTTCTTACAAGGCAAAGGAGAGCAAAGCAATGTGCTAAGTTTCTTGGGGAAATGTTGAAGTCTATGACTTTTATACGTTTTGACTCCTGTTGGCTATGGGTTTTTTTATTTATTTATTTATTTATTTATTTAAATGGACAAAGCTCCCAGTAACTATTTGAATTGGTGTTATGTAGGTTAAGTGGAGCAGTTATAAAAATACTAATACTTCACAGGTGCAGAAACGTGACTTGTACCCAGACAAGAAGAAGAAGCCCAGCAAGTCGAAGGTTTGTCTCCACAACATTCCTTTCCTTGTGGACTGAAATAGCTTGCTTCCTTGCTTTATACAGGCAGCCTATTAGAAATGGTGATAGATCTGTTGTTAATTTTGGTGTTTTTATTCCAGCGGTAATCTTTTATTTTGTTCCATGCCACTGATTGTCATGAATAGGTCTTATGTAATCTCTATAGATCTTTAGGAATTAATATGAATATCTAAGATGACACTTTGTGTTCAGATACTGTGGAGGCACATTCATGAGATCCATGAAGCATTCTTTTCGGTATGGGCCTTTTGCTGAGAGGTCTAAATGCTCGCTTGCCCACTCTTGACTGCACAGGGACCTTTTCTCTGGGGGAATTGCACATTGCCGAAACATGGTTCTTTGAAGAACACATGGAGAAGGGGATCTGTGGTAGTCACCTAAACTGCAGAATTCTCATGGGGACCTTTTTAAGTGTAGATGTGATTTGGCAGCAATTTTGTGTACTTCAGTTCTTTACTTGTTTCCTATAACATTTATTTCTAGGCAATAACACCTAAGCGACTCCTGACCTCCATCGCTGTAAGTCGTCTTTGTGGTCCCATTAAAGCTGTTGGAATGAGCCATGTGTGTTATACCTTTAGGGTATAATCCTTAGTCAAAAAATAGTAGTTTTGCTCCTGTCAAAATTTTGTACTCACTGGTTTTTCATTGTAGTACTTCTATTTTAAATTGTGTTCTCAATTTATGACACTTGGTTAAAGATCTTTGTTTGTTTTGCAGAAGAGCAATGTTCATACTCCAGGTAAAGATATTTTCTCTGTTTACTGTGTGCTGCTTTTACTTTTAATATTATATAACACATTTGAGGACTTGTTCTGTTTTGTGCTTCCAGTGATGGCCAGTCCAGGGGGGCCTAATGCAGTTCGTACTAGCAACTTTGCTCTTGTTGGATCACACAAACTCACTCTGGCCTCAATCGGGAAAAACAAGTTTCCCCTGGAGAAGGTAAAATACATTTTGGGGCCATGTCTTGCTTAAAGTAGGTCAGTTCCTGAAGACCATTCACTTGTGGTGTAAGTTTGGTCACCAAATTCCGATCAGCTTGAACCGGTAGTTTTCTTTGAGCAGTAAACAAAGGGATCATTGGAAAATTGGGGGTTCTGGATGCAACATACAGGAGGATGACTCATGAAATGGGAAAAATCTTATGCAAAGAGCCTTTCAGCTGTTACTATGTCCATCTGTTCCACCTTGATCAGAGCTCACAAAGGCCTTATCCACCATGTAATGTCTCAGTGATGTCCACTGTGCAATGTGTGTGTGTGCTGCACTGTCTTTGGTGTGAAAGGCACTGTTCATGTTCTGTTTTGAGATTTAATACTTTGGCTTGCTTCCTTATACCATGGTGGGCTGTGTGGAGTCCTTGGACCCTCCCAGACCACTCACTGAGGTTCCTCACTCTCTCCTAGATCAGTTATGAAGGGGGCGAGCGGGAACTGCTCAGTGAAATGTTTCTGCACAAGGTTGTGTCTTCTGTTTCATTCCAGTTTTGTTAGTGTGACAGTCACTCTCCCCATTTCATTTACAGACTAAAATCTACCTGGCTTTGCTCCTAATTACAATGTTCTCATCCAAAGGTGTTAGCATTGCAGGTGAATACTGAATGCTAATGCCTCGTTTGCCATCATTATTGGTTTTTAGGATTGTTTGGCCAAGGGACTTGTCCAGATTTTTTATTTTTTTTTTTAAATCCTGCTTCTGGATTGACCAAAAGCTATACAGTTGCTGAAAATTTAACATGTGCCTTTTAAATCCTGTCCCGTTTTAAACGAGCAGTTGCTGCAGGTTCTGTCCTTGGTTGAAAAGTACTGATATAAAGTGTCCTGTTCTTCGTGCAGGTTCCGTTCCTGTGTCCTCTGGAGGGACATGTGTGCCTGAAGCTGCAGTGTGAGGTAGACTCACAGGTGGAAGAAAGGGGCTTCCTGGTAAGTGTCCTCAGGGTCCATAAAGTCTGACCTTTTTCATACCAAACGCTGAATGGAGGTGATGCTTTTTCCCTTCCACCTTGGAGGGCAACTCTTCACATTGCTTGTTCTGATGCTTGGATTCAGACAATGTTTGAAGATGTCAGTGGGTTCGGGGCCTGGCATCGCAGATGGTGTGTCCTTTCCGGCTACTGCATCTCCTACTGGACGTACCCAGATGACGAGAAGCGTAAGGTTAGTCTCTCACTCAAAGGTGCCAACAAATTACTGACTTGTAGGTTTAGGCAAAGTGTTCTATGCTTTACTAATCTCAATGCAGTGGTGAAGGAAAGCCGGTTGCACACGCTACACATGTTGAACCATTCGTACATCTGTTACTGCAGTAATACCTTGCCCTACGTCGTTTCGTGTTGCGTCGATTTCGACTTTATGTTGGTTTTTGTTAAATATATATTGAAAAATACAATTCGTCTTCAGTCAGCTGACACGACTTTACGTCAGTCAGCCGAAAATATAAAAAATTTACTTAAATCACTTGGTGTAAAATCAAATAAACATTAAAATATACTGTAATCTATAAAATCAATTAAAAGTTTAAATATAAAAAATTCTTCTTTACCTGCCGTTCGGTGCCAATAACGTTGAGTTCCGCCGCGTGGCATCGTTTTCCGCCAGTCGATTCAAACTTGTTTGTGCTAGTCAGTGTCTTGTTTGCGTTGCATTTGTGATTTTAATATTTGCCCCCATGGCTATGAAGAAAGTTCCTGGTGGGTAGTGGTAAGCGTCATGCTGTATCATTGGAAGATAAAAGTGGCTATGATAAAACGTCATGAAAACGGTGAAAAGGTTGTCGCTATAGCTTGTGCTTTCGGTTTGAGTTGGACGACGGTATCGTCAATCGTGCATGATAAGGCACAAATTTTATCCCATTTTATAATTGAAGTGTATACACTTAAGGGAAATGCTTTTTAGGGGTTTATGGGGGTCTAAATCGTTTTTTTAGGGGTTATTTCATTTCTGTTTTTCAACTTAAGTTGCAACCTTTGGAACCAGTTAACGATGTAGGGTGGGGTATTACTGTATTATGATAAGATTCAGGAAATAACTGAAAATGGAGCCTGCTTACCTGAAAATAATTGAAAGAATTGAAGGTGTAACAGATAAGAGCTGTTTGACTGAATGAAACTACATTAATCCAGGAAGGGTTGCAATAGTATACAATGTACAACAGGCATACATATACACAAGTAACCGGACCTATAAATGTATAGAAAAATGTTACCAAATGAAATAAGTACAAAAATAAGTGAATGAAAAAACTGTTTAAATGCAAAACATTAAAATATTTTAAATACCAGAGAGGGAGGAGTGAATTGAAGTGAAATAATGATTAAAGATTCAAGAGTTTCTTGTCATATGTACAGTAAAGTTAGTTACACCATACAATGAAATTCTTACTCTGTGAATCCTCTCAGCAGCCTATAAAATAAATTATAAGGAAAGAAAACACACGGCATAAATTAAATTTACAAAATTACTATTGGTGCAAAAATGCTGTGGTGCAGGGTCTGGTGGGATAACAGAGTTCATGTTTACTGAATGGATCCACTTATTTTCTAGTAAATGGTGTCCTTGGGTGACTTGACACAGCAGCTGTGCTTTTCCATCTGTCGTATTAGTTGAAATACTTACCGAGTGCCTCTGCTTCCTGTTCTCTCAGAACCCAATTGGCCGCATCAACTTGGCAAGCTGTACAAACCGGAAGGTAGAACCAGCAAACCGGGAGTTCTGTGCCCGGCCCAACACCTTTGAGCTCATCACCATCAGGCCACAGAGAGAGGATGACAAAGAGACTCTGGTCAGCAGATGCAAGAACACCATGTGTGTCACCAAGTAAGGACTTGCCTTCAACTTTGTTCTTACAACTACAGTCTTGGGAGGTCTTTGTGCCAGTAATCATCCATTATGGCTGGATAATTACCAAAACAGAATCAGATTTTGTGCTTATTGGCACAGACTATCCATAGCTGTTTGTAATACATGGCTGCTGGGGTCTACAGCCTATCCTAGAAGCACAGGGCATGAGGTAAGGTGTGCACCCTAGACAGGATGTATGGCAGGACAATCTCTCAAACATACACACACAGGGCAGCTGTCATTTGACTTCTGCATGCCATTTTATTTTGATTTCATGAGGTTGTTCCTTTTCAGAAACTGGTTGAGTGCAGACACAAAGGATGAGCGGAATCTCTGGATGCAGAAGCTCAACCAGGTCCTGTTGGACCTGCGCATGTGGCAGCCTGACTCCTGCTACAGGCCTATTTAAATCTTTGTCCTGCTGGATTGGAAGGCAAAACATACCGTCTGACTCATCTTCCTGGAAGTAACCTTAATGCTTAAAAGTGCAATGCTATATAGACAAGTTCTTATAAATGGGTTTTTTAGACAGTGGATTCTGAACCTATCCATTTATTGGGAAATGTTAATTAAGCCATATTTTTTGTTCAGACATTGAGATGGCAATTATGAGGCTTGGGTAGTCTAATTCTGATATTTTTTTGTCTATTGACAAATGCCAGATCACCAGTCTCTTCACCTTTAATCAACATGCTTTTGGGTTTTTTTTAAATTTTAAATAGGTTTGAGTTGCTACTAAACTGCATAGCACTACTACTGAAATTACATGGTTTTCAGTCAATAGTTTCAAATCTTATCTTCCCCCCCAAGACAGTTTTAGATTTTTTTAAAACGATTTCATATAAATACTTTATAGGTACATTTTACTTAGCATCTTAATTATTACCATTAATGGATGTTTGCTTTTCTGTGATATTTATGACTATCTTTCACTATGTGTGGGGAAATGGTTCTTTGAACAAAGGATATTAATGACACTTCATTGTGCGTTACCTGCAGAGCCATATTGAATCTTTGAAGTTAACTTTGCTTTTACATTTTTAAGCAGTTCACAATCGTGGCTCTTCTGCGGTGTATAACAATGCACGAGGTCTTTACCGTGGTGAGATGTCACCAGCCAATGTTTGTTCACTATTAGCAAGAAATGCTTTTTGGTGTATGTATTATGTGTTCGTTTCTGTCTGTGTTTAACACATGCCTGGTACCTGCTAAGGTTTTTGGATATGCATAATTACAGAAGGAATGGAAGCTACATCTGACTTTGTTCTAAAGGGTGCATTAATTTTGACACTAGAGCAAAAAATCTCACATTTAACATACTGTTGTCATAATACTGCTCTTTTTTGCTTATATGTATTTACTTTGCTATTTTAAAGCTTGTCAGCAAAATTGCAGTTTGTCTGCAGAACACAAGCTCAGTGTGCACGTTACATTTGCAAAAATGCCGCTGTTGTCCACCTTGAGTGCAGATCTTGATGGGTGTTTTATACCCCTCTCCCTTTATATACCAAAGTTTCAGACCTGAACACTTACACTCCAAGCATACAAAGCATACATGAACAGTATTTTGGAAATTGACTCCATTAAATTTGATATTTGAGTTGGTTTTTCTGTTCCACACTTTTTTTGTGCAATGTTCATGAAGTGAACTGTCTTGTAATGGGATATAATGCTTAGGTTTACTTTTTGAACTCGGATGTAAAAGGATCAAGGCAATGTAAACATTTTATCTTGCACCAGATTTAATGTATGGATGCATATTTGGTTAAATAAAATCCACCCAAACTAATAAACGAGTGGAAATGCTTCTGATCAGAAAGACAATTGTTGATCCACTATGACAATGTGAACTAAATATAAAAACTCTCATATTTCAGAAAATACTTTATTTTTTATTTGAATTCATTTATTCTTTTCACTGGATTGTTTACAAAAGGTTGGTTTTTGAAAAATTTTCAAGATGAGGCTCGTAAAACACAAGTTTATTGATGGGGTGGTGGCAGTGATCTTAATGTTGCCAGCAAAATGTTGTGTACCCACCCATGATGCTCAGTCTGAGAATGTAGAACTGCCACACTGTTTCTGTAGCACTCCTTTTTCCAAAGTGCCTTATCAGGGTAAGTTTGCATGCTAAATGGGGTTCCCATTTATACAACCGAAACATTTTTCCTGTATCAGTTCAGGGTAAATGCCTTGACCAAGTGAACTACAGCAGGAGGTGGGACTCAAAGTGGTTCCTTTGGATGAAGGGGGCAGCTCCACCCATTAAATGGCAAGGTGCATCCTTTGAACCTTACTAGTTTTTGTTGAAATCACTAAATTATCAAATGTATAAGGTGTGAAGGAATAGTCTCCATATTCCATCTTTTTGAAGAGAGAAGGTATGCAGTGTCAAAGGGGCCAGTCACCTCACCTAACATGGATCAAAATACATGTAGACCATCAGCCTTCTCATGAAATAAGTAATTTTTTTTGGGGGGGGGGGGGGGGGGGAATGTATGGCTTTTTTCACCCCACACACTTTTTCATATTTTAGCATAACATATTTACAAGTTATACAGCTATGAAGGCAATGCTGCATTGTACTTTAAAAAACAAAACACAGGTGTCTCCCTGTTATATGGACCTAATTCGTTCCTGAAAACCGTCGTATACAAAGAGTCTATGGACCGGGTGGTTCTTTCCAGTTATTTTAAATGAGGGAAAAAAAGTGAAGTGCTGGACTTTGTGGAAATCTTTTGGCATGTCCATAAACACCCTCCACTTTGTTAATTCTTGAGATTGTTTTAATCAAAGCAGGAGGATATTAAAAAATGTAAAGTAGGCTGACAGACTGACTAAGGGTGCAAATTGTATTCTTTTAAGTACTGTACAGTAAGTACACTTAAATACGAAAAAAACATACAGTACATTTATATTGATTCATTGAGCAACAAAAAAGGTGTGTTACATCAGCCGTTACCCAAGTCTGTACACCGGCAGTCCGTATACAGGGGTATTCCTCTATTTACAACGGCTTTTTAATAAAAGTTCTGCTTTACTATAAACTTTCTGCTTCGTAAACGTGAGGGAAAGTTAACGTCGTAACACTTTGTACGTTAAGAGCTTCCTCGCGCTTTCGAGCGACGGAAACTTTTCAAAGTGAAGCGCGCGGACAAGATTCCGCTCCGGGTTTTTCATGCGGCCCCGTTTCGCGAAGCTCGGTGCGAAGAGCGGAAGAGCGACATGTTCCGATGCGGACAGCATACAAACGCACACGCACACTCTTACACACGGTCGTACAAAGTAACGCGCGCCTCTGAGGACCGCTTGACCACTTGCTGCAAGGTACTAACTGTCCTCGTGTGTGAAGTGTTTTACCAATTACTGTACACACATTGTGTCGCGCACCATCGGTCACGCGCACACTGGTGTTCTGCGCGAACATTGAGTTGATCATATCATGGACTGCTTAAAATTCATCCATGATATTCAGTGACACGTACTCAGTACAGATGTGGTGCTGCTGCTGCTCACTCAGTTATGTTTTACTCTGCGCTTCAGCATGATTCTGTCACGTTTCTTTATCGACATCGTCGATCGTGTTTCGAAGCACGAGACGACGAATTCTTATTTTTCATACATCATGTTTATTTCTACGTTTGAACCTGTGTGTTTTTTGATAATTTGTAATATATTGTGTGCATTTTAACTGACATTTTTATGTCTTCTTCGTAGACTAGTGTGGTGGTTAGAGCTGGTGCTTTCGGACCCAACGGTTGCAGGTTTGAGTCCCACCTCCAGCAGCTGTAGTACCCTTGCAAGGTACTTACCCTAAATTACTGGGGTGAAATTACCCAGCTGTATTATAAATGGGTAAATGATTGTAAGTCGCTTTGGAGAAAAGCATCAGCTAAATGAATGAATCTGTGCTTTGTTTGTCCACATGGTAACAAACATGCTGTCAGCCCAGTTAGTATTTCTGTTCTTTGATCATTTTCTCTTAGGTCATTTTGCAAGAAATAACTCGGCAAACGTTCAGGGTAAACACATTTTTGTGGCCAAAAGCGCCTTTCGCTTTAACGGGTAACACATCTAATAACACCGATGTATGTAATAATGTTTTCAGTGATTATCTGTTTGTTATGACTGATGAAAACACTGTAAAAAAAAAAAAAGTCAAGGTACAAAGTGCACAATTGCTGTCCAAGTTAATATTAACTGTACAAAGTTGCAGCGATTTAAAATTCCGCCCACGTGCCCATCATCAGCGACTGCTTGTCTACTGCAAGGGCGTGGTGGTTCAGAGTCTATCCTGGAAGCATAGGGCATGAGGACAACCTGATGGGCCACAACCCATCACAGGGGAGCTACATATATATGTATGTATATACAGTACTGTGCAAAAGTTTTAGGCACTTGGGGAAAAAGCTGTAAAGTGAGAATGCTTCCAAAAATAATGCTCTTAATTAATAAACTTCCTACAAAGCTTAGTAACCATTCATTGTCAACAACCACTTGGCGCGGCAGGCTTGGCCGGGTCCTGCTCTCTGGCAGGTCTGGGGTTCGAGTCCTGCTTGGGGTGCCTTGCGATGGACTGGGGTCCCGTCCGGGGTGCGTCCCCTCCCCCTCCAGCCTTGCGCCCTGCGCTGCCGGGTTAGGCTCCGGTTTACCGCAACCCCCACCTTGGGACAAGCGGTTTCAAACTGTGTGCGTGTCTGAATTTGCTTGTGTGTGCACTTAATAATGAAGTACAGTTTTACCTCCCATCTTATAGTATGGTTGTAAAGCCATATTGCTCAGGATTTTGCAGCTGTACCGCTTGTGAGTCCCTGGGTTCGAGCCCTGTTTCCCTTGCCGTCCGCTGACAGATCCACCTCCAGCATGTGCGGCATATGGGCCTTGTTCGGCAGCGACGAATGCCTGTCCGTTCAGTTCAACAGCGCCATGAAGATCGCCCACCGCGGGCCCGACGCGTTCCGCTTCGAGAGCATCAGCAAGTTCGCCAACTGCTGCTTCGGCTTCCACTGGCTGGCCATCGTGGACCAGCTGTACGGGATGCAGCCGCTGCGCATCCAGAAGTTCCCGTACCTGTGGCTGTGCTACAACGGGGAGATCTACAACCACCTGAGGGTGAGAGGGCTGCGCTGTGGCACGGCTGCGCCTCCCGACACCGTGCAGTGTGTTCGACCAGCACCGCCCCACCCACCAGCAGGCAGCTGTCATCTGCTGGCCTGTGTGCTCCTGTACTGACTACATTATTATTACTTATTTATTTTTAAATATTTTTTTTTTCCTCAAAGTGACTTAGAATGCTAGATTTGCATCTTAAGCTGCTTCCGATTATCAATTTTTATACCACACTTAAGGTTCTAGAGCAGGAGTGAGAGTTGATCCTTAGTTTTTTTTTTTTTTTTTGGCACATCAGCTGTACTCTCTTTTCCCGTATTATCGCTATGGGAGCTGGAACTCTGTTTCCAGCTGCCTCGTTTCCTTCTGCACTTGGGGCAGCAGGGGGCGCAGTAGTTAGAGCTGCCGCCTGCTGCTGTAGTGCCTTCGATGTACGTACTTACTCTGAATTGAAACAGTAAGAATTTCTCAGCTGGATAAATAGGTACATTATTGTAAGAAGCTCAGTGTACAAAACAAACACTGTAGGTTGCTTTGGAGGAAAGTGTCAGATAATTGAATAAGTAATAATATTTATGGGGAATTTACCTGTCTTACAGCTTAAAGCCCACTTTGAGTTTGACTACCAGACCATGGTGGATGGGGAGATCCTGCTCCACCTGTACGAGCGCTTTGGGGTTGAGAAGATGATCTCCCTCCTGGACGGGGTGTTTGCCTTCATCCTGCTGGACGTGGCCAACCGCAAGGTCTTCCTCGGGAGGGACACCTACGGCGTGCGTCCCATGTTCAAGCTCGTCACAGATGACGGCTTCCTGGCTGCGTGTTCGGAGGCCAAAGGTCGGGGCAGGGCTCTCTGCATGACTTTGCGTTTTTTTTATTTGTTATTAAAGTGCAACATTCTGTTCTTAACTGCAGATGTCTGTAGGGTTTCTACCGTCCAATGACGTGTTTGGGGCACATTGGTGATTTCTAAGTAGTGTGTGAATGAACGAGTGTGTGGGAGTGCCTTGTGATGGACTGATGTCCTCGTCCATGGTGTTCCTTGGCCTACACCCTGTGCTACCAGGATAGACTCTGGAGCACCATGAAATTGCATTGGAGAAGTGGTTTTTGATGAAGGAAGGAAGGATGGATAGATTAGACAGATGGATGGATGGGTTGATGGAAGTAAGGATGGATAGAAGGTTGATTGGATTGATGGAAGGAAGGGCAGGTAGATGGATGGATGGGTTGATGGAATTAAGGATGGATAGAAGGTTGATTGGATTGATGGAAGGAAGAGTGGATAGATGGAAGCAAGGATGGATAGATGGATGGATGGATTGATGGAAGTAAGGATGAATGGATAGATGGATGAATGAATGAATGAATATATAAGTTCCTGGATCGGTGATGAGTTTGATCAGTCGCTGACAGGTTAGCAGACAGGAAATGTCTTTGATTTTGCGGCTGCCCTGCTTTGTTCCCAGGCTTGATGGCTCTCAGCCACACCATGGACTCTCCTGCTTCCATCACTCCCTTCCCGCCTGGACACTTTGAGGTTTTTGACCTGAAGATGAGCGGCAAGGTGGAGTCCCTACAGCTAGACCGCTTTCACAGCTGCACCAGCGAGCCGAGGCACGCTATCTACGATGCCGTCAAGATGCTTCCCCAAGGTGGGCGGAGCAACTGGAGCGTGTCAGGAGGGGTCCCCGGTCTCGTAGGTCTGGGTGACGCGCAGCTCCGGGCCCCGGTACCATGGTTTTCGTACACCAGGATTTAGAAACATATTCTGAGTGCCTGAGGTTCCCTGGGAAGGGAGTTTGAGAGGAGAATCAAGGTGACCTGCTGTTCCCTCAGGGTTCGATCTGGAGACGGTGAAGAGCAACATCAGGGTCCTGTTTGAGAACGCTGTGCGGAAAAGGCTGATGGCGCACAGGAGAATCGGCTGCCTGCTTTCAGGTGAGAGTACCGCTATGTTGTAGGTCCCCCTGTCCCACCTGGAAGTGTGTCCCACCCGAGCGTCCATGGCTTCTCATCCAGTTTCATTCCACGTTCGATGGCTTTGTGTGCGCGTTGTGTTTATAATCAACTGTTAAAGTGCTCGTAGCCGAGCCGGCAGGTGGCGTAATGGCTAGAGCGGATGCCTTGCCGTTGAAGACATGGGTTTGAATCCCATCTCCTGCTGTAATGGCCCTGATCAAGGGACTTAGCCTGAACTGAAACGGTACAGTTTACCCTGTTGTTTAAATGGATGCAAAAAATATAAGAAACTTTGCATAGTATAGTTAACATTTAAAGTGGGGTTCGAACCCAGGTGTTCCAGTTGGACGGTGACACTGCCTGCCATCCCATTTATATTTATTGCATCTCTTGTTTAATGTTCTGACCTTGTCTGGACTGTAGAATCCGTGTAACAAGGGTTCGAATGTGACACTAGTTTGCAGTTGCTAACACTTTGGTTTTGGATTGGAACCAAGAGTTTTGGACCGAACCGCGGGCCCTTTTGTGTCGGTTCCGAACCTTGTTTGCGCTGGCGATGACTTTAGGCGTTTCTGTCCCCGCGGCACCGGTGTTAACGCCACCCTTTATCAGTTACCCAGAGTGCTCGCATGCTCAGGTTGCTGCGGTTGTCGCTCTTCACCAGGTGGTCTGGACTCCAGCCTTGTGGCCGCGATGCTCGTGAAGCTGGCCCGCGAGGAGGGCCTCGAGTACAAAATCCAGACCTTCGCCATCGGCACCGAGGACAGTCCGGACGTCCAGGCCGCTCGCGGGGTGCGGCCTGCGGCCTCGGCGCGAACGGCGGCCATTTTGTTTCGACATCCTACAGCCTGCTGCCATTTTGTTTCATCCGTTTCTTCTGTTTCCAGCTGAGCCTCTGTGTTGGCAGTAACTAAATTGAGGGTCACACTGCATTCATCCTATAATGATCCAATTTATATATTTCGCTATTGATACTTTATGATAAGAATTTTAATGTGTGAATCTTGTACACCTCCTGCCTGGTGTTTCTCCTCTCAGCTCCTCACTGCTGTTGGACTGTTGATGTTTTCCTCAACTCTCCTCCTATGGACACTACAGCGAGGTGGTTCGTACCATGTTTCCGTGGTATTCGGTATCAAGAGCGCTCTTGTCATTTTTTGGCCCCAGGTGGCAGCGTACATCGGCACCGAGCACCACGAGGTGAACTTCACGCCCCAGGAAGGTATCGCGGCCCTGGATGAGGTCATCTTCCACTTGGAGACCTATGACATCACCACCGTCCGCTCGTCCGTAGGTGAGAGGAACCAAGACGTAGGGACATATTGACATGTCAGCATTTGTCAAGGTCCCAAGAGTTAATAGCAGCAGGTGGTGTAGTGGCTGGAGCTCCCACTTGTATTTGAAGGACCTGGGTTCAAATCCCACCTTCTCCTTTGGAGAAAAAAGCATCAGTTTTAAAAAAAATGAGAGTAACGACACAAAATATGAACCTATTCTCAGGTATCACATTAGTTCCCAGTTTTCCTGTTGGCGTAGAGGTTGGATGCCTTCCTCTGGTGACCGTGATCTTGACCAACCGGTGTTGCACAAGGTGACATCCATGTGATTATACCTGATGTTGAAACTGGACAGTGAATGTTTTGTCTCTCTCCCTGTCTTTCTCGCTCGCCCCTAAAGCGATGTACCTCGTGTCAAACTACATCCGCTCAAAGACGGACAGCGTGGTGATCTTCTCCGGCGAGGGATCCGATGAGTTCACGCAGGGTTACCTGTATTTCCACAAGGTAGCCCATTGATCTTCTCACCGGTGCGACTCGAACATGTGTGATCACTCAGAGGGAGCACATCTACGCGTGTGTGTGTGTGTGTGTGTGTGTGTGTGTGTGTGTGTGTGTGTGTGTGTGTGTGGGCACGCGTTTGGGTCGGGACCGTGTCACCTACCCTATGCCCTCTCTCCTTTGTGACCTGCCCAGGCCCCCAACCCGACGGCTGCCGCCGAGGACAGCGTACGCCTCATGAAGGAGCTCTACTTGTTTGATGTGCTGCGGGCCGACCGGACGACCGCTGCGCACGGGTGCGATGCCGTAGAGCGGTAGCCGCAGCGTATTGTTACACTCGTGATATTTGTCTTCATCTTCCACCCCCGCTCTCTGTCGCCCCCCCGTAGGCTGGAGCTCAGGGTGCCTTTCCTGGACCACAGACTCACGGCATACTACCTCTCGCTGCCCCCGGAGATGAGGGTGCCCAAGGCCAGTCCCCCCCCACTCCCCGCACCCCACACTGCGTTCAAAACAGTTACACGTGTCCCAGTAGACTGACTCTTTGTGTTATAAACTTTCCTGTTATAATTTTTTTTTTTTTTTCGAATTTCATTTTCTTCTCGTAAATCAGTCCGTTTCTGCGTCTGCTGTTAGTTGGAAACAGTACAGGAGTGTGGAACTACCATCATTCATCTCCAGCCATTTTAAACTCATTTCAATTTTAATGTAGTTCCATGTTGGTAAAAATGTTTAAATAAAAAGTCTGAATGTTTTTTGTGTAGTGTAGCCTTTTCCGAGACTTTTACGGAACCTAACTTGTCAATAAATCATGGGTTGTTTGTATTACGTTTAAGTTTATGTATTGTTTTGTATTACTGACCTTTTAATTGTATAGCTAATATAGAAAGTTGAAACTGGACAGAAATTGACAAGCATTGCAGGCACTTTTAGGTTGAATCGGTCTATCGCCAGAATTTGTTAGGAGGCTGCAGAAAGTGTGGGTCTTTTTTTTGTTTCAGTAAATTTGAATTAATTTTAAATTAACTTCTATTAATTAGTTTTACAGAGTTTTTTTTTTTTTTTTTTTACATTTCGTAGCTTTTTCTGAATTTACATTTACATTTATCCATTTAGCACATGCTTTTCTCCAAAGTGACGCACGTCTCGGAAGAAATGCAATGTGTGCGTTACATTAGGAGAAAGAAGCATAGCTGCAGATGTGTGATTCTTAAGTGCAGCTAATTTGTTTCTTTCCACTATATGCACCAATGTTCACGACACGAGAAGCTGCGCAAAACTTCATCAGAATATCGACGACTCCTGATCACCTTCCTAGTTTTTTTTTCTTTCTTTTTCTTATGAGATACATATGAATATTTACATTACATTACAGGAGTAGCTGCGTAAAGGATTGATCCGGGCATCATCTTAAAGTTGTAGTGCGTGAAATGTGTAAGTGTTGGGACATTTGTATCGCTTAGCCTTTATTGATTACCAGTTAGTGGTAGAAGTGACTTTGGATTTATGCGCTAATCAAATTACAAAAGGCCTCCGATCTCTGCTTTGTTTGTAAGTGGAGGAACCAGTGTACATGTAGGAAAGTAAAGCTGTGTTTTTCCTACCGTGTACGTGCAGGAATGTAGATGTTGTACTGCACATATTTTGCCACATTTACGAAGTACTGTGACGAATGTCATAAATGACAACAAGAGAAGCGAAGCTGACCTTCGTTTTACTTTCCCAGAACGGTGTGGAGAAGCACCTGCTGAGAGATGCCTTCAAAGACCTCAACCTGATCCCAGAGAACATCCTGTGGAGGCGCAAGGAGGCCTGCAGTGATGGCCTCACCTCCGTCAAGAAGTCCTGGTACTCGAGCGTGCAGGACCACCTAGAGTCTAAGGTAGCCGCCTCCTTGCCTGCTGCGGAATGAAATTTTGTTTTACTTATTCTATTCTGTAGCATGAAGTTGTCGTGCAGTAATCGTGTGAACTTCGTAAACGGTTCGAGCCGTTGTTCCTATGAAGCCTGCTCCTCTAAGATAAGGAAGCATGCGCTTGTACGAGAACACCCCAACGGCGAGATCAGAAACGGTTTCGGTTAAGGGCACGTGTGCTCAGAATAGGGTTAGAGTGTCTGAAAATGAGGACCTGCGTACGTGACCGAACGTAATTGGTATCTTGTGGTAAAAGAAAGTTTTTTTGCGCCTACGCCTAAGAGACAAGCTTGGGGTGGAGGTAATAACCCCGCTCCTGTGCGTATAAACATCCGCCTGCTTGCCCGCCTCGCTGTGACCCTCCCCAGGAGGCTCACTCGTGCATGCATGGATAAATGAAGTTTCTGCAACTCGAGTGATTGATTGAGTGATCTGTTTATGTGACAATTTTCCTTTTTCCTACCACCCTGCACTCTCTCGCCCCGTTTGCCTGTGGCTGTCAGTGGGGGATTCATGCTTTTTTTACACAGTTTATGGTACATGATGATCTTTGATCTAAAAAAAAAAAAAAAAAAAAAAAAAAAAATTCAAAAGCTGGTAGAAACCTTTCTAATGTAAAACAGACTTTTTAAATCAATTTTGACATGTCATATTCTTTAATGTCCATTCCCGCCTCTTATTCAAGGTCAACAATGAGCAGCTGGAAAATGCGGCAAAAACATTTCCCCACAACCCACCCGGCACAAAGGAGGCCTACTACTACCGGCAGGTCTTCGAAAAGCACTTCCCAGGCCAGGCCCGGTGGCTCTCGCACTACTGGATGCCTCGGTGGATCCAGGCTACGGACCCCTCTGCCAGGACTCTGTCCATATACAATCCCGACAAGGCAACTGACGACAAATAGGATTTCAAGTGTGTGACCAGGGCTTCCATGGAAACGGCAGCACCATGGTCCTCATTCTGTAAAAATGTTAAATTTACAATGCCTTTTAGTTGCGGAGACAAAACCTCATACATAAATGCAATATTAAAAATATTTTACTTTGACAGGAGTGTCTAAAAATGAATATTTTTTTTTTAATTAAGATGTACTGTATAAACTACACAAAAACTGAACTGCTGAGTGAAATGAAAGTATTTACCACGTGAATGAGTACTGCAGGGATTGACCTTGATTTACAGCATGAACTTTTAAGTGTGGTCAAGAATGGTGTGGCTTACGGAGTGCACTGTTAGAAGCTGCTGTGTGCTTTCATGTGGGTTGTCATGGTGATGAGGTTTATTTTTGGTGTCAGTCTCATCATTCCTGTGTTTGCGGCGTTAACATCAGGTTGCAAGTTTTTGACAGTCCCTGAAACAACAGCGGTTTGTAATGACATTACAACTGAAAAAGAAATGTGTGGATTGAGCCACTAACAGCGCTGTTATTCATTCCACGCTTAAATGATTAAAAGGTTGGAGACCGATGTACTTGATGTACTTACTCAGAAAGGTTTCAAGAGCACTTCTCACTGTGTCCCTGAAGCTTGTTGGGTCACAGCCCTTTGTGGATGTTCTTCCCTTCCCGTGTCCCCTGCATCCAATTGCTGTATGACCTTTTCTGTATCTTGCTAAACACTCCTGTTCATATTCTTTGTTCCATTATTAAATAGTCAGGAACCAAGTTCTGTCTTTTACTTTCTCCTAACCAACCTTCCCTACCTTATAGTATGATACTAAGCAGATGTTTTACACTTCTGTAGTTTCTCTAAAAAAGTGCCACTTTTATCAGTTGTATTGTTTTTGACAATTCCGTCATAACCAATGTAATTTCTTTGCCGCTAGAAAAACCCAAGTATTGGAAATGCTTGAAATGTCAAGTTAATGCCATAACTATATTTTGAAGATATATTTTTATTTCTTGAATGTTTTAATAGCACTGAATGAAAACAAGTGACAAGTTGGCAAGTGACAGTGTGTCTGTATGGCTTTAAAAGCAAGGTTCAAGTCATAGTTGAAGTATTCCTGTGTTGGATGAACTGTGAATAATTATAGAAACAGCTGTGATGCTTCCTGAGAACATGGACTTCACGGGTACAGGTATGTATGTGTGTGTGTGTGTAGACGACTGTTGTAGTTAATTGGTTTCTTAAAATTTTATTACAGAAATGTTTGACCTATTATTCAAATGACAGAATCTCTGCTTTCGCCTATCATACAAACTGTGGACAGAAGTGCCCAGATGTGTGTATGTAATCTGCCAGCCTGCTTTGGCCCATTTGTGCTTGTTTTGCCGTTTAGTTTAGAAAATAATAAATCTGAATGACCAGTTTATTATGTCAGCTGCTAAAATTTGTGTTTTTACTTGTCTTATATTGCTTCTGTAGCTATAGGTATTTGACAAAAAGTTTGCTATTTTTTCTTACCCCCCTTTCCTCCACCCCAAATTATTTGTCACTGATTGTTACTCCAAGGTTACCTCTGCAGAATACCACAGAATGTACCTTTCCTGTCACTAGAGGGGGCACGTTTTCCAGTCTCGCAAAACTACCCAGGTAACAATATAGCTGCATACCGTATATTCAAATAGATAAACTAAAATTATACAACTTAATAGGGGGCGCAGTGGCGCAGTGGGTTGGACCACGGTCCTGCTTTCCGGTGGGTCTGGGGTTCGGGTCCCGCTTGGGGTGCCTTGCGACGGACTGGCATCCCGTCCTGGGTGTGTCCCCTCCCCCTCCGGCCTTACGCCCTGTGTTGCCGGGTAGGCTCCGGTTCCCCGCGACCCCGTATGGGACAAGCGGTTCTGAAAATGTGTGTGTGTGTACAACTTAATGTGGATAATTTCAATGTTATTCACTGTGAAAATCCCGAAAAGGATTTTACTGGGCAGTACTAAACTGCTTGGTAATGAGAAGCCATATATGTAGAGTCACAAAAGAAACAAGTGCTGACATCAATTGTTACATCGAAAGGTGTATTAACAGCACAGTAGAACAGATAGAAACATCCATGAGGCACTAATACAGAACATGGCAGTGCTATGCATTTTCCCAGCTCTTGCAAAACAGCAGGTTGTGGTGTATTTGTGGCAATAATAAATGAGCAGTTACCCGACAAACCTCCAGGAAAATAAAATTCGGCAGAGATACAGTATTATCACAGTGTGGAGGAAAAATATTTAACCTACAATTGATTACAAGTGTTTATATATGTATATAAAATCATACATCTTCATCTCACTTCTTGGAATGACATTCAGTAAAGCACCTTTACAACAATTCATTTAACGCCGACCATAATTTAGTATTGTGTTCCATTCGTACGAATCTGGAAAGAGAAAACAATCAGGTTATTTTAAAACATATAAAAGATCATGAATCACATCTTAGTTAAAGTACTATATGTTATGTTGCTATAACAAACAGCTAATGGAACTGATCAGCAATAGCTCACAGGACCTTGGGAAGTTTGCTCTGACATGCTAGAATAAAAAAAAAAAAACGTATGCTATAGCTGTGAAAACATAACAAAAATGGACAGCATACGGAAAGAGAATTCAAAACTGAACCTGTTGATAGCTGAAAAAACTTCAAGCAGTTCTGTTCCTCACCTGGTTCCTCTTGGCTCCTCTTCCCCATAAGTCCAACAAAAGAGTTCAGTTTCTGCCCTAGAAACAGCAATTCAGAGTTCAACCATGTTTTAGTTATATTTGCATTGTTTTTGCAAAGCAATTTTAACAGATCTTAGATACCTTTATGTAAGATAAAAAGCTGTAAGGGTCAGAGGCTGTTTGGAGAACAATTACTGCTTCATTTAGAAGCAAGGTGATGGCAATGCTGTTTTCAATGATAGGTACCTTTCTGAAATCTGCAAAAATTAATGCTGCCAACATTTTACAGATAAAATACTGGTTATCATTTAACTACTTTGAAAAAAGTATTTTGGTAGAAAAGTCATCTCCCACCACAGAACAACCAGACCCAACAAATTGTACAAGTAGTATTGTATTGAGTGACTATAGTGATAAAATTTTTCATTACTTACTTTTGCGGGTTATCTGTGGATTTGCTGTTAGGACAGAGAAAAAAGTACATAGAATTTCATGTTATTTGTATATTATGCATGCTTACATACCTGATGCAACTCATGTCAGGTAAAAATTTAAACCTGAAAAGAAATTTTCCTTTCAAAAGTCTGAGAATATCTGAAGTCTACATTTTGATTTTTTATATATATATATATATCTCAAATCTAAATTTCTAGTTATGAGTGTATTGTTATGAATTAGGCCAAAGAATGATGAACTGATAAAACTTATTTTTACAAAATGTCTAACCAACTGTGAGGATTTAATCAAAAAAAAAAAAAAAAAAAACATTTTTTTCACAAAAGATTATACAAAACCACTGAGTTCTATGCACTACGTATTCAAAAGGCACCATCTTACTTGGGGATCGTTTCCCCATGAGCCCGAAGAACTGGTGGGGTCGCGGCTTCCTCGTCATTCTCCGCAGCATCTCCCTGAAGGAGTCGGATGCCAGCCACTCGTCCTGGGAAGGTAATCAGATTACTGCTGCATTGGAATGGACATTGGCAGAATCTACCGCCCGCAGTACGACTCACTTTATTTCACACACACACACACACACACACACACACACACACACACACACACCCTACAGAAATACTGACATCTTATCCGCAGCAAAATATGGGTACCTTTCTGAAATCTGCAAAAATTAGAAGTTCAATAGGCAACACTGAAAAGCTGCGTTCATTAAATTTTGACACATCACTGGCATTTTCCTCACAGCATTTTCTCCTCCTGCAGCATAACCAGGCTTCAACCAACAGTCATTAAAGTCAATATATTAAATGATGCTGATGTCTGTTCACATATCAGTGCTATAGTGGAGGTCCTTAAAGCACACTCAGCATCCCGATTCAATCTCCAGATCAATCTGTTAAACACGAGCCCCCACATGTACCTTTTACTAAAAGCTTGTGTCGTATAGAAAAGGAGCCAAAAGTGCCTCCTTAGTGTCTGGCTGCCATCCAGCCCACAATGTCAACTGCAAACGTGTGTTACATAGGAAAGAGGTGATGTCTGGGGCAGCAGTAACCAGCCATACACACACAGCAGCATCGCCCGCATTCGGGCTCCATCGTTGATTTATCAATCAATACATCTAATCAGGAGATGGCTTTTATGAAGACTGGTCCATGTCCAGAATTTATACAAATATTACGACTAAAATAATGCTGAAAGTAGGGTTACAAACTGTAACATTACAACCTTTTTCCACATTAGTTATGTAATACGTATCAGATGTAATGAAAAATACGTTTATATAAATTATAGATTCATTTATAATTTAATCAATTTCAGTTGTTCATACATACATTTTTCTGTAATTTTGCAGTTTCTGTAAAGCTCTGTAATGCATCATACTTATAATGTATTGTATATTTCAGCATTATTATAGGATTAATGTAACCCTATTGCATTTACACTGCGCAGTATCACAATTGTATATCAACAACTATATAACTACAATGACACTTTAAACTTAAAATCTGTCACCATGATTATTTTGTACCATTATTAAATGACACATTAATGATAGTTCAGTTAAACCATTTAAATAGAATGTGGACAATCTACATGATGATCATCACACAGGTTGATACAGATACACCGACCGTGTTAACTGTGTTTCAGCAACTTACAATGAATGAATGAATGAAATAAAAGACTTAGTTGTGTTATGCAGTGCAGTAGTGAGTAGTGTGCTGGTAGAAGTGCACTCACGGGTCTTTCATTGCTGCTGGCCCAGTAAGTGAGGTCTTCGATCGGAGCCCTTTCTTCACACCAGAGCTCCGCCACAAGGAAGGAAAGAACGACGACGGAGAGCAGCAGCTTCATGGTCACTCAAACTGAGTCAAACTGCTCCTTTTTTTTCCAGCGGTTTTTTAACTCTCTTTGCTAACTAACGTAGTAACGCTGTTCCGAGGACAAGCGCCGAGGATGAAGTTTAAAAGAAATAAATAAATAAATTCATTAACTATATGACCGAGTTGAGCTCTGAAACTGAGGCACTTTTGTCACTCTCAGGTAAGCGTGAGTGTGCGGTCGCCGCGCGCTCTGCCCGTCACACCTTCGACAGCGGCATATCCTCGTCGCAAAGAAGAAGGGAAGAAGGAGCGCGCGAGCGAACGGGTCCGCCTCCTGCCGCACGCTGCTCTTCTGCGCCACGCGCCTGTTGCCGCGCTTCTTCTCCGCGGCTCGTGCGCCTTTCTCTCTCGTTCTTTCTTTCTTTCTTTCTTTGCGCGCGCTTTTCGACCGTGGCTCTGGGGTCGGCGCGCGCCGCCGTAGCTTTATAGTGGGAGCTCCCGAGTGACGAGTCCTCTCAATTTGCTTCTCAATCAATTAAACTAGTTAATTTATGTGTCCGGCCAGTTGGGACGAACGCTGTGACTAATATCCGTTTGTGTATTTTGAGGATTTTTGGCTCTCTTCGCCGTGTCTTTGGGAAGCCCGTGTCATCTATACATAAACAGGGGAACTTGGTGACGCACGAGCCTGGGCTTCGCCTCTTCGCCGGGACAACCTGTAGAAGCGAATATGTAATGTGGTTTTCGGGAAACATAAATTATATCGAGCCCTCGCGTCAATGACGTCAGGAAAATCATACGGACGAAAAAAATCCAATTTTCTTTCGGATTGTTCAGTCTCCGGACCGTACGGAGCAATACCAGCGTCGGGTTTCAAGGGCAGTCATTCTCTCGTACGTCATAGTGCAACCCACTAATATCGGTTTTGACAAAAATAAAAATTATATATATATATTTTTTTTACTGAAAATATTGCCAAAAATTGCGCTCTGTTTAAATTCTTTTGATTTTAAACTCTCAATAAAAACAGCCCCACATCAGACCACCACCCAGTCCATGCCATGGTTCTAACAGTAACGTGATGTTGAGATGCACCAGACATATTATTAAGCATCTCCTGCCATTCAATACTTTTTGGAGCAGTGAAATTCATGAAAATTGAGGTGGAACAATGTGAACTTGCCAGAGTGACACACATTGATTGTGTTCACTACCTCAGCGAAAGTTTCTAGTGGAACGGGGGCCTTGATGGGACGCCAGACTCCGCTCTCTCTGCACTCTGACCCCTGTCAGCCAACAACTGCGTCGGCTTCCGTCGTGCAAAAATATTAGGAGCAAATACACCGTGGTGGATGCAACGTGCACTGCATATAGAACCACTGCGGTTTACTGCTTACATTTTGTTAGGCCCGTTTGCATACCTCTAGATTGTGAAATAAGACTTACAGTTACAGTACATTCGGTTCTTAGTCATTACGTGTACTGCTGAACACAAATTCAGTTTTGTGTTTATGCAGAATGTCAGAATGGCAAGATTTATATTAAATTAACACTTCTAATGAATGCATCAAGCGTGAGTTAAACTAAAAAGAGACAATCAGGCACGAGTGACCTCACACAGTAAGACTGGACATTAATTTACATATGAAAGTGGTTATTTATTTAAAAAAAACTGTTACTGTCAAGAGATATGCAGTAATAGATTCATAGCATCCAAAATAAAGTTCTTTACAGGAGAAATGTCTTTTGCATAACAGTGGCATCCCTTTATTTAATCATATGTTCATGTAAATTAATTCTGCTTAACAATATAGAGATGCATTAAACCTGAACTAAAAACCATGTGTTATGTATGGCTGTATCACTTTGAACTCAGCAGATGACATTAGCATGCTGATGATTTTGACTAATTTTGTGCTGTGAAGAATCAGGAAATGTATTCAAGTCTATTTCCGTGAGCAAGGTATTCTGTGGTGTTGCAGGACCCTGCGTTCCAGTTGGTGAAGATGTGAAGCCCATCCTCCTCCTGTAGATCAACACAAATGTTGCGTCCTTGCTCTTCTGATTTAATTGAATCTTATTGAATGAGGCTGGAAAAATGTTCCATCGTTAGATATGACAGCCAGAGTGAGGTGCTACACAATGGAGCCATCTGTGAAAGCATGCAGTGTTTTTGTGATACCACTGTCTTGTTACAAAGGCTCACATCTATGGAGTAAAACTGTTCCACAACAATGGGTCAGTGTCTTTGAACCATATTCACAGTGAAACATATTTCCCGTATTTCTCCGCTGGCTTCCAGTGGTGACCAAATTCAAGCTCAAACACCATTCAGGATCGGCACCTTTCTACCTACAGGATCTTTTTGAATCTCTCCACTCCAGAAAGAACGTTGCACATCTTGCAAGAGGTCTATAATGAAAAGAAAAGCCTACTCGTTCTTTGTCCTGGCCTCATGTGGTGGTGCTGGCCTCATGTCCTTTGTTTCTCAAAACTGTTGAATTTCTCTCAGCATTTAAGAAGTGTTTTGGAAGTCATCTCTTTTGGACCTATTTTTCTTTCCTAGTCTCCTGAGTTTTTCATAACCTATGTAAAGCCACTGATGTGCAGCTGGAAAACAGGTTTAATGGTTGATTATTTAAGATGGTTAAGTTTTAACATGGCTGTTTCTTGCTTTTTGTGATCAGTGTTGCATTGGTGTGTATGGTGTTATGTGACAAATTGACTGTGCTCAAGAATCATGTGTCTACATCCAATTCTCTCCTTCTGTTGATGTAACACTTTGTGTTTTTCTCTGAGGTGTTTGGAAAAAAGCATTTGCTAATTAAAAAATGTAAATGCAAGGCACCAAAGTTTTAAAAAATGCTTAGTCAGCATAGAGTTAATCATATAACCACATAATCATTTGTTGCCATGTATCATCATGCTGTTAACCTCATGAGAAGGTTTCCCTCAGATAGCTTCGCTGCCTGGATCGACTGGCACTCGCCTCCTTGCAAGGGTCGATATTCATGATGGAAAGAGTCTCATTGCTACATTCTACCACTTGGTCTCCCACTACTAACAAAAGAGAGCTCCCCAGATGGCAGTCTACTCTCTGTTCCAGATCTCTTCAGCCTGGGCTCCTTATGTGGATAACAAGTAGATGGCACCGGTGTTCCTTAAGTGTCAGCAAATCTAACAGTTCTTTTTTGATTTTGTGATTTGCCATGCTTGTGGTTTTTCAAATTGCATCTGTCACTTATCTCCATTTTCAATTAGCCGTTGAAAGCAAAGACCTTTTAACTCAGTACTCTCGAGGGGGGGGGTCCTCTTACAGCAACCCCCGGCTCCCATTTTTTCTCCCATTTCTGCTGGAGTCCTCAATGCCGAAATTTATGATAAATGGAAAATGGTTGTACATTGCATGTAGCTGTTCATAGTGTTTAAACCTTTGTACATTTGTATTACCTAAACAATTTTTTACTATGTTTGTGATTGTTTGCATCACATTATGTGAATGGCATCAAAAGCAATAGTTGGTTTTCATATATTTATAAAATCCATGAGAACATGCATTGGTGAGTTGGATCCAAAAAAAAATCCTATTCTGCAGAATTTGAAAGTTCAACTAAGTTTAAATTACTACTGCCATAAACCAATAATTATATTTAGCATTTAATTTATTAAAAGCAGTCAAGCCCAAAAATCTGAACAGAAAGCAGACATAAAAATGCAGATTTTACAGATGGAAAAAACTTGGTTTTCTACTGACCACTGAAGTCTAGCGAAAGTTGATTGGATGTCTTCGTCCTCTTGGGATGACACAAAAACAATAATGCTTTTATGAATTTAGTATTAATTATTCATCTTTGGAAAAGGGGGCTACGGTCACACTGTCACTTTGGGCTGCAATTAATCATCCTCCACTAAGTGGCTTCTTATTCAATTAAAGGGTGGCTTCCAGAGGGAGGGAGGGGGGCGGGGATGGGGGGTGGGGGGTGGAGAAGAGAGAGCGGTGATGGAGCTAAAGGTGGTGGGGGAGTGTGGAGTGACGGAACACAGGCAGTTGGAAGGGTGTAACTGTGGGCTACGCAGGCAGAGTTTCCTGGTGGAAATGATTAGCGGCCGCATGATGCGATCAGCTGCAATAAAGCAGCAGCCTTTCGAAAATATTTCCATACTGTAATCTGATCAAGGTTATTGCACTGGAACCCAAGTGCGCTGGATTACTGTAGCTTGTGGAACACACATCAAACACTTCACAGTGGTAGCCAGCATTCTGTAATGGCAATAAAAATAAAAGAATATGTGTCCGTGTGCAAAGACGTCATATATGTTTCCACACGAATGACAGTGTTTGGGAATAAGGTGTGTGGGTTGATAACACTAGAATTAATTGGAAGTCACTTTGGACAAAAGCGTCTGCTAAATAAATGTATGTATGTATGGAGGGAAAGCAAACAATATATTCAGAAAGAAAAAATTGCTTACATTGGGAAAATAAAAGTTTCCACTCAATGTAATGTTTTCTTTTAAAATATGTTACATTACTGGACAAAATATGTGTTCTAATGTACGTATCATGTTTTGTACCATTTCATTTTACAATAAATAAATTCTTCACATAACACGATTATTTATTACATATAATCTACCTGTTAGACAAACTGTCCTGAATAATGAGCCAATAATATGAAAAATTGGGTATATATTTTCATAAGTTGCTGTGGCAGTTTTTTATTGTATGGGACCCCGTTACATGAGGTTGTTATAAAAGTATAACAAAGAAGATCTCAGCTTTGTACTTTTTCTGTAAATTACAGTAAGCAGAGATTTTGACTCAGAACAACTCTAACATTAAGAGCCATAATGACCTCTGTTATTGTACTTTCTTTTCTTATGGACATTATTTCAACTCTGTCTTCCACATACATTCACACATGTTGTTGGCTGAGAGAACGAGTTTTTTGAATTGATTCATTTTTACTCTGCAAACTATTGTGTAAATGAGGAACTGCAGGAAATCTGAGAAAATAAATGGAGCGAAATGGAAAGACCCAAACTGATAATAAACAGAAAGCACATCAGGAAAAAAACGACACCTTGTGCCACAGTTCATTGAGACGGAAAGTACTTATTACAGCAATCCTAAACTATATTATCTCAGATACAAAGAATGCACAGGCATGTCTTCACTGGGCATATTCCGGCATGTTGAATACATTGGATGACAAGACCAAGCCAAAAAATTCAGTTAATGTTTTAGTTCGGCATAGTGACTGCTATTATGTTTAAAATTACATTTTTCACGACCAAATAGACCATCACAGAATAATACGCAGTGGGTTGGAGGTCAAAAGGCACCATGTACGAATATGAGTTATTTCATAAACACTGAACTGAACGAGTCAGATGGCAGCTTGTCAGTAATCTTCCTTAGCTGCCTCAATGACGGCATCATCGAAACCTAGGGTACAATACAGAGTAGCAGCACAGGTGGTAAAAGTGTCCTCCAACTCCAAAACGAGTTTTACAAAACAAATAAATGAGTTGTACTCTAGTGTTTTTTAAATGCACACACACATGTTCAACACACATGCATGGGTGGCATGGTGAGTAGCACTACTGTCTCACAGCACCTGGGTGATGTGAAAGGATATGGGTTTGATCCCCACTCAGTCTGTGTTGAGTTTGCATGTCCTCTGCGTGAGTTTTCTCCCACTGCTCTGGTTTCCTCCCACACTCCAAAGACATGCTGTTCAGGTTCCCCCATAGTGTGTGAGTGACAGAGAGAGTGTGTTCCACTGATGTATGGATGAGTGACCCAGTGTATGTAGCAGTGTAAGTCACCACGGTGAATAAGGTGTGTGGGCTGATAACACTACAGAGAATGAATTGGAAGTCACTTTGGAGAAAAGCATCTGCTAAATAAATAATTGTAAACATGCTAACAGTAAAACTCTAAGTATTCATGATTTGTTAATTCATTTTTGGTTCTAAAAATGTATACTGAAAAAAGAGCAATATGTATATATACAGTATATATATATATAGATTTATATATATGTATGTATGTATATGTATAAGGGGGTGCAGTGGCGCAGTGGGTTGGGCCACAGTCCTGCTCTCCGGTGGGTCTAGGGTTCGAGTCCCGCTTGGGGTGCCTTGCGACGGACTGGCGTCCTGTCCTGGGTGTGTCCCCTCCCCCTTCAGCCTTACGCCCTGTGTTACCGGGTAGGCTCCGGTTCCCCGTGACCCCGTATGGGACAAGCGGTTCTGAAAATGTGTGTGTGTGTGTGTGTGTGTGTGTATATGTATATATATATATATATATAGAGAGAGTGCGAGAGAGAGAGATTTATATATATATGGCAATAGAAGTTTGAGCCTATTTGAAAACACTGCAAAAGTAGTGTGATGGTGGAGTATTTATATAAGGATTTTCATTTTCATTAGCAGTCACTAAACATTTTTTCATGCATATTAAGATGCCTTTTGATGTCTGGGGGGAAGCAGGAAGGCAGCAGCTTGTCTTTTAATGGTGTAGATGTGACAAGGGTGTTTTTTGAAAGGATTCCCAGTGGCAGGTAGAATTGCAGGCCTATTAAAGCAGCAGCAAAGCATGAATATTCTACACTGTTACTCGGATGCGTGATTTTCATTAATCGCACAGTAAGCCGACCCTTGACTTGCGGCCTGTGTAAGGTTACGGAATCTTTTTCGCAAAACCGGCTTTTCTTTAACGCCAGCGCGTTAACAGTTATCGACGTTCATTTAAAAATGGCATTAAAAAGTAACCTTTCGCTAATCCTGGATTTCATGAATAATTAAGGTAGGAAGCGCGTCGGGGCTTCGAGAGATCAATGGAACGGCTTTTCTTCATTGCCGTGACGCCAAGTAGCTCGGTGCAAAAAACAGAGGTGAAGGGGTCAAGTGATAAAGCAACAAACTCACCCAAGTCCTTGCTCCCTGCGAGTTATAAGAGCGAGAGCACTCATTAGCGTAATGTTTTTTATTATTATTTTTCTCGGTACGTTTTATAATTCTCATTCTTGCGGGTGAGTCAGACCTAACATCATCCCCCTTGGCCCGTCTCCAGTGGCCATAATGTCACTGTCAATACTCCCTGCCTGTGACAGGTAACAGGAAGTGTGTGTCAAGGTTGGGCCAAAGACATCCTTCCCCCTGGCAAGACGTCGTGCCGCAAAGCTCCGCCGTCTTCCGCCGAGATTACTGATTTCTGTTACTTTGGACGTCTCGTTTTGAGAGGTATTGTCAGAGCTGCCAGTCACACAAGTTGAGGAAAGGCTCCACCCTCAGAGTTTACGTTTATTCATTTAGCTGACACTTTTTTCCAAAGCAACTTACTTTGTCAAACTACCTACAGTTATTTAGGCATTTATACAGCTGGGTAATTTTTACTAGATCGCTTCTAGGGTTAGTGCTTTGCTCAGCGGTACGGCAGCTTGAGGTGGGATTCAAATTTGTAACCTTCGCATCCAAAGGCAGCAGATGTGACCACTACGGTACCGGCTACCCCACCCCCTTGGTGGTCCCGCGCACGAAAGGTAAAGCACAGAGGTTCTCGGTTCCGTCTCCAGTGTGGTGGGATGACCTCTCCCTCTCGCTCAGAACTGCTGAAACTCTGTATACATTCAAGAAGGGTCTGAAAACTCACCCTTTCCGGACTCACTTCGCCCAAGGTCTCTCCTGCTCATGTATGGTGTAAATGTTCATGCACTGCAACTTTATGATCATCCCCAGATAGGCCTTTACACAACCGCTACTCCTGTGTTGTATATAAATGTTTGTGTATCTCTTAGTCTTATCTTTAGATCCTCCCGTGCTGTTGGGCACATCGGCTGATGAAGTCTCTCCACCTCTGCCTTGCGTATCTCAAAGAAGAAAAATTTCAGAAGGTGACCAGGATTTGTCTATTCTGAGTTTTGCGCACCTACTCATGCGATGAACATTGGTGCATATAGTGGAAAGAAACAAACTAAGTTTACTTAAGGATCACAGGTGTGCAACTATGTCTCTTTCTCCTAATGTAGTGCACAAACCGTATTCTTTGAGATGTATGTCACTTTGGGGAAAAGCGTCTGCTAAATGAAAAAATATGAACGTAAATGTGATCTCTCCTTGACACTGCAAGGGATGGATATTTTGCTGTGACTCTCCAATCAAGGGCAATCAAGTAATACTTCTGAAAAACACATCAGAGGAGTCATATGCAAAGAGTGATCTTGAACATCCTAGTCATCTTAAATCATGACTGGGCACTGAACAGGGGTAAAGGTGCTGGATGTGGAGGTACCATCCGGAGAGGGGACTAGACGCAGAACCCTGAGTCTCACTGGATCAGTACGCACTTAACTCTTGCCTTTGGAAGCAATCTTGCTGGCAGTGTATGGAACCTGATGATGGACTTGAGACCAGATGGTCCCAAATGGGAGGCAGCAGAGACCACGGAGAACGGTTAGGTCCTTGTTGATAATTGGTCTGGGTTAAACAGCCACAGAGACAGCACTCTGTAGACTTTCCTTCTAGTGGGCTGTCATCTGGAGAGTGAACTGACCTTTCTTTTCTTGCATCTTCAAGTGTTTTACTTGGACTTCGAGGGGATCCTCTTGCTGCTGTGAATTGTGGGATAAGCGGATAAGGGGGCCAGCCTGTAATGACGTGAATAGCAGAAGAGCCTTAGCGTGTGATACCTTTCACTAAGTGCCCTCCAGCATTCCCACTCTAGAGTCAATGCACACAATATGACCGAAGAAAGGAAACTGATGTAGAATGGCACAGACATAAACTTTTCCATGGTGCAATTATTATACAGGATGATATACACACTGGCAATATACCTAACAACACACACACACATTGTCTGAAACCACTTGTCTTAAGCAGGATTGCAGCGAGCCAGAGCCTAACCTGGCAACACACAGGGCGTAAGGCTGGAGAGAAGGGGACACACCCAGGACGGGATGCCAGGCCGTCGCAAGGCACCCCAAGCGGGACTCGAGCCCCAGACCCACTGGAGAGCAGGACCCGGCCAAACCCGCTGTGCCAGCGCCCCCCCCCCCCCTTATACCTAACAAGAACATGATAATCCAAACAGCTGAATTTGATCATTCTTATGTAATGTAACTGAGTAACTCTGACATACTTCTTTTTGATTCTTTTTTGTAGCCTTGCGGCTGTAGGTACAGGGCTATACTGAGAGCGCAGAGAGCAAGTGCCATCGCAGCCACCAGGAAGAGAGGCATCGGACCCAAATGCAGGTGAACGTTTTTATTCGGTTGCGTGATCAGAGAAGGGGCAGACAAAAGAGTAGTCAAAAACAAGCAGGAGGTCACCGATTAGCAAACGTTGCCCAGAGGAGGAAAGCCGGAATCTTGGTCAAGAAGCAAACGCAGGAGGTCGGGAGATCGGAACGGGGGTACTGGGAGGGAATGGGAAAGCGGGAAAACAAGGAGGGTGAAGAACTTGGTCATCGCAAGCGATCGTGGAGGCTGCGGTTGCTTGAATGAGGTTCCGCGACCTGGGATGTCAGGGCAGCCCTTTTATGCCCCGTCTCCTTGATGCGCTGCAGGTGCATCCGATCGGCGTGCAGTCGTGGGCGTGACAGCAAGGGTGGCAGAAGCCAAAGAGTTTATAAGCGAACAAATAAGAAAACCCTTAAAAACACACACACACACACACACACACACACACACACACACACACACACACACACACACACACACACACACACACACACACACACATTTTCAGAACCGCTTGTCCCATACGGGGTCACGGGGAACCGGAGCCTACCCAGTAACACAGGGCGTAAGGCCAGAGGGGGAGGGGACACACCCAGGACGGGACGCCAGTCCGTCGCAAGGCACCCCAAGCGGGACTCGAACCCCAGACCCACCAGACAGCAGGACCGAGGCCCAACCCACTGCGCCACTGCACCCCTCCCTTAAAAACATTGGTAGCTAATATGTATATATCACATTAAAGCAGTAACTCTAGTCAAATCAGCATGTGTAAAGAGGATATCTCTCCACCACAATGTCCCCAGTCTTCTGACCAGCTGCTCCTTCTACAGGCCTAGTTTACAACCACGGAGAGGCAGTTGGCTGCGCACATCTCTCAGTCATGTCAAAGGTTGGCCTCCCACAGCTGCAAAGTTTATTCAAACTTTTAAACATCGCTCTGTCTCCGAAAGCAATTGTGTGCGTTGCTAAAAATGTAGTGCTGACGGTACAGTCGGTATGCATTAAACCCACGGTTTCAACAAATCCTCATTCATTTTGCATTCCCCGTTCATGACACCGTGAGTTAGTTACTCGTACCAATGGACATGGTGTTGTGCCATCAAGGATTCATGTCCTGGCTAATTGGTGCTGAAACTGAAAGGGGGGCCACTAATCTAGTGGTAAAGAGCATCCTTCCTCCACATGTTTAGGTAATTCTTTCGGAGCCATTTACTGGAGTGCTACGTCCCATGTGTCACCCTGTGGTCAATAACCCCTCTCGTGCCGTAAAAGAAAACCACATCTTAATCTGTGGGCACAAATGGAGGTTATTTTAGCGCTGTGACTTATGTTCTCTCTTTGTGTAAAAGCCACAGGCTCCCATTTTATGTTTAATGATGATCCTGTTTTATGTGACTTTTTTTACTAAAGTGATGTAGTACAGCTGCTGGCACACAGACTGGCCTGGCACCTGGCAGACTTTGCTCTAGTTCTAGTTTTCTAAAGTTGCTATAATACTGTATATAGTCATCTATTTATTAAAATGTGAAATGCATGGAACAATCTAAGGGCCTCTGCTATATCGATAAAATGCAATTTTGAACGCTATACACATGAAGCGTAATTGTGAGCCTTTAGAGATCCACAGAGGAGCCATGAAGGATCTTGCTTGTTCTAACTGCTCTATTGTAAAGAAGTCTGATAAAGGAGAATTCACTCAGGAAGAGTGGGGAGCCATTACCTTAATCAATCTTCGTAACGCTCATGAGCGAACGAGAGCGGCTCTGGCTGTCTTTCACGGTTTAGGGACACTCAGGAATATGGAAGCCAAAAGAATTGTCCAGCCACAAAGTAACTCTGCATTATTGTGCTTCAGCCATACAGCACTAAGAAACATACATTAAGTGGAGTCAAGAGCAGCTGTAAAATGAATAGACAAGATGGATCATCTAACCTTCGCAGACGTCATAAATCACTTCCAGATGGGAGTGAGAGTAGGTCCTACTCTTTCAAGGCTCCTGGAAGGTGGAGGTTGAGTGTTTTGTCATGCCTGATGATCTGGAAGAGGGTAGATGTCGCATTTTGTTACATCAGCCTATAAGAAGGCTTTGACGCAATCTCTAAATAACTGGTGAAGAGTCTTTTTCGCAAGGTGACTCACTGGTTCTTTCTGCTCCGTAGTGTTGAGTCATAAAGACCAACTCTTCTTCTCGTTCATTCAGTCACTTTTGTTTCAGCAAGGCCCTTGTGTCAAGGTTGTTTTCATATAGGAGAGAAAGTAGATCCATGTGTAAACTCAAAGACTATAAGACTCAAAATGGCCTTTTAACCAGCCTTGGTATTTGTAGTTTACAGATCATCCGATGTTGCAGAAAGGTCTGGAAAGTCGGTGGAAATTATGTCACACAAGACCCTCACACGGACTTGCAGATCTGAGCTTATCCAAAGTGGGAGAACTTTTGCAGAATGAAGGGTTTGCAACTGGACCTGCAAATTATCGCATTTTGATATGCTGGAAGAGCAGGGCTATGAGTTCAGTCCCAAGGCCCAACAAATCCCAGAAGCATTCCTCCTGGTGAAAACTCTCGGGAAGGGTGACGTGTTTGCTTTGTGACTGCGACATAAGACACAGCAAAGCTTTTCACTGACAGTTTGCAGGAACACCTGAAGGCAGCAGAGCTGAGGTGTAACAGCCCAGTCTTTTAATTTCAGAGCAACAGCCCAACTGTTGAATTCCCATTACCTGCACAAGACATTCAACTTCACATGGCCCGACCAAGACTCCAAGGTCCAGATGTGCTCTGTGGATTCAGACTGCTGTGTGGATGTGGGACAGAACTGAAAGATTCTGTCTTTCATCAACAGGAATGATGAAATCATTTAATCGTAACACTCATTTCATTTAATTATTTGCTGTTTTTATCAGAATTTCTTTTCACTTTGGAGTATTTGTAGCTATTATGGTTTTTTTTCAGAATCAAGGATGTTTAAGTGTGTTACGTTAATGGAATGCCTGTTTTTTTTCAGATCATTCAAATGAGCCTCTGCCCTTCGCGTAGACGCCATTCATTGCCATGACATTTTACCTTGAATGATGAAGAGTTTTTTTTTTAAAGTCTCTGAATTGTTTCAGTACCAAAGGTCTCTGGCATTGCAATGCATGCCTCTACTCTTCAAGGTCTCTTCTGTTTTTGAAGGTAACATCAGTACAGCGGGTAAACGGCGGATAGCACACTTTGGAATGCACCCTTTCAGAAAGACCTCATTCAATACGGGAACTAACAGAAGGATTCAGAAACGTTTGGTGTTGGGGAAGAGGACATCTTGGCTGCAGGTCTCTATTTATTGCGAGGAATGTTTCAAAAATGAGTACCCAGTCCTCTCCTCTGCATTGGCCTTTCTCAAAGGATAAATGTTTCCCTTCTTCCTGTATGAATAAAGACCCAAGAAGCCCCAAAAAATCTTGACCCAAGGATGAAGGGATATGCTCGGGAAAGTTGTGCCCAGTAGGGGCCACAACAAAAAACATGCAAAACTTCCCGTAGGAACTTTCTGATTAGGTCCTCAAGCAGAAACTTAGAACTGGTGAAAGTCACCAAAGTGTAGCAGCTGTCTAAAATTCTGTCCTTTGTAAAGTATGACATGGAATGGTGGTCTTTATTGCCTTTTTTAGAGAAACACCTCTCGTTTTTTCTGCCTCAGTTTTCTAAGTGGGACTGGGTCAAACACTACATTTTCAAGGTTTGTCTGCTGTTGAGGGGGTGCGGTGGTGCAGTGGGTTTGGTCTGTGCCTGCTCTCTAGTGGGTCTGGGGTTCGAGTCCTGGTTGGGGTGCCTTGTACTGGACTGGGGTCCCACCCTGGGTGTGTCCCCTCCAGCGTTATGCCCTGAGCTGCCAGGTTAGGCTCCGGCTCGCCACAACCCTACGTGGGACAAGTGGTTTCAGACAGTGTGTGTGTGTGTGTGTGTGTGTGTGTCTACTGTGGGAGTCTCTTTGCCTGCCTGCTGCCATAACACTTAATCCAACAGCCCCATCATTGTACAGCTACTCCTAGCCTGTCCGTCAGATTGGAAGCCATGTTATACTGTTCCTTAGGCATCATCAGAGATTTTGATCCTTTTAATGCGATGTGTAAAAAGGACTCCAGCAGCCCCGCGGACTATTAGGGCAGCAGACTGGAGATGTAGAGCCCTTTCTGAATTCCATGTCAGGTAATGGAGCTGAAAGGGGTCTTCCAGAAACCACCCTTGATTAATTGAAGCCCTGTAAAGATGGATGGATGAATTCCCATAAGGGTAAGGTTCGTGCCACCGCATCTCATCTTTCACTCACCGCCAACTGAAGAGGCGAGATTGACGCTTGCGGATCAATGTGAAGAGCAGCTGAACACACACTGCGCTCCTTCACAGCACAGACTCGCACAGAAGTGCACTGAACAAGTATCTATAAATTTCCTCAGAAAGAATTGTTCAGGTTTGTGTAAGCAGCAGACACATAAACATATTTTATGTTTGCGGTTCACCGTCATCTTGGTAAATTGCCTTCTTGGGCTGATAAGTAAGGTTTCGCTCAGCACCCCATCGAATCAGATAAATAAGAAGGATGAGAGAGATGCACCCTTTTAAAACCTTTAAAGCAGACCAAGAAAATTTCACTGTTGAAATCTAATTGCTTGATGAGATGTTTTACCATTCTGTTTTGTAAATTCGGCAGGAGCTTGTTTTGCTCGGAATTAAAGCTAATAAAGGAACAGACCCTCTGCTAGTTTCTTCTTCTTTTTTTTCTTTTTCACAAGCAGCTCAGGCTACAATGAGCATCTTTAAATTATTTGTCTTTTTCATTGGGCAGCAAACCGCTCTCCTCATACCTCGCAGAGACTGTCTGCTTCTAACAGGGCGATGCAAACATCCGGACAACGTCAACCAACCGTTGCCACTGTACTTTTCCGCTACAGTCTCAAGAGGCTTGTCGATGGGAGGAACCACTTCAGTGGAGGACGTGGACTGGACATGATGTCGGTGACCCAGTAATGGGTATCTCTATGTTCCTCTCTGGGCCAGAGGAAGGTGCCAAGAGAAGGATCTTGAAGGTCGGACCTGTTCGAGTGTGGTCAAAGTGTGGTTCCTTTATCTACACTATCACTTCCTACAAACAGCCACTTAGTCCTCCCCTCTATGTAATCGGTTTTATACCTATATATGTGTACCAGGCAGGCAGCCAGATGGGTTTCTGTCCTACGTCCCCTCACAAACCTGGCCACGTTCGTGTGCAGATGGCATTATTCAGGTGCTGGGAAGAAACAGAAGGGCTCTGTTGCAAGAGAAGCTTTAGGCAATGGGGCTAGTGTGTGAAAACAGTGGTGTGGAGGTTGGGTCTGGGACTTTCTACACATCTCGGTGACGACTGCTTTTTGCAAATTTTTTTTGACCCAGGGTTTGTTGCGCTCAGGCATGCTCTGCCGCTGTCGTTTTCACATCTATGACGCAAGGCATTATTATAGTGGTAACTGATGTAATTTTTTTTTTTTTTATCCGGTGGAACGATGAGGTGTCACCACCTCCTTAAATCCCAGCAGGCTGGTGCTGTGCTCCCATCAGCAGAGGTTGGCTACCTGCTGACCCACCACCATTCCGTGTGAGGATGGACAGAGCCACGTTGCAGGTATGAAGGGAAGCACCCGTACCGCAGTATTCACCTCCTACAGTTCCTTTGAACAAAAGCAGCATTCTGAAATGCTGAGGAACCTTCAGTAATAGAAACCAATGCAAGGGAATGGTCTGAACAGGTGGGCAACTTTTACCTTCTCCAAGAAGTTTACCCTCTGACACATTTATGGTAATGTGCAGCTAAGCCAACAGAAGGTAAACGGGGCAGGAATTACTGAGCGAACCATGGACGAGGAGAGTGCTGGGTAACGGAAGAGAGACTGCAGGTGGCGAAAAGTGCTCGCCTTGTCACCAAAATGGGCATTTACCCTCTCGGGTGTGCTTCACGGCATGTGTGATATGGGTGGTGAGGGGTGCCATCAGGCAGAACTTTAAGGCTGGCGTGAACTGCTACGTGCGTGAAATGTTAAGAGGACAGCTTACGCAACTCCAAACGCAGCGTAATTTACATTCAAACAATGGAACAAAGACAATTGCTCGCCGTGATGCATTAATGCATGACTTAACGGTTCTAGTCAGCTTGTATCTTTGACAAAAATGTATTCAGCTCAGCAAGGGGAAAAAAAAAACAGCAAGCTTGTGTGGTAGCACAGCTATTAAAAGTTGGGAAGGATGTCACATAAGACAGTAGAACTTTGATGGAAGATGATTGTGCGTCTTCGCTGAGGCTGGCTGCTGACCTGATCCGTTCCCTCTCTTAGGTGCGTTGCTGAGGTGTCACCCATCGCTGAAGACGGCCACCGCAGGGGTCTTCATCGAGCACGGAGGACTGTGTCCCCTATCCTCACACTGCCCTCTCAACCTACCCCCAAGATGAACCATGTGAATATTCCTCACCGTACAGCTGTATCTTCTGGCTCTACTCATTAAGTATATATAAAGCAATTAATATTAATGCTCCTTGTTGGGAAATTGAACTTGCAGTTTTTATTAGATCTTTGCTCCTCCCGAGAGCTGCGATCAGCAGCATTTTGTGCCACCGGGTTTAGGAAGGTAACAAGGGCAGCCTCATTGAGTTGCTTCTTTACACCCTTGATATTCTTTAAAAATAATACATAAAAAAGAAGCAACTTGGGAATAACTTAATAATGTCTGAACAGATATACAGTATTTACATGCACTACTGCACTGAGACCTGCAATCTGATGTTCAAGGACACTGAGCCCCGGTCAATCCCTGGATCGTACAAGTCTTTTCACTGAAAGCCTGCGGTGGGCTTGCTGTATGAAAGTGGGAGGGGCATATATCATAAGTACTCATGTATCAAAAATGTGTGTGATAGGGGACGACAGATTGATTTTTCCTTCATTCTTTGTAATCGTGTGCCCTTCATAAATAGCAAGAGTCCATATATGCTTCAGGCACAGCATTCAGCATATTGGTATCAGCAGTAAAAATACGCTCCATACCCCTCAGATACAGTAAAATAAGAATAAACCAGCCCAAGTTTAACAAAATGAGTAATTAAATTGAAAGCTCTCACTTACCTACCCTAGTAGTGCTAATTCTGCTGTTTTTACATGCAAGTCTGTAGAAGGGATGGGCAGATTACAGTACGCAGGGTGGTGTTGTTAAAAAGAACGAGGCCGCGTGATTATTTGATTAATTTTCCTCTATTCTTGTACAGTCGTGTGCCACACGCTGCCCCTGCCGCAGCAGAGATGCAGTAGCGGGGCTTGAAATGCGTCGTTTGGAAACCGGCCAACGCTTCTGAATTACAGCAGTTCTGCAAGGAAGAGCGGGTTAAAATTCCTCCGCAACGATGAAAAACCGACGCCAAGTTAGAGGAAGCACGTAGTTGCAGACGTTGCGGTTACGGGTGGCAGCAAGTAATGTAATGTTAGAGCTGCTGCTTTCCTAGCTGAAGGTTGCAGGTTTCAATCCTATCCGCTGCTCTAGTGCTTTTCAGCAAGGTGCTCACCCTAAATTGCTCCAGTAAAAATTACCCACGTGTGAAAATGGGTAAATCGTTGCAAGCTGCTTTGGAGGAAAGTTCAGCAAAAGGATTAAATGCAAAGGTGGTGCAACCAGCTATTAAGCATAAGGGGGCGATTACTTTTTCTCCACACCGTGCCAGTTGGTACTGGATAATTTTGTTCAGTAATCAAATGAAACAAGGAAAAAAATGTGTCTATGACCTCATCCTCTCATGTTTCTGCACCAACGCCCCTCCTCCTCTCCCCATCCCACTGGTCCTTTACAAAAAGAGAAGAAAAAACGGTGTAAATAGCAGTTCAGGGCTGCGACACACTGCATGGCGCTTGTCGTCTTCTGCCGCCGTACTGGACCGATGCGGCGTTTTTGCCACTATGCGTGAAAGTGTCTGGCTCCTCCTCATTGGCTGTCCTTATGGCAACGAATTATTTGCACATGCGCCTTGGAGCTGGAGGCCATTACTCTTAATTGACAAAACTCAAGGGCAAATTTCTTTGCACGGTACAGCAGGGTTTGCACAACAAGGTTACGTTCATTGGGCGTACATTCGCTGAGACGTAACCTAAAGCTCTAAGCTGAAACGATGACTTTGTCATGTTTCTCGACATTGTAAATCGGGGGGATGTTTGCGATAGAGTTGTGCGGACTTACAGCCTGTGTCGTTTGCGCTTTGATTATTGATGGTCCTGCATCGCAAATGGAATGGATGGATGATGGATGCCAGCTCATAAATATTCAAGGTTTTCTCTGGTGTCCTTGAGGGACCGTCTGCGTGCGCTTCCAAGTATCCTCCGCGCTCGTATCCGGATCCAGCACTGCAGTGGGAGGTGCTGCTGGCATTGCGCTGGGCCAGTGGGTCTTGGGCTCACGCCCCACAACAGGGATGCAGGAACTCCAGGTAGTAAAACAAAACAAAACAAAAAAAAAAAAAAAACCTTGCAAAAATTAAAAAAAGTTCAACGGGTAAAAATAATTTTTCAACATGTCCGGGAGTCCGATTTCAGCACATGGATATCTGGCTATAGCCTCCCACAATGCAAATGGTGCGGATAAAAGAGCATCACAGTTATTTCCGACTACATCCAGTGTTTCGTCACATAAGGATGAGGCCTCAAGAGACAATTTCTTTACTTATCATAGCTGTAAGAGCGCAAAATGATTTGAAAAATTCAGGGTTTCTCAGTAATATCCCCAGAGGCCAACTGTGCAGTACGCTGCTCTGTTTCCAGCTGAGCACTGAATTAATTAAACGTTGATTAAACCTTAGCTGTGTTCGTCATTTTTCTATCAGTCTGTCTGTTGTGGGAAGTGCATTGCTCTAATTCAAATTAAAATGATTTTTTTTTTTTTTTTTTTTGGGATGTGTGTACTTTTTAAAATGAAAGCTTTGCGTACCAGTAAAACACCAGTAATTTAGATATTTTACAAAAGAGTTCCTACTGAAGCTGTACGAACACTGAACGGGTTGGCAACCGAAAGTTCAGCACGGGTTATTTCGCTACAGATTGCTGCTGTGCAGGTGCAGAGTCGACTGCATCGCTGTGATTTTTAAGAACGTCTGTCGCTTTCAGATTCCAGCAGATGAGATACCTTGAATATTTTGCAGCAGATCAATCAAGTGTAATTTATAACGGTAATGATTTTGCACGAAAATATTACTTTGCAGAACGAGCCCTGGGCAGGTTGACATAGCTTCCTAGAGCTCCGTCGCTGCCCTTTGGACATAGATGGTGGGTTCCTGGGAAAACCGTACGGGGTTACAAGGGGTTTCACGGCCAGCGGACACCACATATCTTGCATAAGAGGCCTCCAAAAAGGTGCGGGTTCAGTTCTTTCTGTGGATCCTTTGTAAGGCTCAGACCTCTTGCCCCACGGTGCCTTCGAACAACTGTATTTGATCACTGTCGGAAAAGCCCGAGTGGGAGGTGCGAGGAGGCACGGCGATTCATTCCGAGAGGAAAACGGCGCCGCCGCCTCCGCCCCGGAGGAGTCTTCTAGGGGCTCTCTCCCACGAAGACAGGGAGCGAGGCGATGAGAAAACAGGGGGACGGTTGTTCATCGCACGGCAAATGACTCTCAATACAGAATGACTCTTACAGTCCATGGGGGGTTTAGTGAGAGGGCGCAAAGAGGCAGCAACTGCTTGTGTGCTAATGACGGATGAATACGTTACGAACAATCGCCGAGAGAACCTCATAGCTCATCATCGCTCCGTCGGTTTCTCCTTTCTCATGCCAGCCGTCACTCTGAAAAAAAACCCCTAAGTTATTTACTTTTCGCGTTGAGCGGTTCGGATATTATCGTGCTTCGCTTGTATCGCTGGCTGACCACAATTTCGCTGTTGGGTCGGGTCCAGGAAGGGGCCGATGTCGCCGCCTCTATAGGCGATTGAGGGGCGGCAGAGCGGGCGAGGGTACGAGCTCTGAATACGCAAGTGCGCGCGAAACAAAGGCGCAGAAGGTGCGAAACGTTAACTTCGAGCTGTGACAGTTTTAGAGACCCGTAGCCAACCCTCAACACCTTGGTGCGCCTTTAAAAAAAACCATCCCACTTGATTCAGTACCAAGGCCCAGCTGTGGGACTGAGCTGCTGGAGGCGCTGCTGGTTGCAATTGGAGGGAAAACTAAGATGTCCGAAGAAAGCGACGCAGGTTTCTCTTTCGTTGCGTGCGCGCAATACTCAAGAGGTCACCTTCAGCTGTGGGTGGCAGCGAGCGTTGTCTGCACGGACGCGTAACCCACGGGAAAGTGCAGAAATGGAAAACGCAACGGTGACTTTAGCGGCCAAGGAAAGCTGTACCGACGGCTTCGGAGACCGTAGTTCGGCCGTCATCATCGCGTAACACTCTCGTGCGCTCTCGCCATTCCGAAGACCTCTTCTGACAAACGAGAGGATCTATGAGCTGACCCAAGAGGACGCTGGCCTTGTGCGTCACCGTTCATCACCTGGAATTATGTGCTCGGTTTATCACGGGCTTCCCATACGCACACCTACCTAGCGCGTGCGGAGCGTCCTTTGAACAGCCGCGTTACAGCTGTGCGCGTCGACGCCGGTTCATCAGCGTGCGGATCGGCGCCGCTTGAGCAGCGACATCCCGGCGGTGGCTAGGAAACGGGGCTTGCGTGGAACAAAAACGTGAACAAACAAGCAAATATATAAATAAAGATTGCCAATTACGCTCAGACGGCGTGTCTGCTCAGGAAAACACACGCTCATTTGAATTCTTATTTTAATACCTATAAATCCAGTTATAAGGTAATTTCTAATATGCTTTGAGTGGGAAGGAAATTTCTTTTTTTCTGCTCATAAAATCTGTCATGTTCAATTACCCAAGTATCTTCTTGGGGGGAAAACAGAAAAGTTGGAAAAGAAATTTAACAAGCCACTGCTCGCTTCTTTTTTTCAATCCGCTGCGTTTATGGCTAATTTGTTGCGCTTAAGGTAAGGAAATATGGAACTTGCTTCAAGCTGCGGGTGAAAATTACATAAAAGTTCAAACGCCAACGGTTAGATCTCGATTTTTTTGATGTGGCATATTCAGGTTAAATAATGAAATGGTGCAGAATGAGTCTGACGCACCGAGGGGAGGGAGATGGTTTTCTCACTATTCCTACATGGATCAGGCCCTCAGAGACGCGAGGAGCGATGGGTGAGCCGAACACGGGTAGGCCTATCTCCGCCTGCGTCCTACCTCGTTCAAGGGTACCGCAGCTGAAGGCGGGATTTGAACCTGTCACCTTTTGGATTCACAGCAGACTATACACTATACACCACGCGGAAGGAATAGTCATTTCAATCACTCAACCCAAATTTCCTTTAAATCCCTCATTAAAGTCCAACTCAAGCGAACCAACATCGTTCACATTCCCTCTTTTCAACCACCGATGCCCTTTTTTTCTTTTTTTTAAATCTTCTCTCTCTACCCTCACACCTTCGGAGCAGCTCCGCACCGGTCCGGTTTTATTTCGGTTAGTTGGTATAGTTTTTGGCATGTTACCGGATGATGTAATTTAATAAAACACACATTACACCCATGCGGTGTTCGCCAGACCCGTTCGTGATTTAATGAGCACGAAGGCTGTAAATCAGCCGTTCTCTCGAACCCGAGCGCATGGCAAGAAGACGTCTTCCATTAAGTAATGCGCGTTGGGCGCCCTCGGTTACTGCGTCAATTGCCAGCAGTGACTCACCGCTGCTCCATCAAGGCACCGCTTCTCCTTCAGAACGCATTTAAAACAAAGCCTTTATTTACTTGGAAGAATCTGGCAGCATCGCGGCCCCTAAGAGGAAGAAAAAAATCATTTTATTGCCTATTTACCTTTGCGGCCGCAACGTCTCACGGCTGTTGCGTGTTCGTTGAGCGGATGATGGATGCAAAAAGATGCTTTGCGTGCGACCGAGAAAAGGTCTGTCTTGAGCAACTTCCGGGACGGCGTGATCTGAATGCTTCACGTGTTGTTCTGCGCCAGAGATGTTATTTATACATTTTCGGTCTATTGAAATTTCTTTGAAATTACTGAAGTAAATTGAGTTCAAGGGCACGAAATGCAAAGAGCAGCTGAAATACGAGCGTGCAGATAACAGCAAATGGTTTGGAGTTGGACGAAGGACAGCTGTTATCCAAAAGTCACATAGTTACCTATGTTGTGCACCATAGTTATCCATCAAATTTTAATAACCACTTGTCCTGATCGGGGTCATGGTGAGCTGGAGCCTATCCCAGAATCATTGAGTGCAAGGCTCGGGGGGGGGGTATACATCCTGGTTGGGACAGTTGCCCATCACACATCAGCCACTCACACTAAAGACAGTTTTAGCATCACCAGTCTACCTGAACTGCATGTTTTTGGACTGTGGGAGGAAACCAGAGCGCCCCGAGGAAACACATGCAGAACGTGCAAACCCCACACAGACCGAGTGGGGATTGAACCTACATTCTCTCACAACATTGAGGCACTGTGAGGAGGCAGTGCTGCACGCTGTGGCACCCCTACAAATATATGCATATTTATTCATTTATCTGACACTTCCTTCCAAAGCAATTTACAATGGTAAGCTACCTACAATTATTTACCCATTTAGAGAACTGGGCAATTTTACTTAGCAAATGTATGGTAAGTACCTCGCTCAAGGGTACCACAGGTGGAGGCGAGATTTGGACCTGTCACCTTTTGGGTTCACGGGCATCAGCTCAAACCACTGCAGTACCAGCTGTCCTGTATGTATTATGTATATATGTCTAATGGGCATAACCTGGTACAGGAGAAGCCCACTGAGGTATAATATGGGCTCTGTGATCCATCATTATACAGGTGTAATGGTGGAGATCGGGGGGATGTGTCCCCTAGCGTCCAGTACAGGCCGATCTGTCCTCCCAGTATTTGGGAATAACTCCATTGAGTATCACTGATAGTATGTTTGGACCCCAAAACAGTTATTCTACTGCTTTGCAATCGATGCACTGTATGCTCCTTCGCTCTTCCAACTTCCACATTTACATTTATCCACTTAGCAGACGCCTTTCTCCAAAGCGACTTCCTATGAACTCTATGTAGTGTTATGAGCCCACACACCTTATTCACCACGGTGACTTACACTGCTAGATACGCTACTCACACTGGGTCACTCATCCATACATCAGTGGAACACACTCTCTCTGACACTCACACACTATGGGTGAACCGGAACAGCATGTCTTTGGAGTGCGGGAGGAAACCAGAGCGCTCGGAGGAAACCAGACATGGGGAGAACGTGCAAACTCCACACAGAATGAGCGGCGATCGAACTCATGTCCTCTCACACCACCCAGGCACTGTGAGACAGCAGTGCCACTTGCTGTGCTACCCCTTCTAGGGACAGCTGGTAGCATAGTGGTTAGAGCTGCTACCTGTAGAGCAGAAGGTCATAGATTGGAATCTCACCTCTGGCTATGGTACCTTTGAGCAATGTACTTACTCTAGTAAAATCACCTTGCTGTATGAATGGGTACATAACTAAGTCGCTTAACATGGTAAGAGGCTTTAAAGAAAAGCATCTGCTAAATATGTAAATGAGTGGGGTGCCAACCTTTCCCAGGCATCAGTGTGAATTTGGCTTTCACCAGCTGCCATTGTCAATTTGCTCAGCGGGTGGGATTTAAAAAAACATTTTTGAAAATTTGCGAGCGTTTTCGAACGCTGGCGTGTTCTGATCACTCTGCCCGGCAAACGACCCTACATTCGGCGATCTGAAGATAAAGAAGAGAGACGACCTGAGGGAGACACCCCGGAGCTGCTTTAGTGGCGGCGGTGGCTCCAAACCAGTGACCCCGACAGACGCGTGCATTTGTGTACCTGCTTGGTACCGATTAACATACTTTTAAGAGACCTTTTCGAACCCCTTCATCGATTAGTGACCACTTGGCACCTATTCTCACGAACACACTGCTCGTAATTTCAAGTGGAATTTAAAGCCATGTTAAAATGACCCGTTTTTTTTTTTTTGTATATTTTGCATTCCGACTCCTATTTAAGCTCGGCATCGATTCAGCTTGATGGAAATAATAATATTATGAATAATTCAAGTTGCTAGATACCATGCGCTAATTTTCCTTGCTGAAGTCTCAGAGGGGGCTTCTTTCGTGCCCCAGAGAACGGCACTGAAAATTGCTCCAGCAAAGCAATATCCAGCTGTATAAACAGGTAAAATTGTAAGTCTCTGGATAACAGCACATCATGGCAAAAATAACAATAAATCCCCAGCGGTGACAGACAATTCTGTAATTTAATTTGTGATGCTGGCAGGCTGGGAGTGAGAGATGGGCACAGGGGCTCTAAAAAGTTGTCAGGGGTTTAGCGGGGACAGAATCCCTTGAATTCATTACCGACACACACACTACGGTGCGGGACTGCGTGTGGCACACTCTCCTGCTGCAATTTTAATTGTTCCGCCTTTGAAAAATATTGCTCGCCGCCTTTCGCGGCCCTCGGCGCAGGAAGCGAAACCCTTTATTTATTCCCAGCGCAAACGGCCGAACTTCATTACCTGATGCATTGACCCCGTTGGCCTGTTTTGCGTCACAGGACTTTGCTTTCGGTCCCACAAATGAACCATGACGATTTAAATTTTTTAAAAATATACGCGGCAGCGCGTTAGAACGTCATTTATTGCGAAGGACCTCGGAATAGAACGATAAATTGTTTCCGAACTCAGCGCGCCATGAATCTTCCTCCTAGCGCAGGCTTTCCAGTGATGAAAAATGAAGACGATCCCTACAGAAGGAGCTGCAAAGGTGGCTTAAAATGCATCTCTTATGCCCAGATAGGAGTGTTAAACTGGGATTCCATTTAACACAAAGGTCAAATATATTTGCACGTGTACCCCAGGCTGGAAGGAGAACCGCTCTCATCCTGACGTTCTTCTACATCTTTGCTGCTATGACATAATAGCTTTTTACATACGGATCCATGGCATCTCGGCAACCAGGTGTGAAGTCAGTGTTCGTATCCACAGATGGAGAATGGCTGTTAATTTCTCATTCATAGCATCTACACAATACACACACACACACACTTTCTGAACCGCTTGCCCCATACGGGGTCACGGGGAGCCGGAGCCTAACCCGGCAACTCAAGGCGTAAGGCCGGAGGGGGAGGGGACACACCCAGGACGGGACGCCAGTCCATCGCAAGGCACCCCAAGCGGGACTCGAACCCCAGGCCCACCGGAGAGCAGAACCCAGTCCAACCCACTGCGCCACCACGTCCCCCGCTCTACACAATACATCCTTGGTATTCTTCACCTGCTTACAGGAATGTATGTAAGCGGAGCAGTGTATTGTCACACCTTGGGTTACACACACCTACCTTAACTCATTTAGTTGATGCTTTTCTCCAAAGCTACTTAGTTATTGACCCATTTATACAGCCGGGCAATTTTACAGTAAGTGCCTTGCTCAAGGGTACTACAGCTGGAGGTGGGATCGAAACCTGCAACTTTTGGGTCCAAAGGCAGCGGTTCTAACCACTAGGGTACCAGCCGTCCCCACATAGCGCGTACATAGCAGAAGAACGAGAGATTGAACTTTAGCAGCCTCAAGCAGAAGAGCAACATAAATACCGTGAAAACATAACCAATCACATACTGCTTTTCCTGTGACCGCTGCGAAAGACGAGTTGTGGTCATTTTCTGTCCTGCACTACAACGGATCTGGATCCTTAGGCGGGCTGTCGCCGTCGCCGAGGGGTGCGCAGTACCGGGCCTGGTGTGTGTTCGCGCGAGTGTGTCTGTACACTCCAGAACTGCTGGTTTTCCTTCCAGCTGCGCAGTTTAAGCACTTTCCAATGATGCGTTTCCCTAAGCTGAAGTCATCAAGCATTCCCCCTCAGCGCCGAGGCTTTTCGTTATTTACAAAGAAACCCGCTAAAGAGCAGGATGGGAAACCCCTCGTGGAGCCGCTAACTTCTCCGAGATGTGAAAATGAAAGAACAAGTAAACTGCGTGAAAAAAATGCAATAAAAGAGCAAGGCGCTTGTTCATCCCATCGTATGAAAAGCAACTGGCACCTAAATTACTCTTTTAGATATCATTGTAGCACATCGCAGACAAAACTGATTCACGGATAATGTGCCCTGGACTTGATTTAAGATCCGACGCCGTCATTTTCTCTTCGGCGGGGAGCTACGGAAAGAAAGGATTTTTTACAAGGTATTAGAGAATGAGTTTTGTTTTATCATCATCCTAAATTGTTACAGCCGGATGTGAAATTCAGGCCGAATTCCTTTGCATTTTGACGGTGGTCGTTCATACGGCACTTGAAGAAATTGGACGACTTTCAGCGCATTATATCAGCGGCTTGATATCTCATGGTTTTGGTTTCCACTGAGATTTTGGAAAAGTTTAAATTTGAATCGTTACTTTTTCGTTTATCTGACGCCTTACTCCAAAGCAACTTGCAGCGTTAAGCTACTTACAATGATTCACCCATTGATAGAGCTGGGTCATTTTTACTGGAGCAATTTAGGGTGTAGTACCCTTTAGCAAGGGGGGTGGAGTGCGTTTGATTGGGTCCTGCTCTCCGGTGGGTCAGGAGTTCAAGTCCCGCTTGGGGTGCCTTGTGATGGACTGGCGTCCCGCCATGGGTGTGTCCCCTCCCCCTCCAGCCTTGCGCCCTGTGTTGCCGGATTAGGCTCCGGCTCCCCGTGACCCCGTATGGGACAAGCGGTTCTGATTGACCCTTTAGTAAGTAACTTGCTCAAGGAGACGGTGGTGAGATTCTCAGCTTCATAACATTGCACTACTCATCCCATATGAGAACACACAAAATACATGTCCCATGGCAGACTGGCCAAGAAGACAATCCTGTAAATCCAAGAAAGGCAAGATGTTGGTATGGGAGACAGAGATGGAGGAATTTGCCAAGCTCAAGAAAAAAAAAGTCTCCAAGAGGCCACTACTGGAATCTTCTGGTGCTCAAGGTTGCCAGACTCAGGAGAACTTGCATACGTCAGCTCGATCTGGGTGCAGAGGTTTCGGCAAAGCCTGCCCGTGTAGGTGGCACATCTCCATGCTGCCTCATTAAAGGTTGAACTAATGAATGGGAAATCATGTGGACCAGCAAAAGCTACTGCCAGAGAAAACATTGCATTTTAATGCCATGCAGTCTGTTGATGCAAACCCTTATAATAGACTTCCATAATTGGACTATCATGGCTTCATTAAAAATGGAAAATATATTATGGGCCAATTATTTTAGTCTTGGGGGAACTAGCTCTGGACTGATAAGGATGGCGTTTTGGTGGCAATTGTGAGCTATTTTGAGTTGCCACAATGGATGTTAATCAGAAAGAGTCCCAAGAAGAAGGCAGTTTTGCAGTCAGAAGTTTGGCTTCATGGAATTTGTGTGACAATCTCTCTCCAGACTTTCTATTCTTGATACCTTGAATGACTGGCTGAAGGTTCTACTGTTGGCTGGACTTCTTTTATGGCCCAGATGAATGCGTGCTCGAAATGAGGTTGGGCAGGTGGGACTTCTCCACGACTGGGTGCAGATTACGAGAACAATACCATGAAAATATTGAATGATGTGGCGCGGCATTATTTTCATTGGCCATTATCCGCACGAAGAGCCTTTGATTTTGCTTGACATTTTTGAAGACGATCAAGTACTATTAACAGACCCAATTTTAAGAGGCACTAAATTGAATGCCCTAGAAACTTAAGTTTGTCAGTTCTATGAATTATTATTAATTATTCTATGAATATAAGAGGTTCCTGAACAAATGGCCTGTTTTCTCAACACGGCGAAGACGCAACGTGCCCCTCTGTCGCTCCGAGCGGACTTGTCGAAATCTTCAGTGTCTCCATCCCCCTGCATCAACAGTAATCTGGACCTTTTTCCACGCTGCCTCCTCACGCCGTTTAGGATGCTTCCTGCTGATGATCAGCGTTGGCTGCTTCCCTCAAGTGTACCAGAAGGAGTAATGGCGTTCTGCGAAATTAATTGGATCCCAGTGTGACCGTGAGTCACAATTTTCCATTGAAGCATATCGTTGAATAAGCCACGGGTTAAACAGCCAGAACAATGCAGAACAGGGGTGTTACCGTGCCCTCGGCGTCGACACATCCTCCATCAAAACTGCGTGATGGAACACTTGAATGACTTCTAGTGCATCATTTCGGTTGTCTTGGCCCAAGTGTTCGTTTGTGGTGTACATAACATTTTACTCCTTACAAAAGCCTGGCTTAGTCAGTACATCGTGGTACCCTGAGAAGAGTTTCCGCAGTTTTGAAGTCCACAAGAGCAGAGAGCAATAAAAAATGACTGAAAACCTGCATCGCTGTTTTAGAGCAACTCATCTTTGCTCACCTTCAATCTGAAGACCTTTCACTCTGCTAGTAACCAGCAGAAGACTAACAATATACTGTATACTTCATGCATTGCCTTAGCCAGGACCATCTTGAGCGAGGGCGATGCATCGCCGAGCGTCGTGTCTTGCAGCTCGGCCACTGGAGGGGACAGAAGTGACCGCGGCACGTGTTCAGCGGTGTCAAAGGAGCACGAGAGGAGCCGTCCTGCTCTTCCAGAGTCGGGGCACAGACCCAATACCCACCAACACACTCAGTATCTCACAATGCACAGCTAGCGGGAAGTTCCTGCTGTCCAAAGGCTGCTAAGAGATGAATATGAAGTAAGCAAGATCCTGGACTACAGAGTCAGCGGTGAACAAAGGGAAAATTTGTTTGTGCAATGCTGGAAAAATGTGGAGTTTTGAGTGTCTGCTAACATTACTGCCGTCATGTGTTTTATATGCACGGTTATCAAAACTGAAGTTCTGTAATTACTGGTAAGGTGAATATTGCCAGCTTCATACAGATGGTTACCGAAGACACGCCCTCACGCCGAGTCCAGGAATTTTAATGGTTTTTTTCTCGTTTTTAACATTTTTTTACATCACTTACCTCATGAAGAGCTTTTAAGCCTCTTCTCACAGGAAATGCAAAATATTAAAAAATACACCCGGGATGGTGGCCATATTAGTAGTGGTAATAAATCTAGTCAAATTACCTTTTTAATAATCAATGGTGTTCTTACACATCATTCTGATGAGCATTTGATTTGAGTATTAGCAATGCAAAGGCGCTGGGTGATCTTACGTGGGCATTTGCGGCGGAAAGTTAACTTCTGAAACGAGTCTATTCCATAAGTCTTGTCGGCACTTTGCCAAAGAACCGGACAAGGACTGGGAGCACCACAACCGTACACGGTACGGTATGGTACAATACCCCCGTCCCGAGTTCCAAAGGCGGAAGGGGAAATTTGAGAGCTCCTCTCTTTCAAGGCAAGAGCACATTGCTGCTGGATGTTAAATCGCTCTCGAATGGCTCCAAAATCCATACTTTTTGAAGGATGTGACAGTGATTTGGAGGACCTCAAGGTGCCCTTTACAAAGTAAGCAACGCTTCATACATTTCTTCTGCGGACACAGCGGAAAGTACTGCAGTGCCCAAAGAACTGGGCACGCCAGCAAAAACCCGCAGCTCCGAATTCTGGGAAAGGAACTGCATTAATGACGCAGGAGCCACATCAGAAAATACCCCGTTGTAGCTTTTATTGGATCCTTTTTGGATAGCTGTGCCTTTGAGGTAATTTAATAATGGACTGTCATAATCGTGCTGATTTCATGATCAATAATAGGTATAATCTGCTATGGAAAGAAAATGGGGGTACACCGTAATTCCTGGTCTTCTCAGATACAAGATGTACAGATTCGTGACATCAAGGCTCATGTCTCAGAGTTAAAGCCTCCCGGTGCCTCCGAAACCTTTTTCACTCGGCTTCTTGCGTCGCTCCCGTTTTAGAGCTCAGCGTTTCGTTAAATCCGCGCTGTACCGAGCATCTCGTTCGCACCGAAAGCCCCGAACCCAAACGCGAAGAAAGACGTGCGGCTCCACCGCGAGCTCGATTCACAGCATCTTCCAGCAGAGCTTTGGAAACTTTCTAATGACACTACTTTCTCCCTCAACTTGCGTTATGCCAGCGGATTACCGTTATTAATTTTAAAAACAAACTCGGGCCACAAAGTCAGACTATCCACAAGCATTTAACTAGGCGAACTCTGCTCGATGATGTAGCGCACGCTCTTCAGCAGCGGTAAATTGTTCGCTTAGAATCATCCTGCTAAATCGGAACGCTCTTGAGCCCGGTGGAGCTCCTCCAGCTAACGGCGAGAGGAGGTGAGTCACCGCTAACCACGCACCGGCTCGTGCCCTCCAACGGCGACCTTCTGGCGAGCCTCGCCGCTTGTTTACTCAAAATACACTTTGGAGTGTTGTTTACCGGCATCACCCAGAAAAGCGTACCGCACACACGGGCAAAGATTAGGTACCCAGGCGCGTTTCGTTCCCACGACTCCGCATTGTTTGCGTGTTTGTTGCAGCTCTTAAGGCATCGTGTTTGGTTTTGGGGCTGCTCAAGAGCACGTGCCCACTTCCAACCCAACGGTTCATCCTAAGGGATGTTTTTTCAAACCCACGAGTCACGCCGAAGACCGACCCTTGCAGCGGTGGCCCGTTTTCTTCTTACCCTAACCCAACTCCTGATGACTTTCACGAAACAGGTACATGGGATTGAAACAGTTTTGTTAAACTGATTTGGGGCCGTTCCAGCAACAGCAACCCCTCTCAATTCCGTCGAAACTTTTCAGGAAAATTTAAGGATAAAGCCTCTGAAAAGCTACCAACCAATATCTGGAGCCGTTTGTCCCGGGCGGGGTCGCGGGGAGCACCCTGGACGGGATGCCAATCCACTGCAGGGCACCCCGAGCAGGGCTCGAACCCCGGACCCGGCACACGGAAGGCACTGGCTAAACCTGCAACCCAAAAAACTACAGTACCAAATTTTAAGAAGCTCAGAAATATGGGATTTGGAAGGAGAGCAAATGAGCCTATTAAGAAATGAGACTAAATTAGGTTATTAACAGCCGAGATTCCCCTGAAGCTTTCATTCACCGGGCCATTACTGGTTTCCAGTCTGAGATTTTGTAAAGAAGGAAAAAAAGGCCTGAAATCATGAAGGAAAGGATGAGTAACCCCACAGTGGTCATTTTAAGCAAAAATATTTTCCCTCCAGTCTCTTCACACACGTCCACCTTGGACCGCAGGACACGGACAGAGAAAACCAGGCGTCTCCCGCGGGGTAGAACCGCCTTGAGCGCAGTAAACGTAGACTTTGCCCATGTTTGAGAGTCAACAACCCTTCAGTAAGTGGGGAGAAGAGGAGACGCTCAAACGTTTACTTTCCCCTCTCACATCTAGGGAAACTGAGCTCAAACAGGCGAAAACGAGGCGCTAGAATATCTGCGGCAGGAGAGCCATTCAACTAATATATTCTCATCTCTGTTACAGAGCAATTACTGGGCTCAATTAAATAAAGTCCCGCTCTCCATTTGCGTAACGACGCTGCAAGAAACGAACGCCACAGGCTGTTCTTCCTAAGTGACCGAAGGCCTTCCTCGGTGCGAACGGCTGACTCCGCACATCTTTCAACGTTAATGCGTTTACAACATGTTGGCTATTACAGCTTGCTCCCAAATTCGCACGTTTATTTCTTGCTTTGCTCGGAAGTGTCTCACGTTGTCACGCTTAAGTGCTCATTAGCTACGGTGTGATCGGGGGCCGCTTTAATGTGCCTTCCATTCCCAGAAGTGGTGTCCATGTGCTCTGGCGGTAGCTTTTTGTCATTTTTAAGAGCAGGTCTAAATTTTATTTTAGGATTATTCCGCTCCCATCGTCCGAATCAAGCAGCACATAAACACGCTGATTCTTCAGCTTTGACCCAGGTCTCTCAGTACCACAACTTGCACTGAAAGGTTGGTAAACGTGCGATCCTTTCCATCGCTCCCTCCTACATGGGAGGAGGGAATGGAGATCAGACTTGCTCATCTTCTAATCTCCACAGATGGTGCGGTATTGTCTCTGCTGTCTGAGCTGACGCCGCCCAGGTGATATGACCTTCTCGCACCTGGAGCCGTATCGACCCCATGTGTCTCATGGTAGGGGGCCGGACTGTTTACGTTAACACAAGCTCACTGCGGTACAAGTCAAGAGACCATCCGGAGCCCTTGAAGGAAATGTCTGCCGAATCTGCATTTCCCCATTACGAGGTGGTAATGTGCGGCAAGGGTTCGAGTTTGACTTGACCCAGCATATAGTACGACTGCAGTAAAATAAAAAAGCCAACAAGGTGGAAACAAGAGTCGTTGACAATTGGCACAACATAAGGGAGCATACCAGTGAAAGCCAAATTAGGTAGTCTTAAAAATGTGGCTCAGATACACAACCGTTTATATATTTCTCTCATGCAATCTGGTGAAAAGAAACCTGCATAAATCACTTTGCATGGAAGAACCAACACTGCGCAGCAGCCGAAGGCGGCTCATCCCTCAAAAGCACACCGCGACGCGGCTTCGACTAAGATGTTCCTTCTGCATTGGCCGCTAAGCCGAGGGAAGGCAGACGAGACCCCCCCCGTCCGTGCTTTTTTGACAGCAAGGCCCCGAACAAGTCAAGGTTGCGTCGAGGACGCAATGGTGCCACTCGAGGCTCTCGGAAATAAGTTTTCGGAGAGGACAGCCGCCACAATGAGCATGTTGATGGTTCCAACCTCTCGTGAAAACAGGCGAAAGACACGGGCAGAGAAATGGGGGCAATGCCTTGGCGAGCAGCATTTGGAGAACACTTTAATATAATTACAGTCTTAAGAGCTTTCTCCGTGGGCTTGGCTCGAGTCTAGCGCTTCTTCCGGAACTGTCCCTGAGGAAGAACCGCGCCCCTGGAGGTGAGTCAGCGCGCCCCCGACGCGGCCCGACCACACAGAGGAGCCGCTTCACTTCCGCTCCTACTTCCGGGGGTCGTCCTCTTGGATGCGGAACTGCCGGCTGGGCTTACGGGACTCCAGCATGAGCTCGTACAACTGGCCAATCTGCTCGTCCTGAAAGTGCGCCAGCTTCTCCTCGGAGAGCTTGGCTCCGAAGGCGGCCGTCTTCCCGCCTCTCCCGGCTGACTCCAGGACCTGAGCTTGCAGGGTGTCCTTGTAGCTCTGCGGAGGAAACGGGACAGAAGCTTGCGAGATTGTTCATTCAGGGCACAGCGGAGAGCGATCGGTGCTCCTGGAGCAGCGCAACTTTCAATGTCACTAATGGAACGATGGCAGCGTGCCAGAAGGTGTGTGTGAGTCAACCACACGGGGGAGTGTCCCCGGGTCTCGAAAAGAAGAGCCATTCATAATTGAAAGGACTCGAATTTCGTAAGAAAATACACAAAAGTCAAAAGATCTTCTTAAGAAATTAACTGAAAAAGTGCCGTTTCATGTGCCTGGGGGTTATGGAGCTCACGACCCTGGACTGACCACCTCCCTGAGCACCGAGCGCCACCTTCCAGTCTACTTACAGGCGACCGCTGACGTTTCGATGTCTTAAAGAACACAAATGAGCGCTTCGAGGATTACCTTGGCTACACAGAGGCAAAAATGTGCAACAGACACGTTAGTTTCATTGAAAATTCCAGCGACGGGAGCGAAAACCACTTGGGTAGGGTAAGTGCCGCTGAGTACAAGTCAACCGGTTTTCACATGAATTGGGGAGGCGGGTTCGGAAGTGGTATTCCAAGGCCATCCTCCGCCCGTCTTTGGACCGACGTCCCACACGAACGCAGAGAGCACGCGAACTCCGCGCAGACAGAGTCGGATTTGAACCCGCAGCCCAGGAGCTGCGAGGTGCCAGCGCTACCCGCTGCGCCAACATGCACTCACAAATGACTCTAAACGACTGATGTGTTTACTGCTCATACTTTTTCATCATCAATTCAGGTTCACACATTTTCTATCGATAAATAGACCGTATTAGTGCACTTAGCACAGTTTTTGAATCCAGAATAACTTACAAGCATTTCTCTCACTATGGGTGCACTCCCCAATAATGATCTCAGCAACCAAATGTCTTCAAGTCTGATACGTCCCCTGGATCAAGCCCAATTCCAGCAGGCAGGCGAGATGTAATGACATGGAGACAGATCTCACTAGAGTCCCATTTATATTCATAACAAAAACGAGATTCGTTCTGATGCGTTATTGAAAAGAACTCGGGACCGATTACATTTTAGGGGTGTCAAATCGCGAGTGACGCGCCTCGCCCCCATTCTTCGTAATCTCATTAGATGTACTCATCTTCACAAGGAACGTGTTCTCCGAGCACCTGAGAACACGGCGTCCGCAAACAGTGACTCTTGGGCAAACTGAACGATTCAGCGCCGCCTACATATTAAAGTCCCAACGTTTCACCCGTACACAACACACACGTTACCATCTCCAGGGGGGGCGTAATGAGACGGATGCTGTGCAACGCATCAATAATGGGCGGCGTGACGGCACAGCGGGTAGCGCTGGTGCCCCACAGCTCCTGGGCTTTGCACTTGGACGTAGGTGTGTGTGTGTGTGGAGTTTGCATCTACTTCCCGTGTTCACATGGGTTTCCTCTGGGTGCTCTGATTTCCTCCCACAGTCCCAAGACATGTTTCAGGTGAACTGGTGACTAAATTGCTCATTGTGTGTGTGTGTGTGTGTGTGTGTTACATTGCTCTGCTGTACAAATGACTGTAGATTGTTTACTACATCTAGCGTTTCTAACACTGCAAATCACCTTCGACGAAAGGCATCAGTTAAATATTAACTTATATGTCATTTTGGGAAAATAATCTGGTAAATGAATAAATGTAAATAACATAATACACACCGACTTTTTTATTTCTAAATTTTTTTTATATCTTAGCTCACTGTCGGAACACACAACCAAGAAGGTACCCTGGCTGCAGTCATTTAATGGCCTGGTGTGATGAATTATTACAAGTGAAAGTTTAAATATGCAGTACATTGAGCGTCAGTCTGTTTCCCTGCAAGTTATTGGAGTAATTCTCCTAAAATCAGAAACGCCACAGCCGTTTCCGCTGCCCGCCGGGAATTCGTCGGTACGGCCCCGAGCTTAGAAAAGCAGAGGCTCCGCCCACACCGCTCGGCCTATGAGCCGATCAGCTAATGACCGTGTGGTCGCGGCGCCGGGACGAATGCAGCTTTATGTAGCCGCATCGCTCTCTGGTGCGTCTCTAGGGAAAGCTTCTCCATTTCCATACGGCCGATTTATTAGGGAAAGAAAATTCCCACAAGCCTCCTCTCTAACCAGATTAGATTGAACACTCAGTGCTTGTAATCACATTTGCGGGGCTGCCTGCCCACCGCCCGCTCCTGCCTTCGCCGTCCGACTGCGACTGAAGGGGCAGAGCGGCGATTCGCCAATCTGGACGTGTCAAATGCGAGGGTCCGAGAGGCCTGGAGTCGGTTACACGGCAAACCATTCTGGGTTCTGCCAAGAAAAACTGATCGGGGACAGCACTCTGCATTGAAGCGTGTCCATTCCAACCCTTTCGTGTCATAAAAACAAGGTAATATCGTGACTTTTAAGCATCTTCTCAGATATTATGGGAAGATCAATATGGGGAAAACAAAGTTTATTTAGTGCAGAGTAAACATTTTTAAACAGATGCATCATGTTCTTCATCCTGAAGTTCATGTGGCTCTGAGGGAAAACCTTGAATGATATCTTGGACCACAAGGGCCTCCCAGTGAGATCCTTTCTGTACCAGTCGCAGATCAGAGTAAAAGGGAAACTGAACCGCGTTCCTAGAATAAAAGTTTATTATCTGACAAAAGGCCCGCTAACTGGGCTGTAGAACATGAAGGGAACTCAGCTGAAACGACAATCGGCAGGGCGGCACGGTGAAGCGGCAGGTAACATTTCTGTCTCAGTGCCTCAGCTGTTTGGCTGTGGGTTCGAACCTGGTTCGGTTTACATGTATTCATTTGGCAGACACTTTTCTCCAAAGCGACGTACATCTCATGGAAAATACGATGTGTGCATTACATTAGGAGAAAGAGAAACGTAGTTGCAGACATGTGATTCTTAAGTACAATTTACTTTCCACCATATGAACCAATGCTCATCACTCAGTGTGGGGTTTGCGTGTTCTCCCCGTGTTTAGAGGGTTCATGCATTTTAGATGGGATGGTGACTCTAAGTTGGTATAGCCGGCAGTTCAGTGGTTAGATCTGCCGTCTTTGGACCCAACACTCGCAGGTTTGATTCCCACCTCCGGCTGTAGTATCCTTGAGTAAGGTACTTACCCTAAATTGCGCCAGTAAAATTACCCACCTGTATAAATAAGCTTACATTTATTCATTTAGCTGATGCTTTTCTCCAAAGCAACTTACAATGTTAAGGTTACAATTATTTACCCATTTATAGAGCAGGGTGATTTTACTGGAGCAACTTAGGGTAAGTATCTGGCCCAAGGGTGCTAGAACCAGAGGTTGAACCTGCAGCCTTTTGCTCCAAATGCAGTAGCGCTAACCACTATGCTACCAGCTCTCCCTAAACACATACATAATTGTAAATAGATTAACACTAAGTCATTTTTTTAAACTCTGCAATGGACAGGTGTCTCACACAGGCAGAAATATGGGGAGAACATGCACATTCCACATGGACACAGCTGGATTTGAACCACAGCCCAGAAGCTGCAAACCTCATCCCCCGTGCCACTGTGCTGCTACAGTCGGATCCAGAACCACTTCCAATGGCTGTGATACAAAAGCTTCTTGACTTGCTCTTCAGTGGACAGCTGATACGGTGCTTCAGATACATTATTTACTTGCTTAGCAGATGCTTTTCTCCAAAGCAACTTACAATGGATACTATGTAGTGTTATCAGCCCACACACCTTATTCACCGTAGTGACTTACACTGCTAGATACACTACTTACAAGGGGTTACTCATCCATGCATCAGTGGAACACACTCTCTCTGTCACTCACACACTGTGGGGGAGGGGGAACCTGAACAGCATGTCTCTGGAGTGTGGGAGGAAACCAGAGCACCCAGAGGAAACCCACAGAGATACAGGGAGGACATGCAAACTCCAAACAGACTGAGCGGGGATCAAATCCATGTTCTCTCGCACCACCCAGGCGCTGTGAGACAGCAGCGCTACTCGCTGTGCCACCCATATAAGAGGGTGTGATAATTTATGAAAGACCAAATACTGAGAATATTCACAAAGTAAATGTAGTAAATCTTTCCATGCATCTGCTTTCGTCTTTCTCCACTTGGCTTCCAATTGCTGCCCATAAAGTTGAGACTGATGACACCTACAAGACTATTAATGGACCCGTTCCCCGATACGTGTAGCAAGATTAAAAGCCTGCATGTTCTCAGTTCTGGTTTCGCTGTGGTGAAATGTTCTCCCTCTGTCACTCAGAACTGCTGAATCCTTCTCAACATTCAGAACATCTATTTCAGACCCACTTCTCTCCTGATCTATCAGCTCCATAAACTCAATACATTAATGAGTAATGACTACATTTTTTTTTTTAAATCTATCAATTTTATATAGTTATTTGTGTGATGTATGCTGGCAAAAATGGTGGTATGGGACAAATTGACTGTTCTTTGTGAATCACGTGTCTGTATCTGTTGGTGAAATGCACTTTACCATGTTTACTATGGGTTGTACAAGAAAAGTGACTTTTGAATCAATGTCAATAAAAAGTGTTTTTGAAAATGGAGGATTTATTATGGGTGTATGTCGCTGTTTAAGCCCCACCTGTTGCCCTTGCCAGTAAACTACTTACTAGTACTACTCATATTTACTTCATTATCACACGTTTTACATTTCTACATGTACATATTTACTGAAGCAGGTTTGGTCGAGCCCATTAAAGTCTTTTTCCGACTCCGCGGGACTTGAGCAGCAGCGGTACATTTGAGAACACCGTGCTCAGCGACTAGCATCAGCTGGCATTAAAAGCGCTGCCCTTTTGTGCTCAGATAAACCTCGAAGCGGATCCAGCTCGTGTGCATTTGTATGCTTGCAGAGGTTGTGGGAATTGTTTAATCACTTGTCAAGCACGATCCTGAGTCAGGGCACCTCATTAAACACTCCAAAACTTCTCAATCTCGCTGAGTTTCTGTCTGCATCACCCTGAGGTTCGCTGCCCTCTAAGTGCCCCCCCCCCACAGGTACAGCGCCAACACCCTTTCTCCCTTTCCCTCCCTCTCTGTCCTACAACCTGTTTACACTCATTTTTACTGCTTAATGCTCATTATTACTTCTGCAGATTTATTTGACTCGAGCACTCAGCTGGCATTTCAGTGGTTAGAGGTCACAGGTTTGATTCCCACCTTCAGCTATAGTATCCTAGAGCAAGGAACTTACCCTAAAATTACTCTAGTAAAATTACCCAGCTGCATAAATGGGTAAATAATTGTGAAGTAGCTTAACACTGTAAGCTGCATTGTAGAAAAGAATCAGCTAAAAGAATAAATGTAGTTATTACATTGAATATGTGGCCCTGTTTCTTTAAAACCTTAGAAACAGCGCCACCGTGTGGTTTACAGAATAAATGACTCAGGTAGAACAGTGGAGAAGGTTGTACTCTTACTGTCACTCTGGAGAAAAGTACTGCTCCCAAACTGCTTGAATAAAATGAAGAAATGAACATAACTGAGAATGAAGAGAAGTAGTAGGAAAGAGGGGGAGGTAGGGAGAGAGAGGACAGAAGTCAGAGCATCAGCGCCATACCCGTGGAGTTCACACACAGTGTTCATACCAGCCCATGGTAACAGGTAAGAGGACATGTAAACAGGGTATGGTTTGAAAACTCGTGCAGGATTTCCTCACAGTCCTCAGTCTAAATGAGATCCCACAATTAAATACTCTCATTGTGTTCAGTAACAACCAGGATTCGAACCACCTGCTGTGTACGAGTGCCCTGCAAAGCACAGTGAAACTGCAAAAATATTTACTTATTACAGTGACCTACAGTACCTGTAGCTGGGGAGGAAGCAGATGTTTGTTTAAAGAGTTTGTTTGGTTTTAAGTGATTGTATTCATTTTTAATACCATTTGATATTTAATACTGTTTTAAATGTGTTTATGGTGTTGCATGAATGTGTGTTTCAACACAGCTGAAAATAATACAGTAACGCTGGAGGGTTCATGTTTAAGATAAACCCATAAGTACCAAGGTGTCATCACAAATTTTTACTGTTCTTCTTAAAACACTTCTAAAGGTAGAGGAGTTTTAAAGTGCCATCTTTGAATTCCTAAAGAGTTAATTTTACAATTGTTTATAACCTGATTCTTTTCTGTACAGCAGGAAGGACAGGTGTGTGATCAGAGCTCTTTTGTGTTTATGCTGTGAAACATTTATTTATGAATGACGTGGATGTGTTTTTCAGCGTTGGGAGCATTTTATCTTTAATGGTATGGAATAAAGTCTGGATTGGGGAGGAGCTCTCCAACTTACACTGCAAGGTATTCTTACTGTAGTAGATCAGGGTAAGTTCTGTCGGGGAACTGCAGCAGGAGCAGCGGGTGGGCAGGGACAGGGACAGGGGGGCGGGGACACTGAAAGAGGGCGGGGTCACGGACATGAACGGGGGAGGGGCATAGAAAAGAGGCAGGAACATATACCTGAAAGGGGCGGGGACACAGAAAGTGGGCGGGAGCCCAGACGGCAACGGGGCGGGGACACAGAAAGTGGGCGGGGACAGGCCGTACCTCCCACTCCTTCAGGAAGCTGCGCACGTCCTGCGGCGCGGTGACAGCGCGGTGCCTCCGGAACTCGTCCTTCACGTACTGGTCGCCCAGGGCCCGCAATTCAATGGGCAGGAAGCGGTGCAGCAGCAGGATCCGCTTGTACAGGGAGAGAATCCTGGATACGTGTGCCGCGTTCGCCATCGTGACTAAAAACACACACACACACAGGAACGCGCTCACAAGTTTACATGTGCATAGCGCGACCGTTTCCACTCTTTCCTAACCATCGATTATCGAGTGACGACTGAGGGTCTCAGAGCTACACCACCACCACCACACAGCCCAGACTCACCTCGCACACCCGTCCTGTCACAAACACACGATCGAGCGCGCGCGAAATAAAGCGCAGCGTCTTCCTAAGTAAGCGCCTAAGCGGTGGAGCTACCCAGTTTACCTTAATTAATGACCTACGGCTCCGTGAGATGCTCCGAAGTTGCCCTCTTTCACTATGAAAAGGCGATCGATGGTCACGTGACCAGTGTAGTGCTTGCCTGTGGAGCTGTGCGCCTCTCTGGGACCCCTGACTGCCGCCCGCCCCCTAGCGGCCTGGAGAGCTACTGCAGGCGCTGCTGGTAACTTGGAGTCCGCGCGGATCAGTCGCGCCTCTGAAAGTAAAATAATTCTGCTGGAAAATAAAATAAAGCAACAAGTAATAAAGTCCATTACTCGAGTCCCTCCACTGAGGCCTAAAAGACTTCCTTCCATCCTTTTCACACGTCTTTAGTACAGAACGGTGCGACTTTGGGTATATAGCCATTACCGCATAAGAATTCACGTGGGACTGGACAGACGCCTTTTGATGCCTGTTTTTAATTCAACTAGTATATGTCAACAGATACTATAAGTGTTTTTTTTTTTTTTAGATTAAAAACATTTTGCTGGTCAAAGACATTCCCCTTGTTCTATGATAACCTACGATAACTCACTTTCTAAACGTGGTATGCATCACAGTGGTTCACTGTGGTGAGAAGGGGGACAGGTGTCCCGTCCAGGTGGTGCAGAGTGGGTTGGACGGGGTCCTGCTCTCCGGTGGGTCTAGGGTTCGAGTCCCACTTGGGGTGCCTTGGGACGGACTGGCGTCCCGTCCTGGGTGTGTCCCCTCATCCTGCGCTGCCGGATAGGCTCCAGCTCCCCGCATGGAATAAGTGGCCTCAGAGATGGTGTATGTATGTGTGTGTCCCTTAAATTTACCATATCGTAAGCACAGCCTAAATGTATTTACATTTATATAGTTTCATGTGGTGTCACTTGAAATCAGATGCCCCAGGAACGCGTAGCAGTTGTGTCAACATTGCAGGACGCAATGGGAAAAATGCCCACGGCACGGGTGCGTCCCGTGCTCGTGTTTAAAATGCTCTTTGTGCTTACGTGAGCAGGTGTCGCGTCGCGCCGCGCCGCGCCGCGCCGTGACAGCAGGAGGCGTGGGGCAAACTGCGTTTTTTGGACTTTTCGCCGCGCGATTAAGCTACTTCACATACGGTCCTACCGGTGAAATCAGGGCTCCAGGACCACACACACACACACACACACACACACACACACACACACACACACACACACACGCGCGCGCGCGCGCGCGCGCACAGACAGGATGATCATGTGGCAATTCATCATCCCCGTGTTATTTTATCAATGACAATGTTATGCTAAATGATCGATCGGCTTCCTTCAATCTTTCTTATTTCCAGCAGATACTCAACATACTTCTTCTCAGGGATGGACTACTCGCAGAAAATATTTTTCTCCTGCGGAGGATTATCAGGCTTCTGCCTCGTTTACCTATTTTTGAACGCTTTTGACCGCCTCGCGCTCTCGGGGAACAGGCACGTGAAGAGCTACGGAGGTCCCCTGCAACATCACCTGCACGAAGGTAACCGCGGAGGGGGGTTGCTGGATGCGCAACTTTTCGCGCAGGTATCCCGCTTTAGCGTGCGCGCGCCTCCTTCCTCGTGAAAATTTCCCGCAAATTTCTTTAAACTGTACTCGGACGTCGTATGGACCCCGCAACTTGATATTTTAATAAAGACACATTATTATTATTACTGACACACGTGTGTCGGAGCCCGGACGGAACGGTAAGTTTGAAATCTCTTCTTCTTGGTAACTGAATATTTAAAGAAGTATTAACCTCTGCTTTAATGGCGAAACTTAGTTTACAAATTTATTGTAATACCTTGCGCTATTTGTTTAATCGTAAGTAGTTGTGTGTTGTAGCTTCATTGCATTCTATGTTTTAGAGTGTGCTTGAGGAAATGCGTGTGACGTGAGAGTTGTTTAGTGCGCATGTGAGAGAGCACGCGGGAGCTGGGGGGGGGTGGGGGCGGAAGAGGAGCCGAGCGAGTTATCTATGCGCGCGCGGTCTGCTAGACTTGACTTAGTTGTTACCGTCGCTGGGCGCAGACGAGGCAGCAGTCCGTGTCCTTGTACAGAACTTCCATAAATCCCAGTACTGTTAGAATTACCCCCCCCCCAGTGTGGTTCCGAACTCAGTCGGCACGTTGCATATATCGGGGCGCGCAGCGGTACTACGGTGTCAGTTCAGGGATCTTTTCCCTCCAGAACCTGTGCCTCACACCAACCTTCCTAGCCTGCTTAGCACCCCCAGGTTTTCTTCTTTTCCTTTGCCAAGATCAATTAGCTCATTCATTATTTTCGCCCTGAGTCCCCCCCAGTGATTGAACACTTCTTTACATTTTACCCACAATACAGCTGTGTACAATAATGAATAGACCAGTTTTTTGGGCGGGAAAATGGGTCTATTGTACACGGTACAAGGTAACTGAATGCTTTTTCTTTATGTCTATATATGTTACAATATACATAGACATAAATAAGAAGCAGTCAGTTTTTTTAAGTGTAATAAATTCTGTTAGTAGTGCGCGGAAATCTCCTGTAATACACACGCACTTACGTCAGCCAGCCGAGCAGGTTCTACAGGATAGATGGGCGATAATTTGCATGGGAAGAACACAGACATTTCTGGGAACATTTCACACACTGTCGCACAATGTCCGTGTGCGTCTACATAGTTCCTCCACCTGTTTTGAGGAGTGCTCCGTCATTCATTCGCTATCAATAACTGCCTGTCCAGTGCAGCGCTGCGGTGGTGCAGAGCCTGTCCTGGAAGCGGAGGGAGTGAGGCAGGGTACCCCATGGACGGGGCGCCACTCCATCACATTGCAGTCACACACGCGAAAAAGAATCTGTAGTCCTTACCTCACATGTCTCGGCGCTGTAGGAGGGAACGGCCGCAAAAACGAATGTGAACCTCACATAGGCTGAACTGGATCCAATCCCGCATCCGATCTCACGGCCCAGGAGGACTAACTGCTGCACCGCTGTCCCCCCTCAACCTGCCAGCTGCCCATTCCACGATTTTGTCACTGACATTCCGGCTGTCATTTGTTTTCCCAGGGGACGATAACAGGACTGCAGTCCACCTACAGAAAACGGTGCGAGTGCTGTGCTGGGTTATGACGGGCCCGAAAAACCTCAAATCCAAAACCTGCCATGTTCAGGCCACGTGGACACAGCACTGCAACCACGTGCTGTTCATGAGCTCCGAGGAGAGCGACTTCCCCACAGTGAGGCTCAATGTCACCGAAGGAAGAGATCACCTTTACATGAAGACCATCGCGGCCTTCAACTACATCCACGAGCATCATTTTGATGATGCGGACTGGTTCTTAAAAGCTGACGACGACACGTATGTGGTGATCGAGAATCTGCGCTTTCTTCTGTCAAAGCACAACACGTCCAAACCAATATATTTTGGCCGCAGGTTCTCCCCTTTCGTTAAACAAGGATACATGAGCGGGGGAGCTGGCTATGTTCTCAGCAAAGAGGCCCTCAGGAGATTTGTAGAAGGTTTTAAATCGGGCAGCTGCACTCATTTCACTGACTTGGAGGACGTGGGCTTGGGGACCTGCATGGAGAACATGAAAGTGGAAGCAGGAGACTCCAGAGACTCTGAGCAGAGACAGACCTTCCATGCATTTCCACCAGACCGCTACATAGTGAGGAAACCCAAATCCTCACTCCCATGGTATCTTTATTACGACTACTACCCCCCTGAAGAAGTGAGTAACCGTCCACACGGTGTACTCGACAGGCAAAATCATGACTGTTACAGTTAGGGGCTCATTTACAGTGGATGCACATTGAATAGAAATGGAGTTTTGTAAAAATTAAATGTATCTAACCCACAGAGATGGATGTTAGAACCAGTTAAACCAGCAATTCAAGTAAAACCCCTCTTGGTTTCAGCTTTGTTCCTAAACTCTAGATGCTATTTTTCCAGGGTCCCCAGTGCTGCTCAGACCTGGCGGTGTCTTTTCATTACATCTCTCCGCAAATGATGTACGAGCTGGAATACTACACTTACCACCTCCGTCCTTATGGGTACAAGTTCAGGTTTGATCCGGATTCGGCAGCAAAGAGTAAGATCGCTTCCAGGAAAAACGTGACTGGTGCTGTTTAAAATTAAAACACATTTAAAATGAATTAAAATATTGTTTCCTCCTCGAGCTCCTATTGGTGTCGAATGTTTACTGACTCATTAAAGAAACATGCAATATTCCTTGTCTCATTTAAATTTACATCTCTTCATTTAGCACACACTTTTCTCCAAAACGACTTCCAGCGAACAGTTTTGTGTTATCAGACCATGCTTTAGTTCACCCAAGGTGACTTAAGCTGCTACATACACTAATTGTAATGAATAACTCATCCATACACAAGTGAAACACACTTTCTGTCAGTCACACACCCACCCACCTGCACAGACTATGGGTGACTTCAGAGTCACCAATCCACCTGAAGAGCGGGCCTTTAGACTGTGGGAGAAAACCAGAGCACCCAAAGGAAACGCATGCAGACACGGGCAGAACATGCTAACCCTGATCGACATCTACAAACACCACATGTAAACAGTAAACACTGTAGAAGGCAGTTGAATTACAGTTGTTTGTATTAATAATTATGCCTAATGTTGTTTAAACAAGTGGTGCAGTGGGTTGGACCAGGTCCTGCTCTCCGGTGGGTCTGGGGTTCGAGTCCCGCTTGGGGTGCCTTGCAACGGACTGGCATCCCGTCCTGGGTGTGTCCCCTCCCCCTCCGGCCTTACGCCCTGTGTTGCCGGGTTAGGCTCCGGCTCCCCGCGACCCCCTATGGGACAAGCGGTTCAGAAAATGTGTGTGTGTGTTGTTTAAACACAAGCAGAATTACACTGTTTATATGGCTGGGTGGATGACAGAAACAGACAGGTAAACTGTCTTGCTATATTTTCTTCTGGGTCCAAAAGCTGGTGTTTACAGAGCTGTACCAAGTACTATTTCAGTTTAAAAATGTCTAATTTTGGATTGGTTACTTATGCTGCAATTCAATATATGTATTGTACAACTTACTCTCTTACCAATTAAACTTTTACTTGGTATCTGTTATATGTCTAAAAATCTCCTTTTATGGGCTGTCCACATACAACTCCATGTTAGTATTTTAGTTATTACATTAAGGTGCGCTTGGTATACCAGAACAAGTCTGCTTTTCAATTTAATAACTCATTGAACCTAACGTACGTTCAGCTGCGCCAGTTAACAGCTGTGTACTGAATTGCTGAGTCTTCCTGTTGAAACCAGCTGACCAGATAATTAAGAACAAGTAATACAAATTTCCTTCCATGGCAAATATTTGTAGCGTTTGAAATGAAACGCACACGAATCAGAGTATCAGATGAATGTGAATGAAGAGCAGTTTCACTGTGCTCAGTAACATGGTACTGGAATTTCAAGGTATTTTAAAGCATCGCCTCCCATGTCCACCATCTTCGTCGTTACATTAAAGACATGAATGTTTTTCTTATGTTTATTGACGTTATGCAAAATTGTATAAAGTATTTTCATGGCAATCACAGATGGAACATTTTTGTGTAATTTGAGAAAAATAAAATTGACAGGAACATAAATTAAACTGAAAAAAACTGAACCTTTAGGTTTGCGGCGATGTGATATAATCACTAAATAAAGTGGCTTCATTTATATACTCCGTTATGATTTTAAGCACGACAATATACAATACAAAATTACGTGAACACGAATGCACTCAAAAAATGGTGAGACCTAAATAGCCTCAACCTCTTTCGTATAAAATCTAACAAATAACCCGAATTAAATGACAATGCAAAATGAAATACTATTTAACGCACGCAGAAAACGTAAGATCAACATACAGAACACTGTTGATTTACAGTCGACTGGGCTCCCATTTGTACATAGCTTTTGTTCATTTTCCTTAAGAGCTGCGTGTCGCTTGACCAGTTTTTAAAAAGAAAAGCCATTTAAAGAGAGCTAGTGTGCACAGTAAGGTATAAAGGCGGTCAAGCCGGTTGGAAATGACCCGATGTGTGTTTGACTCTTTGGTGCTGGTGTTCCTGGTTCCACAGGCCCCTTAAAGAGGAACCCTCGGGTTGTTGCATCAGGTGCCGCTTGGGGCACAACCACACCCTTCTGCCTCTGCTCAGCCTCGCACGCATTCCTGTCTACAACTGGCCTGCGTGTCAAACTGGTTCTGGTTGCCCTTGCAGCCACCAAACCAGAACTGCGCACAGGAATCGGCTGCCTTGTCGTAGTACCACTTTACCACGTACTGCCGGCAAGGGCCCGGGTCCAGCTCCTGCTCACAGCCCTTTCCTAAAACGAGAACGAAGAAGGACAGGTGTCATTTTATATATTTAAGCGGACGCATTTCACGACTCGTACATTTACATTTCTCAATTTTCAGCAGATACGTTTCTCTACAAAGTGACATAGTACTCAGTAAACAGAATGCATTTCAGAAGAGACGAGGAGCCTGAGATCAGGAAAGAAAATGGATCTCCGCCATCAACAACTCAATGTCTCCAAAACCGAGATCCTTCACCTCCCAGCTGGTCCGTTCCCTTACTGTCGGGAGCTCTCTGTGAAACGGAGCAACTCGCTCATTTCACCTGCTTCATCGGTTAAGAGCCTGGGAGTATCGATCCGCTCGAGTCCGTCCTTTCAAAACGTTGATGCATGACGTGGGGTCCTGCAGATACTACCCGCATAGCATCCACAGGATCCACCTCCATCTCACAACAAAGTCTACTCAGCTCCTGCCAGCTGAGAAGAAGGGGAGAAAAATGAACCTCTGGTATCCAAGTACCAGTGGCAGCCCACCCCTCCTGGGCATTGTCCTGTGATGGATGTGTTCTCACTTAAAGATCAGAATGTCCATCAAAGTATGGCTATAGTCCAAGGATGCTGAAGGATGTCGAAGCCATTGGCCAGGCTCGTTGCTGTCGATTCTTTAGTTTGCACTAGACAGTCATGCTTGATACAGCTGAAGGAATGAATGTGAATGTAAGCAGAGTGTATAGCAGCAAACAGACACCACCCCTGTATCATCTTCCACTTCCATCACTAAGCACGGTCATTCAGTGCAGTACTTCGTGTGACACTGGCCATGCAGGAAGTCATGGAGTCGAAGGTCAGTGCTGCATCCCTGCATCACGTACTGCCAAGACAGTACGGCCGGGACGATTTAGTTGCGCCATTAAAGAAACACATGAAAAAAATTACCATAAACGAATTTGTCCTGCACTGTCGATGGAGGCAGGCGGGTGGGGGACAGCTGCCTTGTCGCCAGAACCAACACTTCGTTCACAGGTATGTGTGCTCCTGTCGCCGAGGTGACAGGCAGGAGAGGACGTTTTCCGCTGCTGACAGGCGCCGTTGCCAAGTCACCCGTCAGGCTGTTACGGCGTTCTTCATCCTCGTTCAGTGTCCTGGTTGTGTTGGCTTGGGTGGTCTGGCTACCTGGCTTGGGACCCTGGGGGAAAGGTGGTATCGATGGCTCCCCTGGTGGTCCTGGCTGGGGGGTTGGTGGGGGTGGTAGTTTAAAAAACATAAAATCAACTATTGCTCAACCATAGTTTTAGAAGTCTTGCTTATCAGGGCTATGTACTTTAACGTATATAATTCTTTTTAGAATTCTATACCCTTTAACATTTGAAGTAATTTTTCATATTAAATCGTACTGAATGTTTTCCAGAACCCTGGCAGTCTTCTCACCTCCTTGCTTATCCTGACATAGTCTCCATTGAAAGTGGGGGTGTCAGTCCTCTTGGGAATCTCCTGGGGTCGCAAATCAGTGACGACAGGTGTCCCGGGCGGGAGGAAGGAGTTCGGGATGGGGCTAAACAGCGTTCCATCCTCACTTTCACAGATCCTGCTCAGGAGCTTGCTCTCCAGGGCTGCAGCAGTGAGGGGGAGGAGACAGCAGCAAGAGGGAAGAGATTGGGATGAGGGTGAGGAGACAACAGCAAAGGGGAGGAGACAGGGATGAGGAGGTGGAGACAACAACAAGGGGAGGAGACAGAGGTGAGGGGGTGGAGACAGCAGCAAGGGGGAGGAGATGGGGATAAGGGGGTGGATACAACAGCAAGGGGGAGGAGACAGGGATGAGGGGGTGGAGACAACAGCAAGGGAGAGGAAACAACAGGAAGGGGGAGGAGACAACAGGAAGGGGGTGGAGACAACAACAAGGGGGAGGAGACAGGGATGAGGGGGTGGCGACAACAGGAAGGGGGAGGAGACAGGGATGAGGGGGTGGAGACAACAGCAAGGGGGAGGAGACAGGGATGAGGGGGTGGCGACAACAGGAAGGGGGAGGAGACAGGGATGAGGAGGTGGAGAGAAGGGTTTGATAGCTCAGACGTTTGGTCAGCAGGTGGCCATGTGGGAGTGAATGAAAGAACTGAATCTGACATTGAAAGGTGTCAGTTTACCATCCCAGGTGGGGATCTACAGCTGCAAACTTGTTTCTTGACTTGAATTTGTACTTAACGTAAATTGCTGCAGCGGTAACAAAACCAAATAGCTGGGCAGACTTCTGATGGTGTAGTTAAAAGTGTTTTCTAGGCAAATATGTAAATATGCATAAAAAAAGGTAATGAAACAGGACGCTGAATGTAGTGCGGATTGTTTCTCTGGTTATGTGAGATTACGTGGCGCCATCATCACAGCCATTACCAGGAAGCGTCATAAAGTCGTCGATCAGGTACACGTGCTCGTCGCTGGGCTCCGAGGCCATGGAATTCATTTCGTTGGCAAACTCTGTGTAGAGAGGGTCAGTGCGGTTCACCACCCCAATCACGAACATCTCAACGCTGGCAGAGTGCGCCTCGCGTACGGCCTCCTCCAGCTTCACCTCGTCGCGTCGGTCCGATTGGCCGTCGGTGAGCACGATGGCAACCTTCCGCACGCCGGGCCGAGAGGCCTGGAACACCTGGTTGGCGTGTTTGATGGCGCTGCCCGTGTATGTGCCCTCGCCCAAGTAGGGCATCTTGCGCACGGCGGCCTTCACGTCATCCTGGCTGGACTGCTGCTGCAGGCTCACCACCACCATGCTGATGTGGCTGTAGAGGACGACGCCGATGCGCGTGGCTTCGCGGCTCACGGATACGCGGTCGATCAGGGCGTTCACAAAGTCCTTCACCACGTCGAAGTTCTCGGGTCCCACGCTCTCTGAGCTGTCGATCACGAACACGAGCTCCAGGGGGCTCTCCCGGCATTTTATCCCACAGCCTGAAAAAGGCGTCAAAATCCATCAAATCACTACGCATGTTTGACCCAGACTCCACGGAACACTCAATTCTCTCTCAGCCTGTATGTGATAAATTCCAGGATTCCCATCAAGTTCAAAAATGACAGCTTATTTATTAGAATGCAGGACTTTTGTAACCTTACATAGAAATATTGGGTCATTTTAAGGTAACAGTAACACTGATCCTTAGAAACAGTTCCTTAACTGCTGAAATGCACACGCAGAAAACATCGTCCATAATCTTTTTTTTAAAAAAAGCATCTCACCACATATTTCCCTTATTATTTTAATAACTTCTTCTCTCTGGAAAAAAAAAAATACAGCAAGGTCAAAATCGAGATAAACGAGGGACCCGCATGTGCAGTGAAGAGCGAAACATTGCTGTGAAACTACTCACAGTTAAACCGGGTTCTCCTTTCTGCCCAGGTCTTCCCTGTAGTGAGAGAGTCCACTTTACTTCTCTGTGGAGCTACATTTACTCCGCGAGGAACGGACGGAGGTCTGCGGGGCCGTACTGGGCCATCCAGACCACAGCGTGTCCATGTTGTGCACACACATAAACACATATACGTACACACACGTACACATATGTGCCTGCGGTGCACTGGCGCTCACCTCTACAAAGATTTACACTTTTCAGTCAAAAGTTTGAGTACACCTGGGCAGTGCTTCTACGGAAAGAACTGGAGAGGAGAGTGAAAGCAAAGCAACCCACGAGTGCCCCATGTCTCTTGGAGCTGCAGCAGAAGAGCTGGGGAGGCGTGGCGCCTTGTCCTGATCAAACCTGTTTGTCGAATGTCTTGTGAGAAAAGCTCTTCCCAGCAGGTGTACTCAAGATTTTGACTGGAATGGGACGTGCCGGAAGAAAGCATGACCGCAATACATGTGTCCAGCTTCGGTCTCGATGTGTCGTGTTTCAGTGATTCATCTTGTGTCTGAATTTGTTGTAACTCGGTCAGAATGGATTTTCATGCATACCACTTGTCCTGTACTTCCTGGTTCTCCATAATCCCCCCTCTCTCCTTTCTTCCCTCGTTCTCCAGTAAAGCCTCTGTCTCCCTGTGGAATAATGGAGGGTTAATCGAAAGCGGATGAGCGATGACGACGAACAAGAGATCCTGCACTGGTCCAGTGTAGCATCCAATACCTTTTCTCCGGGAAAGCCATCCCCTGGGGGTCCTCGAGGACCCGGTGTTCCTTGGAATCCAGGCTCTCCCTATGAAGAGCAACTCCACAAAATGTTATTATGCAGACATATCTCAGGAATGCATGCCTGTTTCACTGGTCTATGGATTCTGCAAGTTCAGTCTAAATTTTTTTAAAATACCATATGACATGTTCAAACTTCATTGTGAGATTTCTCTGAAATTCGTTTTGCATTGCAGCCGCTCTGTCCATCAAAGGCCGCGACATATTACACATAAAGGGGGAAAAACACCAAGAACACACACACTGACTGAAGCCACTTGTCCCAAGCAGGGACGCAGCGAACCGGAGCCTAACCCGGCAACCCAGGGCGCAAGGCCGGAGGGGACACACCCAGGACGGGATGCCAGTCCATCACAAGGCACCCCAAGCAGGACCCCAGACCCACCAGGGACCAGGGACAGGCCAAATCCGCTGCACCACCACACCCTCACACCAAGAACCATACATTTCAAATGCACATAAAATGTCGGACCAATAAACTAATTGATAAACACAGAAGATCACAGGACACACACTGCACTGGTCAGGATATCACAAACCCTTGTTAAACTGCAAATGTTATACTTGTTGCCCAGTCATCTATAATGATTATCATACCACAGGACTATAATTGCACTTATCTGGGGGTCCATTGCCTTGTTTGAGAAGCATAATTGATTGGGAAATCAAAGAATTTTTAAACCTGAGTCTAGACCTTGGAACTCAAAACTCTTTGTTTGACAGCATGACCAGATAATCGCGGCATAGCACGTGCAAGGGAATATCAGCCCTTCATCTTTAAGAATTGTAAAAGCATAAAAAATTTGATAAATTTTTCTTTATGACTGTAACTAACTATAACAACTCTTAGAACCAACTCTTTAACACCTTCTCTCTTTGCTGAAAGTGAAAAGTCAGCATCCTCTGAGAAGCTCACTCAATAATGGACAGGACTATCAAAGGCAGGGAGACCATACCTTTGGTCCCTGGATGCCTTCACCAGCTGGACCTTGAAGACCTGGTGGACCAGGTTGACCAGTGGAGCCCTTCGGAGAGACAGACAGGTGTCACTTGTAGACCAGTGTGTCCTCTTACCTCTTACCTTGGAATTTAAACAGCACAGGTGGCACTCTGAAGGTGGGAACCTTTACAAGTAGGTTTCTCTTTAAAACTGAGACCATTCCCATGTACTGGACCATAAAGCCATGTCCAAAAACAAAAAAGCTTAATGTAGAAAAGATCACAACTTTGTGAAGGACTGAATCTGAAAGAAAACTTCAAACAGAAGAATCTGATGTTCACTTAACCAGCACAAGAACCCAAGGACCATGCGGAAGAACCATATAACTGTTTGCTCCCACCTTGGCTCCTTGGAACCCGATTCCTGGTGGTCCGGACGGCCCAGGAAGACCAGGGGTGCCCCTGTCTCCCTAAACATGTAAGAGAATCGAGAAAATGCCAAGTTATTGCCTTTCTCTTATCAGAATTCTTAAGACGCTAAAGAAAAAATATTAAGGCATTTGTGACTGTGGTCTCACTTTAGGGCCTGGTAAACCTATTCCTTCAGGTCCGATTTCTCCCGGTGGCCCCGGTGCACCTGGCGGCCCCTGTGGAATAAAAGTGTGAGTACCTGGAAGGGTTTTTTTGGAGGCGCACAGAATTTTACCATTATGCCATCCTCACATTTAGTATCATGGCAACCACTCGGGGTTTCGTCCACTAGCAGTGGAATCCAGTCAGAACGAAAACAAAGAATGTTTGGTGTCTCACACACACACACACACACACACACACACACACACACACACAGATTGTACAAACCTGAGGCCCAGAATAGCCATCCCCTTTTGGTCCAGGTGGTCCCAAAGGGCCTGGTGATCCACGGTCACCCTGAAACAGTCACACACACAGGGCTCAGCTCTTTTTGGTCTTTGCCAAATACACTGAAATGCTTACAACTCTCACTGCTGGCGGGGTCGGTTTACCTTCGAGCCCGCCAATCCGATTCCAGGGTCCCCCACTGGTCCGGCTGGCCCGGCTGGACCCGGCTCGCCCTGCCATCAACAAAGCGCAAACAGGTAACCTCAACTTTCATGCCTCTGCTCAGAGGTCCATTGAAACAGCCACTAACATCACATAACACCACCCACCCGCTTTCACAGGGTAGCGGCTGGAGACGCTTGGTAGTCCCCGTCACAGAATTAAATAACCTGGGGAGCTCTCCAGCATGTACACATAGTGGGAATGAGCTCAGATGCCAACAGAGGCAATGTGGAAGTCATGTGCAATCCAGTGGTAGGTGGGCCTGTAGACTCGCCCCATACCCCTGAGACTCAAAACCACTTGAGACATCAGGAGATGCTACCAGCCAGCTGAAGGGCAGCTTCACATTACAATCAAGTTCAGACCATTCCTGTTGAGAACAGCCTCGGCTTCTTCAGTGCAACTCTGGGCTGAAACCCACAACATTGCGGTTACAGAGGAGACACCTCTACTCAGTGTACACAGAGGTATTGAGTGAAGCATCAGGCGATGGAGCAACAGAACCCCCGATGTGGCGCCGATCAGCTAGGATATGAGTCGCCCACCTTGACCCCAGGCAGACCACGTCCCGGTGGACCAGGAACTCCCATCAGACCCATACTTCCTGGTTCTCCCTGAAAACAAACAAATGAGAAGCATATTAACATAATGCACTGTATAAAATAAAATAGTGCAACAGGGATGTTTTAGAGCCAATTCAGGAAACAGAGATGCTTTTAAAGTAAAAATTAATCATATTCATGGAAATGTAAGTGAAACTAGGAGCTGAGCCCACTTTTACCCCCACTTTTACTGGATTAATCCCAAAGGTACTGTAATTGCAAAAGGTTACAACAGCCCACACGCACAAATTGAGTGACAGAAAAAGAACAACAGATTAGTGACACAATGTAAGAGTGCACATAGACTAGACAAGAATGAAATGACTGGGATCACACAGGAAAAAAGAAATGAACTAATAAATACGCATATTTAGACAATTATATAAAAGTGAATAAAGGCAGTATGGAGGGGTTTCTTCTGATACTCTAAGGTAATGCTTTTACTTTTGATAATGTAGGATAATACAGAGTATGAAATTCTGATTTGGACTGTGTGGATTTGCTATACATTTGCTTTCAGTGGCCATTCATAACTGAAGTTATAGCTTTATATTTAATTGCTGGGTTTACTTGACTTGGTGTTATGTTTCGATGACCCCAACACCTGGATCTTCATTATACTCTTCTCACCTTGGCCCCCGCTGGACCCACAGCACCCGCTACTCCTGGCAGACCCCTAAGACCCCGGTCTCCTCGGTCCCCCTGGATGAGAAGAAGGGACACATTTCATGTCTCTTGTGAATAACCCCTTCCCCACATTTCAGAGGAACCTGTTATAACCAAATGGCTGATGGAGCAGAATTAGTCAACGAAGCTCAAATTGGACTTTGTCCATAGTTGTGGATATCCAGGATGTGTATCCTCTCTCAATTAAAGAGACAGCATTGAACAGGATGTTCTCGTAGACATAGTGTACGTTGACTTTGTACCTTTTCTCCAGGAACACCTTTCCCAGGAGTGCCTTCTGGCCCTCGGGACCCGGGAAGCCCCATTTCTCCCTGACGTTAGTTATGAAATCAGACATTAATATATAAAAATTACAACTTTCTAAGACAGGAGCGTTTACAGAAGGGGCAAAAACATGACAGACAGTGAAGTACACTAATGTGAAACAGAATCCCACATTAGAGGAAGAACAGCTCATGCTTGTGTAAACTTCTTAATTTTGCTGATGCTTTTCTCCAAAATGACTTACAACGTAACAATCACAATTATTTATTCAGCTGGGTAATTGTACCAGGGCAATTTTAGGGTAAGTATGTTGCTCAATGGTACCACAGCTAGAGGTGGGGATCAAACCTGTTACCTTTTGGTCCAAAGGAAGCAGCTCCAACCACTACGCTACCAGCTACCCCCTAAAGTGTAAGTCATCGCAGTAGATTTCATTGCACATGTAGTCATGCTCACTTTAGCACCAACAGCCCCATCTTCCCCTGGGATTCCCGGGATGCCGGCTGATCCGTTTCGCCCAGGTTCCCCCTGGAACAATGAAATCAAGGCATTTACGTGATGTTGAACAGCTCACATCACACTGACCCTGTGTGTAGAACCCCTCTGACACACCTACAGCACAATTTCCAAAGGGTATAGCACTACACTACATTTAACTGACACTTTTCTCAAAAGCAACCTACAATGTTAAGCTAACTGTAGTTATTTAGCGCTTATACTGCTAGGTAATTTTACGGGAGCAATTTAAGGTAAATTCCTTGCTCAAGAGAATTACAGCTGGGCGTAGGATTTGGGTCCAAAGGCAGTATCTGTAACCATTATATTACCAGCTGTCCGACTAACTGGACGTGTGCTGTGCATAATGTGCATAACCTGTACGATACAATATGACTATTCCATATGGGAAACCATGTAAACTATTTACCAAAGCTTTTAGCTGCTGTAAATCAGACACACTTCAAGACTTATACCGAGAAAAAAAAGCTCTTTCTAACGCAGGTCAGGTACTCTTCAGTACCAGGACCCTCCCGACTCCCCTTACTTTGGGCCCCGGCTCTCCAATTCCTCGTTCCCCCGGGGGTCCCTGCTCGCCCGGAAAGCCCTGGCTGCCCTGGGGAGAAAAAAGCACATCCCACTGAATCAGATCTCCTCCAAAGAGCCAAATACATGAAAAAAACTCAGTTACCATACTCCAGGTAAAGGCAGAACACTTTGCAATCAGTGGTTCAGCATTCAAATTTAGGAACCGGGCTTCGATCTAATCTCCACGAACGGCATCACAAAACACAACAAATGGAACCTTGCAAACAATATACAAAATGTTGTCTTTGGTCAACGCACAGAGACGTTTAAAAATATGTGGACTGACAGGTGCACTGACAAGCATCTCGCGTTGGTGTAAGTCACCTGGAATTTCTGTAACAGTACCGGTCTGTAGAAACCAGTCAAAGGTTTCAAAACACATTTACAGCGAAGCCTCTTACTCATCGGCAAGAGCTGTGAACGGCAGAGCTCCTGAATGAAATGTACTTGACCTGAACTGCTTTAGAAAATGTACAGCCCACATGTTGGCTCAATCCACGGCTCTGTACAAGAGTGGCATGAGAGCGAGCAAACAGCGCTGTGACAAAACAGGAAAGAATGTTCTAGTTCCGAGCCCTGTTTTTTTACTACGCTCCTAGTCCTTTTACTTACAGTCCAACACTTCCCCACACTTGTTTTAAACTGCGTACAGTATTTCTGAAGGAAACTGTCACATGTCACTCTTTTTTTGCCCTACCTGTGTTGAGTGAGGGGTGCTTTCCTACTAATACCCTTGTTCATTGAGCTGATGCTTTCCTGCAAAGTGATTTACCATACTGAGCTTCCTACAGTTATTCACACAACTCAGTAATTTCCACTGCATGCATTTAGGGTAAGTAACTTGATCAATGCTACAACGGCAGGAAATGGGATTCAAACCTACAACCCCCAAGTTCAAAGGCAGTGGCGCTAACTACTATACCACCCGCTTTCCCCAAACTAAAGGGAGCTGAATTGAAATTGAAGCATCTTTACAGGCCAAACCTCATCTCTCCTGGTATATGATATGAAACCCACCTTTGATCCAGCTAGACCCACTCCAGGGATCCCTCGAGGACCTGGAGGTCCTGCTGGTCCTTGGACCCCCTAGAAGACAGACATCGGGACAATTATCTCAGGAACCTGCAGCACAGAACTCGCAGTTTACCAGGGAGCAACCAAACGAGAAATAACGGATGGGGAAAAATGAACGGATAATGAGATGAGATGACGTGTCTATTGAATGTTCAACATTTCATTGGTCTTGCCTTTTCTCCTTGAATACCGAAACCTGGGAATCCTGTTGGGCCAGGTGGTCCAGGAGGTCCGACGTTCCCCTGCAGAGAGCTGTAGGTCAGATATCTCAAAATGTTCATCACGACACATGCAGAAGAAGTCTACCCCTGAACGGCTCTTCCGGTTTCCATCCCAAAATGCATGTTTCCCATTCTTCAAGGCGTGGTGCTGTCCAGAGAGCCGACTGCTCTTTGTCACACTACAGGTCACATAGAATATCCAGGATTGAAAACACACCCAGACCATCTTTCACTACTGGGAGTTCCTTTCAAATTGTAAAAAAGTGCACACCTTTCCCTTGGATCTTTGAAAAACCTCTGCAGACTGAGACTTGACTCTGCAGACATGAACCTCACCTTATCTCCCTTTATCGCTGGGCCTGGCAGGCCACGTGGCCCTCTGATGCCATCATACCCTCGATCCCCCTGAAATACAGACACGCCACAACTGCAATGTCAAAAAAAAAAGAGGGAATCTGAGATTTTTTTTTAATTTAAAAATGTTTCTGAAGAGTACTCTGCAACAACCCAGTCCCTGGATTCACAGACCAAGCATCCTATTCAACAGAGACAGTGTTCTGGAAGTGTTCAGCACCACGCAGCAGTCTGACGGTCTCCCAGCACAAGAAGCCCTTTAACAAACTGAACACGGACACGCTAGCGTCCGGCTATTACGATCCCCCCAGCAATTGCACCCTACTATCAGATATTTCACATCTTAGTCACTGAGCCACCGCAGACAGTTTTCCAAGACATGAATGCAAAAATCATCTCTGTTCATAAAGCACTTATGTATTGTACACGTACTCTGTAAGGTGCTTTGGCTAAAGGCATCAGCCAAACAACGAAGAGCGAATTACACAAAAGTCTAAAATAATGTCACAATGAACACTTCTATCTAAGTCCAAACACTTTCTGTTCAACAAAGTACTCGATACTATCCTGCCACGTGAATATATTTCAAGTTTGAAATAAAAAAGTATGAAACAGCTTTATTTATGTATGCACTATGACATGAATCTTAAGCATTAATGGTAAATTTACTGGTGTAGTGTACCTTTGAACCGGGAAGACCTTCCCCTGCAATGCCTTGGGGCCCTTGTACTCCTGGAGGCCCAGGAGAACCCTGAAAACCACACACAACAGCATCTTTCTGATCAGTTCGTCCCGCAGATTTTTCGTATGGAAATATGTAAGAGGTGCAGGCAGCGTAGTCAAAATATTTAAAACAAATGACAGCATGAGGTCGATCCTTTGCATATCAGACCATTATTGAATATGAGTCCATTGCTGCCTTCCATCTGACATGTATCCTGACATTGGGCAGCTATGCTCTGAATGTAAGAGCGTATAATACACTGTGGACACTTACAGGCAGGCCAGGCTCCCCTACAGCAATGGGACCAGCTGGACCAGGTCGACCCTGGTTTCCCTTCTCCCCCTAAGAAAGACACAAACACACACAGGTATGAGAAGGACAGCTGTCTGAGGAGGTATATCAGGAACCCCACCAGTGCTGACCCTTGGACCACTGACATCCACTGCTGATGAGAGTGAGAGCATCCAGTGAGCTCATGTGTGTCCATCTCTTGATCTGTAACCCTACCTCTGGCCCACAAGGGCTGTGGGGTCTGCTGGTTAGTAAATCAGCCACACCTGACGAAGCCAAGTGATGTTATTTTCTCTCCAAATAATAAATTGACCTGTTAAGCTCTAGGTTGCAACGAATGTCCATCCCTGACCTGATACATGGCGTTATCTGGTCACTACACGAGTCTTCTTCTATAGAATCTTCTCGTTTTCTTGAAGCTGATATTTGCTAAGCAAAGGCCATAATTCCAGTGGCCTCGTTTGGGAAGTGAGACACGCTTTACCTTTGGGCCTGGAAATCCAATGCCAGTGTCCCCTGGTGGCCCAGGTACGCCGCTGGGTCCTCGATCCCCCTGAAAAAGGGCCACAGAGAGTTAGGATTAATGTGTTAGTCACTAGGGTGACCCTAGGTGTTACATATGAGGAAACCTTTTTACTCGGTATGGGGACCAGTGCTGTGGTCATGAGGTAAAAGGCTCCCAAAAGCAGGTCAGGATCATCGTAACAAACCACACAAAGAACTTGGGCTGGATGAATTGCACTAATTGTGTTCATCTTGCTCAGCCATGGGGTAAAGGGCTGATTTCAGTCCTAATGCAGTAAACCATGTGCCACTTCCTTAGAACCAATTCCAGGCAATAGATTATCCTCGAGTGTCTCTGCCAATTCTGTAAAATATTTCATTTCCACAACTTTTAACTGTTTTTTGCATCGCTGGCTACTGTTTCCATGCACTGAAAAGCAATGAAATCTGTAAGTTTTTATCTTCCGATCAGTCAAATGTATTTATTTCCAGAAACGTGTCAGATGTCACGATTTTAATGGCATGAGTGAACTTTACCAGGAAGCCAGTAAAGACTCCACAGTGACATACCCATCACAAAGGGGTTTTATGCATGTCCTTAAGCTTGCCTGGTGACCCCATGACCTTTTCTTAGACCCTGGTTTTGCAGCAGACATGGGATGTGTGCCACTTAAGAGGGACATAGTGGCTCTCTTGTTTATTCCTCTTATGGAATTCTCCAGATCCCCCATAAATAACTTCTCTGAAGCCATTCCTATTCTTGATGTTTTGGTCCCAAGTTTAGAGGGAGACTGAGACTGAGACGCTATGGGAAGTCAGTAGTGCACGGAACAAGCATCTTTGTGAAATTCTTCTGTGCCTTGCACGGATGGAGCATTTTTTCGCCACGATTTTTTCTTTCAGACATTTAGAATGATATTTCTGCGATTTGGCATAGGCCCAGAATAACTGCCATTCCTTTCCTGGTTAAAAGTGAATGAGTCACATTTTATGGCACTGACATGAATGTCATTTTAATTACTTTAGGTCCAGTCTGACCCTCAGGACCGAAATCTCCAGGTGGTCCAGGGGAGCCCTGTGAGAAGAAAAGGCAGGAATCAGCAAAATTTCTAGTAGATGAGCAGCTTATAATCGTAAGGCACAATACTGAAGGTTGAAAAAGCAAAACTTACTGGGAATGTAATAATGGCAGCAATAAGAAGAAACACAGAAGAATCATGAAATTTACTGGTCGCATATTGATGAGCATCGTCTGTTCTCATCCCAAAGGAGCCCTGTTACAGTACCCTTGAGAAACTTATGCAGCGTTACACTGTTCAGGTAAAATACTACAAATTGTGCACCCCTTCAGATTGAAGTGTCAACTAAGGGGGTGAAAATAAACATCACTTATTAGAGATTTAACATCGGAGAGTTGCAGAATACTTAAAACCTTCGGGCTGAAACTGCACAAATGAACGTGTTGCGGATTTCCGTAATTTGTTGTTTGCAACAACCGGGAGAGTGCCTGGAGAAGGGCGGAACCCTCGGATCCAAGGGCCCGTTTGGTTCGAGCCTGGAGCCGCGCCAACGCTGGAGGCGCTGCCATTCAAAGAGCAGAGTGTGGCTGAGGACCCCGGTCCCAGCGTTAATCCTATAGGACAAAGTGTGCCGCCCCAATTGGAATAATACTCTGCAAGGGTGGATTCACATCTGTAGGTAGGCACATTATGATCGGGATTACGTATAATCCCTAATTCACATTCCATAAGTGCAGATCTGGGAAGTGGCTTTTGCTCCGTATGGATTTCCGCATCTTTGTTTGATTATTTCATTTTTGAAGAGCGAGGCGAAAGACGCGGGTCCATCGGTGCTTTTTCAGGACACTTGGGCAGGTATGCTCTACTGGGGCTCCGTATGGCACGCTCTTTGCGTTCGGACGCACGTACCTCCATTTAAAAAAAAAAAAGGCTTCCTTCCTGCGTCTTAATGGCACTGATACCATTTCGCCTTTAAAGATCTCTTTTGTGTGATCCAGCAATGACAACACTTTAATACCACCTGACTTCATCTGAGAAACACGAGAAGACACACGTATCTCTCACACTCTCATCACAGACTTAAATGTAAAGGAAATGCTGTGGGTACCAAGAACACATTTTTGGACACATTTGCCAAACACCTGTAAAACGAGTGCAAAACACCTGTAAGATGGGTATAACAGAGTATAAAGTGGAAATTTTAGTCTGGCAGGTAATGTGTTAATGTTAATAGGTGAAAAGGCTACATTTCTTTAAGAGAGGAAGGATTTAAATACAACTTGGAGGAACAACCTGTTCTCCTCTGGGTCCTCGGGGTCCCTGCAGTCCCTCCGTACCCTGCGGGAAGTCAAATGTATGAGTCCTCTGAAGTCACCGCAGCAGCAGCGGAAGGCAGGGTGAGGCATAAGATGGACGGAAAGGGTGCGAGGAGGCCTTCTTAGCACCTACCTGCTCGCCCTTCAGGCCGGGGGCCCCGCATTCACCTCGTTCGCCCTGGAACACACCATGGGCCATAGACAGTTCAGCAAATTCCCAACATTTCCCAACAATTTCCTCTCAAATTCCCAACAATCTACCGGTGTTCAAGCTTTCTGGTAATGATACGTTTCTAAATGTCTCTCAAATGTGTTCCAATAAACCGTAGCTACAGATACGTCATTAAAACACATTTTCATAACCAAACCACGTATTGTCTAATTCGAAAGAGAACACAATATAATATAATATAATATAATATAATATAATATAATATAATATAATATTACACACACACATTTTCAGAACCGCTTCTCCCATACGGGGTCACGGGGAACCGGAGCCTACCCGGTAACACAGAGCGTAAGGCCGGAGGGGGAGGGGACACACCCAGGACGGGACGCCAGTCCATCGCAAGGCACCCCAAGCGGGACTCGAGCCCCAGACCCACCGGAGAGCAGGACTGCGGTTCAACCCACTGCGCCACTGCACCCCCATAATATAATATACACACACACACACATCTTCAGAACCGCTTGTCCCTTATGGGGTCACGGGGAACCGGAGCCTACCCGGCAACACAGGGCGTAAGGCCGGAGGGGGAAGGGGACACACCAAGGACGGGACGCCAGTCCATCACAAGGCACCCCAAGCGGGACTCGAACCCCAGACCTACCGGAGAGCAGGACTGCGGTCTAACCCACTGCACCACTGCACCCCCATAATATAATATAATATAATATAATATGTACTGTTATTGATATACAAATTAAGTGTAAACATTATATAATTTACATCACGCATTATTAAAAATATAATCCATCCGTTAAACAATTAATAGATTCCCAACAGAAGAAATCTCACCTTTTCACCTTTAAATCCTGGCCTTCCCTACAACAAAAGACAATATTTTGAAAAGGAAATAATTCTTATTATTTCAGTTTACTTGCCACCAAAAGGTGTTGGCGTAGTCCCACACTGTTCGTAATTATTATCTCATGTGTTCAGTAATAATCAAATGAATTTATTCTTGTGCTTCCTAGACATGTTTTACAATATAAAAAAATTTTACATTCACAAAGATTTACATATAATTGATAATCTTCTAAAAGTAACTAGAAGCAATACACTGAGATAATTTTTCATCAAAATCAAGATTCTTTCATGTGGAATTACATTATGACACAGTTGGAGAAATCGAGGAAATTAACATTAACACAAAATCTTAATCTTGATGAAGCTTTTTAAGATGGGGGCATTTATTACCAAATTCATTATTCCCAGACATTCTATTATATTAAATAAATAAATAAAAGGAAATCAATAAAATAAAATGAGCCCCTGTATATTAGAAAATGGATCAGTTCATATAGAAGCGACGCTCAATTTTGTACCCTACATTGTATATTAAGTGCTAATTCTGGCACTGAATGCTATGAAAGGTGTGGATAGGACAGTAACAGAAGAGAAGGACGGAAGGTTTTTGATGGCGTACCTCAATGCCCTCGATTCCCGGACGGCCGTTCGCTCCGGGTTCCCCCTCGGCAGAGCAGAAGTCACGGTGAGAAGACGACTCTTCAACGCGCCATGTTCGGTCTCACACGTTTTCATGTGTGCTCGCAACACGGTAAAAATACTGTGATGTGTGTCAAGGAGATTTTTCGATGGACGACCAATCTGTGGTCATTAAAGATCCCTGATCATTGACCATGGTCTTCTTACCTTTGGTCCCCTTAAACCAGGAGCTCCATCAACCCCAGGATCCCCCTTTTTTCCCTAGATAGAAAAACACCTTCAGACTTTCGAAACATGGTGAGACGCTGAATTAATTACAATGCAGCGTCATATTCGACAGGTATTGTCAACACAATATACATATTCTACAGCACGTGGTGGGGAAGAATGTCATGATACAACATAATTACCTAGACAGTGACGATGGATTTAACTATAATCAAAACTCATATTTTCTTCTGTTGACAGCATCGGCACACGGCTGATTAATCTGAAAGGTGCGAAAATTCTACCGAGAGAAGTTATGTCGGGGGGGATTGTTTTCGTTTCAGTCTCACTGCGCGCCTCTGACAAGATCGATGTCAGTACATCTGAGCTCGCGTGCAAATCTCCGCATCTCCACTCTGCTGTAGTAAAGACAACATTGATTCAACCTCTTCGCCCCAGTCCTCTTTCTAATTTCGATGCGGGCTCTTTGCGCAGTGCTCCCCTCAGTCAGATCCGCAAAATATTTCCTTGAAAAATGGCTTTGTGAAAACAAAGCCTTTATAAACGGCGCCGGTGGGAGGGCCGGGGGCGGACGGGAGACCCGCTACACTTGCGCTGTAAGATGTCCTGCCTGGATGCGGATCTAAGGCTTTCTGTGGCTCGCTGGGCCTGGATTCCCACACGGGGTCCAAGCGGAGGAGTGGAACCAGAACACAGACGCATCCCAGCCTTTCCTCTTCCGCCAGCAACAACAGAGCACGCGGAGCAAGGCTCCCGATGCTCAGCCCTCCTCGTTCATCCGTCCTACACAACTTTCCTACACCTCTACGGCTTTCTCTCAGCACTGCTGGAAAGGGATGTTTTTCAGAAGCGCACCTCCGAAATTTTCAATAGGAGCCGCACCTTTTCTCTAAACGTGCACCTCAGTATTGCAAGACTTTCCGAACTTCGTAGCGCAGGGCTAACGTAGGTGCTCCAGAATAAATTCTAACCGGAAAAGGTCCAAGAACTAGAAACGCCCCATCATCAGGTTGCACTTATCCCATGAACACTGGGAGTATATTTATATCTATATGATCCATGATCTACAGCTATAAAAAAAGATTAGGAATGTGATGAGGAATTGTCGATATTCGGATAAACCTTTATGCAGCTACTCTTGGGATGTACTTTGGTTCATATGGTGGAAAGTAACAAACTAACTGGGCTTTAGAATCACGCGTCTGCGTCCAGGTCTTTCTTTCTGGTGATTTAATGCACACATCGTGTTTTCTACGAGATGTACGTCGCTCTGGAGAAAAGCGTCTGCTAAATAAATAAACGTAAATGTATATCTAGCACTTAAAGAAAGGAACTAGGAATGTCCGCTGTCTTGATCCTGCCTCCGAAAATTGTGATTCGACGAGGGAGACGCAACAACGGGGCCACAAATGGAACCCGGAAAGGAAAACATAGAGAATGTGGAATTCCCATCGCACTGAGAAAGTGCAAGGGAGAGGTGGACAGGAGACGTGGAGCAAGGCCTTGTGTCCCAAACGGAAGAGCACTTACTGAGTAGCCAGGGGGTCCCCTCTCGCCTTTATCACACAAACAAGTTTTCTGCTGCTGGCACTGGAAGAGAGACTCACGATGAGGGGCAGACGAAAGCCACACACAGACATGCACATTGTCTGAAACCGCTTGTCCCAAGCGGGGTCGCGGGGAGCCAGAGCCTAAGCCGGTAACTCAGGGTGCAAGGCTGGAGGGGGAGGGGACACACCCAGGATGGGACGCCAGTCCATCGCAAGGCACCCTGAGCAGGATTCGAACCCCAGACCCACCAGAGAGCAGGACCCGGCCGAGCCCCCCGCGCCACCACACTCCCCTCCGGACAAAACCGCATGCTATAAATCACTGCCTCCACTGTGATGCCTGTTTTATAAATTCTAAAGAGAACCGCTTTATATAAGACTGATAGCACTTACTTTGAAAGGTGCATTTTGTCAGATTTCTACTGATCCAGTGAATCCCACAACAACACATCTGACCTCAGGTTGAAAAGAAGTTTCCATCCAGGCCCACATGTGCAGAGAATTGTGCCCTTTCGTTAGGAGCAACATTTCACATTTGTGGAAGACAGCAGCGGGAGAATGCAGAAGTGTTGGACTTGCGAGTACTTACTCCCTCGGCGGCGACTTCAGACTGAAAAGGATCAACAGGAACAAACACAGGCGAACGGTTAGAAATCGCCGCTGTGATCACGGACCAAAGATAATAACAGCCGAGGGGGTTGAGCCGATGACTTCGGTTTTTCTGTGTGAATTTGTGATGCTTGTGATTTTCCTTCAGTGTCACAGCAGAGCTTTAATCTTATGATCTGATGTTGTCTCTGGAAAATAAAAAATGATTTGTGGCCTCCCTGTTGGGACACATTCCATATGACCTTCGGGGGGGCAACACAATCCATGTTATTGTCTGGCACTCGGACTTCTGTGGAAAATTCAGACGGAACAGCGGGAGAGGGGAACCACTACCCAGTCGGCGACAATCCCCCATTGATGCGTGCCCCGCATTGAGATGATGTGCGAATACCACCCCGCGACGGCATGTGAAGGATCGTACAGCACCATACATAGAGTTCTGGAAAATTTAATTCCAGTACATGAAGCCGAGAATTGGACACTGGGCTTATTGAGAAAGATGGTTGTAGGTTCAATTTCCAGGATGGGTATCATTGTGCCGGACTCATGTGAGAGCAGCGGGGAATGAAGTGGGAATGAAATAGACTCGGTGTTTAAGATGGATTGCGAGCTAGACGAACGCAAGGTGTGAGCGCATTTACTACGGTGTTCAACTGTTTTGTTCGGAGGGGAAGGGCCCTCGGGCTCTCGGCCCGTGAGGCCGCCGCACTCACAAGCTCCTTGAGAAGTTTCTTCTCCAGCGAGGCGTCTGTCAGGCTGAGCACGTGCTGCGACGGCGGGCTGCTGGCGATGGAGCGCAGCTTGGCGCTGTTGACCCCCTCCCTCGCCCGGTCCGACAGCCCGACGGCGAAGAGCCTGACGCCACGGGCTTTCATCTCGGCAGCCGCGCCCACCGCGTTTGGGCTCTGCGGGTGATCCGCACCGTCCGTCATCAGCAGTGCCACCCGCACGCTGTCCGACTTGGTCTCTTCGACGAAGAGCCGCGTGGCGTTGCCCACGGCGTAGGACGAGTACGTGCCGTGGCCGATGTACACCATGGCGTTGACCCGCTCCTCAAACGTGTCCGGGTCCTGCCAATCGCGGAAGCTGTGCTCCACCGAGACGGAGCTGCTGTACTGCAGGACGGCCAGGCGGACGCGCAGTTCCCGCCCGTGCGGCTTGAGCCGCATCTGCACGATCTGCTTTGCCAGGCTGAGGACAAACTCCCTCTGCTTCACAAACAGCAATGTCTTGGCACTCTCAGAGCTGTCCAGGAGAAATGCAATTTCCATCGCGCACGCGGTACCTGAAGAGCAGAGGTTACGCATCTTTAAATCAGCTGAGTTGAAGGAAAGTCGCACGGGTTCCACGTTGGCGCTCTAGATGTCCTACAGAAACCATTACTGGACTTAAGTATTTCTGCACGAGGGAATGGAGTGGAAACGGGCAGCCGGTATAATATGGACTAAATCGTGAGCGAACCATGAGGTTGGCTGATCGGTAGTTTACAGCTGAATGGATATTGGCAGGAGTTCTATACTGGCGTTGATGACACCCTATAGAAATCAGAATTCTAATGAAATATTTCCGCCCGAGCAAATGAAATACAAATGGGTAGCGGTGATACTAGTGCATGTTGTGAATGCAGTTTCCTGCTGATACCCAGTGGTCAGAGGTACAAGTGTGCACCGCGTTTAAGGTACAATGGGATTAGAGGTCGGAAGGACACGGTTGCAGTTCTCATTCGAAACTCTGCGTGATGTTTGATGTCCGTGTGGCTGAAGTACTAAACCTCGCTCGGAGGAAGGACCCCAGAGGTGGATTCCTCACCCTTCTCTTCATCCTGGAGAACGAGGCTGCTGGCCCTTTGGCCTTTCCTTCTCCTCACCTGGGCCCTCGCCGCAGCGGAAATGGCCAGCAGCAGCACACACACTAAGAAGCCTTTTCCCATGCTGCTCTTCCGACGCGTCTCCTGCAATCAGACAGGTATGCTTTACCTGATATCCCACAATTCAATGGGGCGGCGGGGCACGTGCCTCGATGGACAGCTGGTGGAAGGCGATGGAAGGAGGTGGAAATCCGAACTCGGGACCGTACTCTACGTGCAGACTCATCCCAGCTGTTGTTTCTGCCCAACTTTTCTACACCTTCTTCACGTAACATATAAGATGCTTTGAATTCAGGGTTCGTTCAAATACAAAGTAACGACGGAAACGATAAAATACGGTCACAAATGGAAGGGCCCTGCGACCAAAGCGCACAAGTTCCAATCTTGGAGTCTTGTGTCGAGCGTTTCTTCGCGTGGCCGTCGTAGATTTCAAGAAGAAAGTCCCAGAAAATTCCAGAAGGGCTCTAACGAAACTGGCAACAGTCTCTGCGATGGTCCATGAATTAAAGGGGAAATGTGAACAAAGTGCCCTTACTATTATTTACCCCATCAGCAGTGTATCACCATGTTATATACAGCAGCAAGATGACACATATAACATACATCAAAATATTCCCATAATTTAGCTTTAAACATTATTATAGTGTTGCCGGACTGTGGTGAACACTGTACAGTCGTACTGCTGGGCTTGGAAACGTGGTAAAAAGTTCAGTTTACTGAGCAGAACTGAAGGCTGCAGAGTGAGACCCAAGGAAACACTGCTTTTTTTGTGATGACGTAAGGCGACTGTAAAAAAGTGAGTGTAAAACACCGTAACGCGGTGAAAACTAAGACTGAGGAAGTTCAAAATCATCATGCATGGTATTTCATGGTATTTCACGCTGGACATGGAGGAGGGCGGTGAGCAGTGACAGCTTGGGACAGACAGTAACAGTTATCCAGCAAAAAAGTGCATAATGACAAAGTTAGAAAATATATAACAGAAATAAGAAGTAAGAGACGTGCGCGTTACGCTGATTAAATTTAAATATACAGAGGTCACGTGCGTTTTGCGCTGGAAAAACACTTACAAATATGAATTAATATGAACTAAGGCAAATATCAATGAACCCCCACGCACGAGTCACGTATTGTACGTATACAGACTGTCCCACGTTTACTACAGTAAAAGCGACACAGAAGCGCTCCCAGCCAGGAGCCGAGACACAGAGTAAACCGCTGGTCCTGCAGCGGACTCTTCTTACCTCTTTACTGCTCTTTTTTACCACGCTTTGCTGCTCTTTACCCGTTCCCTTACATGGCTGCGCGGAGAGCGGCGCTGATCGGGGCGATGATGCGGTAAAAACGGGGTGACGACGGTGAAGTGAGTGTGAGCGCTGATGCTGCAGGAGCAGGACGGGGCTGAACCCACTTCTCACTCGCTGCACTGAATATGTATGAAGCGCCGTGCACAGTCACACTACTGGGTCGCACACAGTGATGCAGAGTGACACAGAGTGATATACTGACACACAGTGATGCAGAGTGACACAGTGACAGAGTGACACAGTGACACAGAGTGACACAGAGTGATATAGTGACACACAGTGACACAGAGTGACACAGAGTGATATAGTGACACAGAGTGATACAGTAACACAGTCACACTGGGTCACACAGTGATAGAGTGACACCTTGACACAGTGATACAGAGTGACACAGAGTGATATAGTGACACGCAGTGATACAGAGTGACACATTGACAGAGTGACACAGAGTGACAGAGAGTGATACAATGACAGCATGATACAGTGACACAGAGTGACACAGTGACACAGAGTGATACAGTAACACAGTCACACTGGGTCACACAAACAGTGATACAGAGTGACAGAGAGTGACACAGTGACAGAGTCACACAGATTGATACAGTCACACTGGGTCACACACACAGTGATACAAAGTGACACAGTGACAGAGTGACACAGAGTGACACAGAGTGATATAGTGACACAGAGTGATACAGTAACAGTCACACTGGGTCACACAGTGATAGAGTGACACCCTTGACACAGTGATACAGAGTGACACAGAGTGATATACTGACACACAGTGATGCAGAGTGACACATTGACAGAGTGAAACAGAGTGACACAGAGTGACACAGTGACACAGAATGACAGAGAGTGATACAATGACAGCATGATACAGTGACACAGAGTGACACAGTGACACAGAGTGATACAGTAACACAGTCACACTGGGTCACACAAACAGTGATACAGAGTGACAGAGAGTGACACAGTGACAGAGTCACACAGATTGATACAGTCACACTGGGTCTCACACACACAGTGATACAAAGTGACACAGTGACAGAGTGACACAGAGTCACACAGAGTGAGAGAGTCATAAAGAGTGAAACACAGTACATGGTATTTCTATGGAATGATTTGCAACCCATTTTATAAAAGAGATTTTATTTCCCTTTTATGCTGTCTTTATGCTGTTGGTGTCTCGGTGTGGTACCTTTACCACGCTCTACTCGTGAATCATCCAGCCTTAGCAAGAATCCATGGACTTGAGTGTGATCAGACAACATAACAGCAGACCCCAGCGTAAACACGCCACAGATACCGCACTTCCTCCTCTCGACCTCACCTGTGCGGCTTCTCTGGCACATTCATCCAAAGCAAGTCGCAGTATTTGACCCATCTCAGCAGCTGGGAGTCTCTACTGCGGTAACTCAGGGTAAGTGCTTTGCATACAGGTACTACAGCAGAAGTAAGGAGCGGGACTCAAACCTGCACCCTTCGGGTGACCCACTCCGCACGCAGATGCAGCCATAATACAGCGATGTGATTTTCAGCACCGCGGTTTTTTGGAAGCTGAATTTCGGATGTTTCGGATGAGCGGATGCGGGGAGTTCGAATCGTTCACCTCCAGGTCGGGGGGGGCGCGATGCCGCTGAACTGACGCTCCTCTCGACCCCCATCGTTTTTAGAGGGTCATAAATCAGGCGCCGCTCTCTGATTCCCTCCTTCAAGGTGTCACGGATATGATGACTGGGAGCGGCCTAGGGTGCGAGGATCCCCGCGGCAATCGGGAGGGTGTGCAGATTTTTCTTGAAATGCCCTTCTCGGGTGATTAGTTTAACACCCCCCCCCCGCCCGTCTGTGGGGACATTCCCCAGTTTGACAGATCCCCTCTCCCCAGGCGATCCCCCTGGCCTCAGTGCAGCAGTGTGGAATTTTACCGCGTTAACGTTGTAATGTGTTCGCTATGAAGAGGTGCGTTGCGGTGGATGGGGGGGTTATTACATTTCTGACAGAATGAGACATGATGCAGGATGACGAGTCACGCCAGGCAGATGTGTTTCTCCTTCACGTTTCGACTACTCGCCGTCAGTTGACCTACATGCCAGCGGGTTGTGGGTTCTAATCTCAAGTCAGGCTGTATTTTCTGACCTAAGAAGTAAATGACCAGCCAGCTTGGTCATTTGGGGGGGGGGAGGGGGGTTACAGATGAAAGTAAAATTTACCATATCTTTGTTGTGTAATAGTGAGTATACAACAGCACATTGTCACGGGGGGGGGGGGAGCACAACCTCGCCAGCAGAGCAAATAAATGAAAGATGACAAGTATTACTTTATTTTATTGCTTAAAGATTGTCTTAAACGTGAACTCAAGTATCTTTAGAGAATTACCCTTATTTGTCACCTCCGAAAACTTTTTTTTTTTTGTTAATTTCAAATGCAGACAAAATCAAACAAAGGCCTGCGCTGGCGATTCAGACGCAGAGCCCGAAATGTGTTCAGCGGTTGAAGGGCGGCGTCGTTGCGCATCGGAGCCGAAGATGGACAGGAACAGCGAGACGGGCGGCGACACCCTGCTGGCGCGTTTCAGCGGATTAAGGACAGTCTCTGAATTCATCATTTGCTCCAAAATTAATGTATGTTCCACTGGTGTATGGGTGAGTGACCCATCGTAAGTAGTGCATCTAGCAATGTAAGTCTTCCGGGTGCTCTGGTTTCCTCCCACACTCTAAAGACATACTGTTCAAGTTCACCCATTGTGTGTGAGTGACAGAGAGAGTACGGATGTATGATGAGTGGATGAGTGACCCAGTGTATCTAGCAGTGTAAATCACCACAGTGAATAAGGTGTGTGGGCTGATAACACTACATAGAGTTCATTGGAAATCACTTTGCAGAAAAGAGTCTGTTAAATAAATAAATGTAAAATCTTAGAGGTTTTCTTTTTATCGCAGATATTCTGAGAGATGACGCTCATGAGCGGATGTCTCCTTCCGAAAAGGTCACTGCTGATGAGGCACGGTGTCCCGTTTGCATGTCACATCCAGGAGGAGGAGGCCAAGCTCCGTGCCGTTTCCGGAAAGGCTCCGAACGGCAACCCGGCCGCACGCCTCGGCACTTGGAACCATTGTCTGGCAATCGGGGACACAAAATTCCCTGAATACGATTTCAGGCTTGATTTTTCCACCCTCCCCCGCAATACGGAGCTCGCCTAACACAAAAAACACTCGTGCTGCGCGTCCCACGGTGGCTCGCTGCCCACCACACTTTCCATGGACATAAAAACAGAGGGAGAGGAAAAAACGGACTTTATCCTCAGCGGTTCTCTAACATTTATCCACTCGTTTCAGCCGATGCGATCCTCCCAAGCAACTTACGGTGTTTTACAGTGTTAACGCACCTTGTCGTTACCCGTTTACACAGCTGGGTGCTCTGCGATTTGACTGCAGGAAGCCCTTCCTGAACCACTTCGTAAGGTGCAGGTAAAACAAATGGCTTCTGCGGTCACCTTTGCCCCCTCTTACCAGACGTGCATCTTTTAGTGCTGCGGGGTATTCAACTTCTTAAATAAAATTCAGCTGTCTTGTTACACCTCTGGGGAAGCAGGGTGGATCTCCCCCCGTGGTCCTTGCTATTTAATTAGTTTTCGAGCAGATGCTTTTATAGTGGCAGCTTCCAGTGACTGGCCATTTGTCTTTGTGCTTAAACTTAATTTACAACTGGCTGTTACAGTAATGCTATCGGTAAAGTAGCTTTCACAAGAATAACGCTTTAGATCTTGGGGAAAACCTGGGATATGAATTGAAAGCGTCTTCGCCACAGTCTAGGCCCGTGATGCCTGCCACACTCCTGTTCGTGTGAGATCAGCGTGTGGGTGTGCAACAGTTATGGAAAAGACATTAACACAACGTGAAAAAGGAAACCGTTGAATCCAATGCATTTCCATAACAAGGCACCAAAACGGGGCATGCTACGCACAACAACTTTCAAATGTTACCCGCAAATACTAAATTTTAAACAGCTTATTTTAGAAAGACAAGAGAAGCCGACAATAAGGCATTTGGGGCAAAGATTATTTTCATGAACGATATTTAAATAGTTTCTTTTCTGTTAAGGCATTCGTCGATAACTATTAAAATTAATTCAACCTTTAATCTGCTGATGACCTAACAACGTAAGTCAAGGTGAAACAAGTGACTTTAGGCCTCATCATTTGAAATAGGGAATTGTTTGGTGAAAGCTGAACAAATATGAAAACAATTTTGTTTACAGTACATTGAGCATCAGCGCCCCCTATCGGAGAAGCTGCGTATAGCTTTAGCGGCAGGAGACCAGCAGGAGGCGCTGTTCGCAACACGGCGAGCTCACAGCTGAGCTTTTCATATATTACAGCTTCTTTCAATGTTGGGATGCAGGAGATTTAAAATCTCTTTAAACAGGCTTTGCCAAAAAAAATATAAATACGGCAGTTATTATCATGGAACAGCAAAAAAAATTACTGAGAAGGCTTTTTTTTCTCTGCACAACATTTCACACATCGTACTTTTTATTTAACCTTTAATATTGGTTTCCAGATTATTTTTATCTTATTTATTCTATCCTATTTTCATCATTATATATTCCTCATATTTCTGTAGTATGTTTCCAATTTCTACTTTATTTGCATTGCCTTATTCATCTGTACTACGGACAGTCGGAAAAGCATTTCACTGCACGTCGTACTTAGTATGGTTGTGTATGTGAGAAATAAATCCTGAACTTGAAACTGAAAATGAATTTTAAAGCTACTCAAATGTAAATAACTGCTAATTGTTTAATATACTGCAGTAAAGTCAACTGGCACTGCAGACTGACTGGAAGCCAAATGGTTACTCCTGCCCGGGAAAATGTTTCGCTCTTATTTTCATGTAACTTCCACTCACAGATTTTTGCAGATGGAGTTGGGCAGAAATTAAAATTTATTAGCATATCTTACAAAAAAGCAGTGAAAATTATGCCCATTAATCTGTTTCAAAAACGCTTCATGACGAAAGGTAAAAAGTAACAGAAGAAAAGAAATCGATGCCTGGTTCCGCAGCGACGACTTTCCAGCCGCGCTGCTCACGCGCTCATAGACACCTCGAACGGGTAATACTGAGAAAAATCGTGCACAATTTTCAGAGCTTCATTGTAAAGTTCCAGGTCTGTAAGGGAAGAGGGAAAAAAAGAAAAACATTATGTCTGGAAATACAGAGACACAAAACCAGTTTTAAGGTGGAACTGTAAAATGTTAATTTCGCAGTGCTCATTAGATGTCTAAAATTCCTTTCATGTTTCCAGCACAGGCAGGTGGCCGTTTTAAAAAGTACAGCAGCTTTATGCCAAATTACTGGAGTCAGGTGATGAGTAATAACTTCATTTCCGGATGTTTAACCAAGGTAGAGGGGGAACACAATGTCGTGGCGTTAGAGAAACGTCAAATTAAACACCTACCGAATGACGTTCCCTTGTCTTCTCGCAGGATGTGGTAAGTGGTGGCTATAACGGTCCCTTTGTTGGTCACCGTTCCCACCACCTCGATGACTCCGCTTAATTCCTCCTCCAGCTGGAAAAAAGGACACTGGAGTCAAGCAGTCTTTCCCGAAAGAAAGCGCTGCTTGGAAGTTGAATAAAATCGGTCCTGGGAATGTTCTCTTTACTCTCGTGGGTCTAGGTGTCACACAAGTCAGGCTGGAGATTTTTTTTTTTTCCCGGAACCAAATTCAACTACTTGGGACATAGATGGCGCTGCGAGAAAACGGAAGGATCACGTTCCACGAAGGGTCTGTGGTGCTGAACTCCTGAATGTCTGCATTCACATGTATTCATTTATCTGATACTTTTCTCCAAAGTGACTTACAAGGTTAATCTACTTATAATTATCTACCCATTTATACAGCTGGGTAATTTTACTGGAGCAATTTTACAGTAAGTACCATGCTCAAGAGTACTGCAAGAGCTGGGGGTGGGATTCGAACCCGCAAACTTCAGATCCGAAGGCAACAGCTCTAACCACTACGCTACCGGCATGTTCTATCCAACTGCTTAAAGAATACATTCTAAACCAACCAGAACAGAAGGAGGCGTAGCGGTTCAGGCTGCTGCTTTCCAAGCCGAAAGACCCGGGTTCGATCTCGCTCCTCGATCAGGGAATTTACCCTGAATTGATACAGTAGATGTAGTGAGCAGTATAAATGGGTGAAGTGTCAGAGAAATGAAGGGCAACAGCAATAACTGACTGTTGTGTTGAGGAGAACAACAGGCCCAGCTGAGGCCTTGAAGCACTACAGTGTGAGAGTGTCAACAGACCGGCTCATTGAGCTCCACCGTGGCCGGTTTTCCTTCGCCATCGGACACAAAGAAGGACTTGCCCGTGGGGTGCACCTGTGACACACCGAAAAGACACAAAACCTCCAGTCAGTTGCTTTTTTTCTGTTCATTTCACCAGTCCGCCATCATCATCATGCCTGACTCTGAGAAACGACCCCGTCCCTCGCCTCGCCCACCGCCGAACAAAAAAGTTAATCATGTGTGCGAAATCAGGCCGCAGGACTTTATTACAAATTCATTACCTTCTCGACTCGTCCGACGAGACAAACAGGTCTGCCAGCGTACTGCGGCAGCATACTGCTGTTCACACGGGCTTTCGGTGATTCGTACACATTCGCCATTCTATCTCCGCTGCACAGTCAGGCCAGCGCGCCAAACGGGCGTCACTTCCGCATCTCAGTGTCACTTCCGTCATGGTGTTGCAGCGTATTTTTTCCGGGGACAATAATTTACCGAGGTAAACAAAAACACAGTTTCAAACACAGTACGCGTTTTGTATTAAGTTTATATATTATATGATTGCACTACAGTAAATGAAGTGAGCGATATGAAGTAAAGGAATTGCATTAAAGAGTATGCCCAGCAGAGAGGATCGATGGGGTTGTAATTTAATTTTAATGAAAATGATTTTTTTTGTGCGTTGAATAACGTGGTCGTTTTTTTCTGCACCACGTCGACAGACTGACTAGATACGAACCGATCTGTTTATCTTAAATGGTTTTAGAAGTTTTTTTCTGTAAAAGCCAGTCGATTTTTTTTAAAACTGTCAGGTGATTTCCTCGAATTTGTGGGGACGCATTTTGCCGACGGACCGGAAGTAGGGAGTTGGCCTCTTGTAAACAAAATTGTCAGTAATCCTCGTTTCTCCACATCCGAAAGCGCCTGGAGAAATTTTTTACTACCATTTGGAACATATTTACATCTCCAGCTGCTTTTGGTAAAAAAACACATGTAAGTAACGCTTAACGGTTGCTTTTTCTCTTGAACTTGTGCTCTCTGTAGATTTACCGGGTATACTATAATTTCAAATTTCTTAGTAAGAAGTTCTGTCACAACAGTCAGACTGTCAGTGCAGTGGTAAGGAAGAATATTGTTTGTTTAGTACAAAACAGTTTATTATTGGATTAACATTGGTCTTATCACTTATGTGCTTATTCAACCGTCACTTTATCATACCAGCTGTATGTTTATATAACATGCATTGCTTGAACTCTTAAGTCTTATGCGTTATACTTATTAACTCTAAAACTCTGTAGTTTTACACTGTAAAACACAGGGTAACTGCAATAAAAAAGATTAATTACATAAAATGCGACTTAATTCACATAATCGGCGCTATGTAAGTTCACATAATTACATTTACGACATGAAAGTGTCCTAAATATTAAAATTTGCTTTAAAAAATAAATATATGGCAATAAATATGTAAATAATATTTTAGCCAGATTTGGATACGTTCAGTCAGATAACCTCCTCTTTTAATATGAGAACTAAACCTCTGATCATAAGCAATGAGCCAGGCTGTAAAACAGGATGAGGGCAGCAGGTGGCGCAGTGGTGAAACTCATGGGTCGAGTTTCAGGAAGGACCTCTGGTTTCGTTCTCCTGAATGTTTAATCGGAATTGCTTCAGTGGATATTGAACTCAATAAAGCTGGGGGCTATTTAAGCTGCTTTAAAGCATCTCCTTTACGGTTACGTGATGCCTTTTTCGGAGGCTGCTTGCAGTATTTCATAATCAACTTTACAATGACTGACCCATTCATACAGCAGGGTGTTCTTACTCTATCACCTCAGGGTAAGTACCATGATGAAGGGTTATATTGCCAGAGTGGGAGTTCCAGCTGAAGACCTTAAGCATTACACCACCTGCTTCCTGGTGTGTACAGAATATGACTGTACAGTGTTCCCTTTACTCCCACATCTAAATCTGGACTTCAGGTACAACGTTATGGCATTGCTAACATTTTGGTTTGTTACACAAGTGAAATCTGTCGGTATCTGGACGCATAATTTTTAGAGCGGTCACCTTGACCTCACTGCTACTGCAGCATCCTTGAGCAGGGTAATTGCCCTGAATCGATACAGTAAAACTACCCAGCTGTATAAACAGATAAATAATTGTAAGTAGCTTTTGAGAAAAGTATCAGCTAAATTAATAAATAAATCTACATTCGTTTCTTTCCTCTAAAACGATGTACAACTCAGAGTAAACACCACACAGTGCATTGCACAACAGGCAGGGTGCTTTATATGCAGCTGCACAATTTTCAAACCACAGTCAGTTTGTCCGACAACATCCTTTTTGCCCAGCGCGCATTGCACACGTAGACCTGATAGGCAATACAAAGGTGATCGTGAGAGAATACTAATAAAATGTTTCATATTGCTTTTTTCAGATACGGAAGATTGCCAGAGAGGTGCCAAGATGTTTAATTTTTTTGGACGAAAAGATTCGTCTAAGAAGCTGCCGTCGGAGAAGGAGACTGATGGGTTTGTGATCATAGGTCAGGATCAAGTGTGTGGGAAGGTCCTGCATGAGTTTGTGCCAAAGCTGAGTAATTCAAGCTTTGAAATGAGGGGTATGAAATTTCAGTCTTTTAGCAGTATGGGTTATGTTGATTTAAATAGTTTCTGGGAGTCTAGTTGTAGTTTAATTGCTCAGTAGTGGATGTATCTGGTATGTGAACACTCAGTGGTGTATTAATTGTTGTTGAAGTACTCAGTTGTGTGTTGTCATTATTTGGACAACATTTACTAAGTGCTTGTCCATGTTAGGATGGCGGTGTCTCCTAGCCTGTGCAGGAAGGACATGGATCAAGGATAAGGAACGTCCAGCCTGCAGGTCTCACTTCGTATTTCAGGTGTAGCTACAACATTTATTGAAAAATAAGGGGAACGGGTGGCTGCCCCTGCTCTAAATACAGTTTCACGCCTGACTGAGAAGAATAAGCACTCGGTGAATCTGATTACTTGTGTAAACTGGTTTGTCGGGAAACGTTTAAAAAAAATTCAAAGCAACTAGATGCCAGAAGATCTTCAGACCTTTGAAGTACGACTGAAGACATAAAAAATATGTTGACATTTTCAAGTGGCATCCACTGTTTTCCTACTTTGATTCTGTAATGTTTCCAACAACCCCAGGTTCATAAAGCTCGAGCACACCATGAAGCAGTGCGAAAAAAAGTTTGGATGTCCCGTGAAAAAGAATAAAAATGCATTTCATGGCCTCATTACTCTTATGACTGAAGTAGATTTTAAAGGCTCGGCCATCCGTGCTGGAGATTCAGACGAAGCCAGTCTTTGAGGAAAAAAAACGACTGGAAGGGCTGCAACAGACAGCTTTATACATCTGCTTTCCTCTCCAAACCGTAACGCCAATAAGTCAAGTTTTGGCCTCTCCTATCTCCTCTGGCTGTAAATGCAAGTAGTATGGTTTTCATTGCACTCTTTTTCATTTACTTTTCCTGGAAGTACTTCAGGCATGGTAAACGAACTCAGAGCGGCCGTGCGTGTCTTTGCTTTTAGGGAAACCGGTGACGCCAGCGTGTGTGGCCCTGTTTGCATGTGTTTCCATGCCAGAGATACTGTACATCCTTAGCTGACTTTTTAACTTATTCTCCTCTTACATGCCACAGTGTTTATGCACAACTGTGGAAAGTACCTCTGTTGAAATTTTCTCAGAGGTACAACAGTAGGAACCCCCTTAATTGACTCCACACTTAACTTCTAGCCCTAAAAACCCAAGAGTCCTACTACCTCAAGGAATTTAAGTATATTTACATTTGTTATTTGTTAATGTTTATTGTTTAACTGACACCTCATCAAAGCAACTTGACTGTTAGGTTTGCTTATGAAGCTACTTATAATTATTTACCCATTTATTTGCTGGTTAACTTTTTCTAAAGAAGATCAGGTTAAATACTTTACTCAAGAGTACTGCAGCAGAAGCAGGATTCGAACCTCGGTCCATCCTTTTGTCACCTGCTGCCGCCACCGGCTGCGTCACTCGGGACACTTGTTTGTGTATTAAAACAATGAGTTATGCTCAGTGTACTGGTGCAGTCCAGTGTGCTGACACTGATTATATTGCTGACACTGTACCAGGCAGCAGGGTGTTGTGGGCTTTTGGCCCAGGAGCTCTGTTGTTGGACCGGACACAGATGGGCAGACAGCAGGAGGCTGTCATGTGGATGAAGTGCGCACACTCAGCCTTGCCATGGCAACCCCCTGCTCCAATGGAGGGGTCAACAGCATGTCCCTGGTGGCGTGAGCGCTGCAAGCTCGCGAGTGCTGACTGTAGCCGAAAAGCACCGACTGATGCTGTATGAGTTGATTTTGTCATTGTCTCAGTACCTTTTTTGGGCTCAGACGTTGCTTAACCCCTTTAGTTCTTCATGCAAACAGCAATGCAGATTTGTAGATATTATTTAATCTTATGAATTTTTTCCCCAGGCAGCAAACACTGTTAAGTTATTTACAATAATTTACCCATTACAGCTGGGAAATTTTTACTGGGTTAATTTAGGGTAAGTACCACGATCATCGGTACTGCAGCAGGAAGTGGTTCTTTAACTGCAAGGTGATGCTCTAACCATTGCAGCATCTGCTGCTCCTATATATTCACATCTGGTGTGTCCTGGACAATTTGTTTTCATACTTTCTTCCACTGGAGAGTTCCTTTGGACAAAAATGACAATTCTCCGCTGTTACAGAATTGGGTCTCCCGATTGGAGCGGATCTCATAAAAGTCAGTGACTGACACTTCCACCCCTCACCCAGGATGACGTTCGCAGCTCTGTGGTCCTCCTGGCTGGGAAAGGAGGAAAGGAAGCAGGGACTTCCTGCAGAAAAACAGTGCCCCTCGAGAGCTGAGTTTCTTTTTCATCAGGCGTGCAGTCAGTCCTGCTGTGAAGTGAGTCCTCTGACCGCACAGCCTGCTGAACCGGGACCATTGAGGGCTCAAACTGAGCAGGAGACATGGTTAACGTATTTAAAGCGATGCTAACTTTTGTCACAACTTTGTTTCAACTCAGGGTGGGATTGCAGGTTGCTACAAGTGGCCTGATGGTTACATGCATCACCTTGCAGTTAAAAAGACCCAGGTTCAAATCCCAGCTCCTGCTGTAGTACCCTTGATCAAGGAACTTTCCATGAATTGATGCAGTAAAAATTACCCAGCTGTGTAAATGGTTAGTAGCTTAGAGTGCAAATGTAATGATTGCCTCATAAGAAAGTATCATAAATAAATAGATTGTGCAAGTTACCCATGGTTTGTGATTTGTTTTCTTTTTGCTGCACCCATTGAGCTTATTCATCTTCATAATCTTGATTTTCGTTTTCTGATTTTCAGTTTACTGGTAGATGGAGGGGTGTGAAGTGCTAGGGTTAAAACCTCAAAGGAAGGACTGGTGAGAGGTCCTATGGCTGACACTCTTCGGATGAGAGACCCTTATTCAACACACAATGCTCGTGATGTCATGAGCAGCTGTGGTTTGTCACTGAGCTGATATTGCCACGATGTTATTTAACAGGGCTGTGAGATAGTGGTTTCATTTGAAAAGGGAGCGAAGCACAGGGGAGTTTTTGTTTATGTCCACATAATCTGAAAATAAGTGGCCTCTGACAGAAGCTGCCTTTCTGGGTCTCCCTAAAGTCCACAATGTGCTCTTTTTTTAATTTTGTCAAATTTTGACATCTCTAGTGTCTTCAGAGCCTTTCAGATACGGAATAGATTTTTCCCAAGAATGCTTTAGAGACGTAGCAATCGGCCTGGATTTGTCCCCGTTTTTGTTTGGTGTGGGAGCCGGGTTGCTGTTCACAAAACAGAAAAATACTCTGAAAAACCTGTTGGTTGCTGTTTGCATTTTGTTGTTGTAATAATTTACATTTATGTACATTTGTTTATTTGGGAAATGCTTCTGTACAAAGCAAGGTTGGCGTTACTATTACACGCAGTGCAGAAACCAGAAATGAAGGTCAGCGACACAAACTGGTCCGTTTCGAACGTAACTAAGTGAAGCCTTGCTGTTGATAGAATAGGTCTTGAAGAGCCCACAGTGGTTGAGGTGCACTCGAGGCCTAGGTTGGAGCAATGGAGATCCAGCCGTTAATGACCTCAGCTGTTTCTGTCCACCGCTTGCTAGGCTGGGTGAGCAAGCGCGTCATGATCCTATGCCGACATTAAACCCTGCTACCTTGCGGAGGAGGTTGGCGCATGTTAGTTCTCCCTGCTGTCACACCACATTGCACCCTGTAGTCCACGCAGGATGCTTGAGTCAATCGCAGGACTGAAGTGCTGGATCTAAGCACGGAAAGTTTTCGCAGTTAAAAGTCAAGCACTTGAATTATTGATGGTTTAGATTTGTGGGCCTTGTGCGCTGATGCCCCCTGGGCTGTGTGCTCTGTGACGCTTCCTGTAAGAGCTTTGGGGTTTCCATTATCTTCCTCTGTCCAGATTGAGTGCCTGCTCTCTGCACACATCTGGCTTTAGTTTGCGTAGAGTGGAGTCATTCTGGTCATTCTATTTCTATGTTCTTTTAAATTAAATACACACTTGATGGAGTTCCATAAAACAGCTCATGGATTGGTTGTACCGTGAGATCTTACACTGGACCCGATTTCTCTTTTTGATTTGCAGCCCAGTGGTGTTGTGGAATGCACTGGCATTCTGTCCAAGTCCAAAATCTTGGCGCAATTTTATCATTTAAACCCTAGAAAATGCATAAAACTTTTCTTTCCTCATTGGCACATTACCTGCACATAAAGGAGGGGATTTACAGAGAGTTGATGCAAAATATATATTTGTGAATTAAGTCGTTTATTAAATATGAATGACCTGCCTCCGCATCGTAAAACAAATGTGCTTTTAATGTGTTTTTGTTCATTAAATGCTTTATGCATTTTCTTTTTAATAATAAAAGTAATGTGTCTTCCCAAAGGACGGTTTGAATGGGAAGGCTGAACTCCTGCAGGCGGTTCACAGTGTGCGCCGTTCGTCTCATGGACAAGGACATTTTTACCACAGAAGCCACTCGCTGAAAGGAGCGTAGGCTTCGTTTACTTTGAATTATTCATTTGTTTAGCAGACAAAGTTGTGGTGCAGGGTTGAAGTGCAGCGCTTACATTGAATTCACTCCTTTTCTCCAGAGATGGGGAAGGAAGAGCCTGAATATCATATGCTGAATAAAAAAGTAAGGGCAGAGTTGAGTTCAGTTAACAAAATGCCACACTCCTAAAAACATGGTTATTATTACTGTCGGGGACATACAGGTTCTTGTTACAGTAGAGCAGTTGTCAAAGTGCAGTGAATGTTTCCCTCGCTCAGTATGCCAGTTCATTCTGTGAAATCACTGTTAAATTTCTAAAGAGCCGCAACGTTGTGCCTAAAAATCACTGAAACGCCAAATGAAAAACACTGAATAATGAGGATGAAACTTTAAAGTATTAGTGAAAAGTACGAGTCCACTTGAACAAAACCAGTTTTGTAAACAAGTCATTTGGAGAACAGTTTTGATCACAGAATGAGTCAACATGTGAACCCTCCCCCAGCAGAGATGTGGGTTGATTTGCTTTCATTCTTCTGTGCAGTTCGTCCCACACCAGTATTGCCCTGGTAACACACTGATAAATTGTAGTGTTACTTAGCAAAGAATCCCATTAAGTATTTCCACATTTCATTTTGATCTGCACTATTTAAAATTTCTTTCATGGCTTTTAAGGGAAAGTGATTTTTGAAAATAACAGAACTTTCTTGCCTATCCCATCACTCCAGCAGAAATAAATGCATAAGAAAGGGTTGTTATGTTACGCTGATCCATTGAGTATGAAGTCACCTCGCCAAATGTGTGACATGGACCAGAGTAGAATTTGCTGGATACCTGGAGGACAGTGCTGGAAACAGAGCGAAGGCCTGCATGTCCTTGTTCCCATTTCATGGAGCACCGAGAACCTCTGGAGAGCAGGACCTCCAGGACCTGGTCACAAAGATGTGTACCGCTCCCAACTTCGACCCTGTTTCTGCAGGGTCACAGGATTCAGTTGGATGGGGTGTTCTCCAGTGTGTACTTCAACACCAAAGTGTTTCTTGGATTATCTCCTTTCCAAGATGAAGAAACATGCTATTCTCTGTCCTCCATCTATGGCAGCCTCCATCCCCCCTGACCTCAATCTCTGACCGGAATTATAATAAGTATCAGAGGGGCGAGCCACGGGAGCGGCTGAATCAGTTAGTCATGGAGTGCCGAGGAAGACCAGCAGCAATGGAGCTCGTGGCGTGTTCTCACACCGAGGGGGTCTTCAGCAGCTCACACATGAATACATCAGTTTATTGTTGTCTTCGGTTCTCTTATTCTGCATGTAAATTTCTGCATTGGCACTTTTTCATTGGCTGCTCGATTTCAAAAAGGGTTTTCACCAATTCCTTTTTCTCTGTCAAATGTTTTGGACATGTGGAGCTGTTGCATTTACTGTTAGTTTTTACAGGCGTCTGTCTTTTACTGGAAAAGAAGGGCATAATTTATGCTGCGGTTTCTAATGTTTTGATTATGCCCCCAATTTTGGTGTCAGATTGCATAAGCTGTGGAGGCCGAGGGGCGAAGGGACGAGGGGGAGGGAAACTCGAGTTAATCTGTCTGGAATCTGCCTATAATTATTGCAGTTGGTGTCTCGATGACAGATTGCATTTGGAACAGGGAAGTTCATAAGGAGAGCTTGTGCATCGGCAGCGCGTTTTGTATAGGTGCCTTTCGTGGGATGTGCTTTCGGAGGATTGTGCTGCTAAATCCCAGGAGTCCTAATACTCCCTAATCTATTAATGTGATCAGAAAAAAAAAAAAAACACATGTTAAGCAGATAATCCACTTTATTGACCTTTTTGTCCGGAGGAAAAAATACATCAGTTACTCCTAAGCTTTTGGTATGAAGTGGTGAGTCGGGGGATGTGGGGGGGTGGCCTATTACACTACGCTCATGTGTGCAAGAGAAGGGGCAGAAATGGATTGCTCTTCATGCCAAGATCAACCAGCACCCTGGGAAGCAGTTGTAGGGCTGTTCATGTACAAAAATCTAAAACTGTGTAAGCTGTTTTGGAGAAAAGTGTCAGACAAAAGAATGAATAACAAATATACGCTGTCAGTGGTTTAACTCCCTTCAGGAATGAATATATACTGCGTTTCTACATTAAAAGAAATATACAAAAGAAATTAGTCCTCTTTGCCAAACCTTTAAAGTATACATCAGTTTTATTGTTTATTCTTTTGTCTGGCACTTTTCTCCAGAACAGCTTACACAGTTTTCGATTTTTTGACACTAAGCTACTTACAGTGCTTTTCCCATTTATACAGCTGGGTATTTTTCACTGTATCAGTTTGGGGTAAGTACCTTAATGAGGGTACTGGAGCAGGAGTAGAGTTAGACCCAAACATGGGTCTCTCAATTGAAAGGAGACAACTTTAACCACTGTGCCACTTGCTGCTGCCATTTTTTGTGTTTAATGAGCTGCGTGAATGACCTTTCAGACTATGACCTTAGTATGTTTGTATGTTCCCAGGGGACAAAAATTTTGTCATAACCCTGTTACTGTAATCTTCCTTTTCAGGAGAAACGTCTGAAGACCGGAAGCAGAAAATTCAGAAAACAAACGTCATCCAGCCAGCTACCCATGTGATTGTGCAGCCCTCCAAGGTACGCCATAACTGGCACCCACGGCCTACGATAAAACAAATTCACATGCTGCCGGAAAGAATCTGAAAAATACACATTATTTCTATTGTGTTCAGAGACTGTTATTTTGCCTTTGTTGCTCAGCTGACAGGTTTTGTATAACCATTTATTTAATTGGATGTTTTACTGAAGCAATTCAGGTTTAGAACCCTGCTCAAAAGTACAACAGTGGGGTCCTCGGACTTAGTTAGGTAAGCTACGAATTAAAATGTCTCCCTATACTGATGTCACAGGGATATATGTGCGCCTTGTATCTCATACGCAGGAATGTGCTTGTGGTTGCAGAGAGGCAACAGCAGGCACTTTCGTAGTTTTCTGACACAATGGCCTGTCAGGAGAAGCCGTCTGTGGTTCCCTCAGCCGTGTGGAATTGTGAAGACAAGCACCGGACTTCTAGCGTGGGCCGATATCTTGGCAGCCGTTGTTCTGTCTGCGCCAGGGCACTACTTGTTTGCCGAGAGCATGCAGCTCTGTTTTGGCTATCATGTTATTTTGCGAATGTTCAACCAAAAGTCCCTTGGCGGTGCTCCCGGTCCAGCGAACGTGTAAAAACCCCTGTACAGCTGCAGAGCGGGTGGCTCCTTCGGTCAGGAGCTGTCTGCTGGGGAGTGACGGGGTCGGTCGTACCGCACCAACGGGATCGGTACTCCCAGCAAAACAGCAGTCTCTCTAGGGGAACCTTGAGCAAGTCATCCAGCTGTATAAATAAGTCTGTGGTAAACACCGATCGCTGCTCTTGAGGAGGTCATCGACAGAATACGTAAACAATGCAGCCTTATGTCAATGATATCTACAACAACTTTCCAGCGTGATAAGTTGATAAATTAGATCTTTTCTTTTTTTTCCTTGCTTCAAAAGCTGAGTTGCAAAAGATAAACATCTACTCATGACTCCTTTGTATGTTTAGACCCAGTCAAATTCGCTGCATGGGTTAATTGAAAAACAGTAAAAACTGAGTGTTGTGATGGAAAAGATTCACTGGCCGCTTTCTTGCACTCTGTTCAGGATGACATTTGACCTCCTCCAGCGAGCGAGGGGGAAGTCCAGTTTTCCCACATACTGCAAATCTGTTGTATCATTGTAAGGCACATAAGGCCTCATAAATTTTTTAACATTGCCTTATTTACCTTATTTTAGGGAAGTAAATGGAAAAACTGAATGTTTGATGACTACGATGTCCAGATTCGTCGTTATTTACATTTATTGTTAGTTGACACTTAAAACCAAAGTAAATTACAGTTTGTAGCCAGTTTGCATAGCTGAGTATTTAAACTATTGAAATTCAGAGTTGGTATCTTGCTCAAAGTGGTTGGAGTGGAATTTGAGCCAGCATCCTTCAGGAGTATTATATACATTTATAGAAATAATGATTAAGGCATGGGGCAGACAGGTCACAGTTCCTTTTAGAAGTGATGAAGATCAAAGTAGTTTACAGGGCATCACTGTCTTTAGTTTCATGCAAATAGCTTGTGTGATGAAACCTGTATTTTTTAGGTTGAGTTCCTGTTTCTTGTTTTTCTGTCCTTTTTACATTGAACTGTCACATTATATGTTCAAAAGTGCCAGATAAATGCTATAAATCCTTAAAATAACAGTTTACACAGAACTGTATTATCTCCTTCTCTCCATTTTGTTGTTGGACTGTGTACTGAGACAGTTGCATGGAATAAACAAGTTGAAGTAATGGAGTACTCTGTAAAAACAAAAAAAAAAAAAAAAAAAAAAAGGGGCTCCTTGCATATGCTGCTGTAGACATACACCCTTTTCAATTTTAAATCTTTGCAAGAGCATTGCTCCTGATTGGGTTTTGACCATATCAGCCTCAAGACATGGACCCACTGCAGTTCCGTTATGTCTGCAATGCGGTGACAGGCATCATCAAAGCGGAGTGGAAGAAGGTGATTGTGGTGAGAGACCACATTGTGGATGGGTATGCTCTCAGTATAGGACCATTTGTTTTCCAGGAAGTTCAAAGAGTCTGGATTTATCAGTCAAGTCGCTGGTAAACAGCGAAATCCCTTGAGAATAAACCTTTTACTGCCTCTTTCCTCAACAGATGCCATTTGAGAATCCAGCCCGTTCTGTTGACCCAGGTCAGATGGCCCCAGTCCCCGCAGTACCAGCTCAGGCAACCCCGGTCCAGTCTGGCCTAGGTGCAGAAGGTGGACCCACTCTCACGGACCTCCTGAGTGACGTGCCCTTCACTCTCGCACCCCACGTTCTGGCCATGCAGATGGCCCCACCTGTCCCTGATGTGCTGTTGTCCCGAGACATCAGTGACAACCTGGCCAGCTTCCGCTATGACTTCACGCTGGAGAACTCGGTCCTCTGCGATTCCTAACTCTGGCCTGGTGCTAGGGTCCTCTGCCCCAGGATCACTTATTTATTAAATTTTGAAACACTCCTCAGTTTCTGTAATTCGCTAATTTCATTCAGTTGCCGCCTTAAACAGACAAAACTGGATAAGTATAACTACCCACATCACTTGTGACAGTGGGTGTTAGTGTTTTGCTAAACTACATATAATTCTGTCTCAGAACACACTGAGGCATGATGAAAGCATGGTGACTTATGAATTGCTCATGAAGGTCACACTGAGAAAATGAGTATCTCTTGATGATACGTGAAAGAATATTTACTTTAGAATAGATTTAAAAATGAGTTGAGGAAACAATGTAGGATAACAGCTGGTAACGTGATGTAATATTATTGCATATTTAAGGTATACTTACTATAAGGTCTGAGGTTAATCAGAGAACAGAGAATTTGTTTACAGATCTAAAGATGTGATAACCTACTCTGTAAATCAGGAGTGCAGAACAGGTTATACCTTTTCTCAAAGACAGCCCTACAGAACTGTTTTAATTTAAACAAATGTAAAACATTATTGACTCAATGACATCAAAAATGGCCCATTTGTCCCCTGCACTGTCAGAGAACTTGGAACATTCATTGCTGTACCAGCATCAAGTAAAGTGTAGTTAATGAAGTAAACAAATAGTTGAGAAGGCAGTGTGTTCTGCCTGCGATGATTTAGTGTTGGCACGTGGAACCCGGAGAGATCCGAGGCCAAATGAACAGGGCACAGTGCAAAACTTTCATTTAAAGGTTATCCTGGCAGGATTTATGTGACATGGCCCATTCTGCTGCGATGTTTTTAGATGATTTCTGTAATTTTTTTAAACATGTTTTTCCTCACAGTGGAACATTGCCGTTAAATTAATGATTTCATACTTGGTTGTACTGTGGTTTTGCCTCTAATCGTACAATTCTGTAAACACCTTGCATGGCTTTCAGAGGGGGTTATTCTTTAATGTCACTTTGCATGTTACAGCAGCTGAAATATCCTCTTTGTGCGTCTCCGTGACTCTGGGTGTGTCCATGCCAGTGTGCATTCACACACCGAGATGTAGATAAATTTCATTAAATGTCAAGCTCTTCATTTTTGGCATAATCAAATTTGGCTGAAAGGGTTATTTAGGCTCTCTAAATGGTTATGATTGTGTAATGACCTGGAATCTGCATGGTTTTTATCATCGTATATGAGTGTATGTATTATTTCATTTGCTGCTGTTTCAGTCCTTCAAAGTTGACTCAATATTTGTCCTCTGATCAAAGAAGTGTGATTACAGCTCAGCTGTTCTTGCATTTCCACATACTGTAATATAGCATTGGGAAGATGTCTATTTTCATATGACTTTCTTACTTTGCAAAGAACAGCGATGCCATTTGTCAACAGTACATTTGAAAAAGTAATTTCAGAAAATTCTTGTGCCTTTTCCATTTGCTGATCAAGTTCAGCTTAAAAAAAATGTCCTTACATGCTACCTAATGTCACCTAGCATTATTTTACTGTGCAGAATCTGCTTGTAATAGAAGCCATTTCTGATTTTTTTAGTAAAAGTTCAAATGTTGCACATTAGTTAACTAAAAAAATATGAAAACACATTTATAAGGTCGTTTTAAAAGCTGTGGTATTGTAGATACCTTACTGTGAAATATTTAAATAATAAAAAAAGTTTATCATGCATTTATTCTTGTGGAGTTTTTCAGTCAGTTTTGGTGCGTAAATACAACTTTGCAATGTTTGTTCATTGCAAAGTCTAGAGAACTGATAACAGAATCTGTAGTTTTTTTTTTTACAGGAGCGCACCGTTGTGCTCTGTTTTATTCCGACGTACCTAAAGTCTTATCTAAAATCTAGCGAGGGCGTCACGTCATCAGTGTGTTTATTTGTCACCATCTCACACAGCGGGCACCCGACGCGTAAGCTTTGCCTCCGAGCTGTCAATTTAAGTTAATAACCAATAAAATTTCGAGGACAAACACAAGTCCGAGCGCTACAAAACCTCACTGAGCTCATTGGCCGCTTTTTCGCTCAGTAACGTCAGCACTGACCAATGGCTGCTTAGAATCACTATTAGCTAGCCAATCGATGGTTTAGCCTGCCCCCGAATGTCAACCAGTGGCTCGGATGCAGCAGCTGTCATTGTGAGAAGACATAAAAAAGCGACCGTAGTTGGAACAGTGGGACTTTTCGCTTCACAAACTACTTATTGTAGTGCTGTCAAACTCCCGATATTGTATCTGAACATGAAATTTGGTCTGACATTTTGTCCTCACTAACGCTACTTTAGATTCGTATACCATAAGCCATGCCATGTAGTTCGCAACTCGTGTAAGTTTGCTCTGCTTACTAATTCATTACATCGCAATTTAAGAATAATAACTTAATAAACTCAGAGTTAACAGTTTTCTTTTTATAAGCACAGATGTCTGAGTCGCGCAAATAAAACTGGTCCAATGTGTGCGCTGAAAGTGCTGTTTTTTTTTGCTAGGCGGTGATGTCAACATCATCATCCACGAGCCCCTCGCACCAGCAGCCAGCGCGTGTCAGGCGCGCCACCGCGGGCTCCCCCACCGCCGCCGCCGCCGCGCCCGGCCGCCTGCAGCCCCTGCGCGCCACTGTGCCCTACCAGCTGCTGTGTGGGGGTCCGCGCAGCCCGACTCGCTGTCCCTCCTCCTCCTCCTCCTCCTCCTCTTCTTCCTCCTCCTCCTCCTCCACCTCCACCGGGAGCAACACGGAGCCGTCGACCTCCCGCTGCTCCAGCCCCAGCAGCAGCAGCCCGACGACGCAGCCGCCCTCAAAGCCCGGCGGGAGCGGCTCGGCGGACGGGTCCAGCGCAGCGACTCACGGACGGTCCCCGCCGCCGGAGACGAGCTCCCCGGAGCCGGGCGGCGGCTCGCCTGTGTGCGGAGGTAACGCCGGAGCTCCGGGACCCGCCGTTGCGCGACTCTCTCTCTCTGTCGGCCCGGTTCTCACGACGCGAATGAGAGGGGGGGAGCAGCGTTGCACCGCACCGCTGCTCCTCTCCATCGAGGTGATGATGAGACTGGGCGCGCGGTCGTTCATTGCAATCCGGGCTTTTCTTAAAAACCGCCGGGAATCGAGCGCGAGCGCCGGAGCGGGGCGGGATGACAGAGAGTCAGAGAGTGCGACACCGGGCGGGCGGGCTTCGGCCAGCGCAGCGGGCCTCCTGCAGCCCCGGAACCGAGGGAGAACAGGCAGGGCCGGACCCGGGGAACGAACCGCGAGGCGTGTTCGCGGGGGGTCAGCACCGAAATTCCACGCAAATTATTACGTGCCACCATTTTAGCGGTTCTCGGTGACGTGCGCGAGAGGCTTTTTTCTGCGCTCGCGGCCGACGACGACGCGCCGCCGCGGTTCTGGTCCCGGTTGCTTCGGCGGGTTGGAGCCAGAGGAGGAGGACAGAGCGGAGCGGGAACGCAGCAATTTGAGTAAAACGGTGTGTTCTCGTATCTATAAATGCGCCTATATATCGCGTATGTGTGTGTATATATGTATATATATATATATATAATAATATAACAGTATTGACGTGAGAAAACGATGTGTGACGTGACGTCGTCGTTGGTGGAAGACGGAGAGGAAAGTTGACAAACGGTGGCGGGGGGTGCGGGTGGGGGTGGTATTATCCGCGGTAAACACGGTACAAACACTCACGTTATCGTGACACCTGAGCTGAACACTAACGTTTCTGACACACTTTTAGTCACACGGTGTAATGCGTCTCTCTGCCCTCCGGATGCACTGCCGATAGAGGGATGACGACGACGACGATGGTGGTGGTGATGGTGATGATGATGATGATGATGATGGTGTGTGATGGATGCAAAGGGTGAGTCGGGCAAGGATGTCCAAGCGACTGGAAGGTTGAGCCACTGCCCAGGGGCCCAGTGGCTCAGAGTTGGACACGATGATGTAAACATGGCAGAGATGCTCCACGTCAGCACCGCCGCGGGGCCGCCGGACCCTCCGAGGGGCTCGGCCCTCTCGTGGCGCCTCGCGGACGGTAACGGTAATATGGCAGGTGCGATGGAAGGGGAGAGAGTCGACTTGCACGCCATCTATCTGGGATGTGCGGTGCCCTGATCTGCACTCCTCCGTTTCTGAGAGAAGCATGAGGCGGAGATTAACGCGAAGGACCGAGGCTGACGTCAAGGTGTCGGTCACGGTAGACGTCAAGGAGATGGCGGTGGGTTCCGAGGCCCTTCGCACCAGGAGCGTGTCTGTGTCAGCTGCGATGTCGATGGCATCCTGGAGAAGCTGTCAGTCGCTCTTCTTCTCCATCCTGTGTTGTGGAACAGTAGGACCTGGGCTTTGGTCACCTGCGGTCAGTGCTCTTTGACCGTGTGTTAAGTGGTTCTTAGTAAAATGGCTGCAGGGAATTGCACGCTGGAAGATACCTTTCACAATGAACCTTCTGACCAGATCGATGTGGTCAGTGTTGTCCAGTTGGTGAGTTCTAGGGTGACCTTTGTGAAGTCGTCGTCTTTTTGTTCTCGTTCTGATCTTTACCATGGTGCCGGGGTATGTTTAGACATTTCTGCTTTCAGGGCCACCTCCTTCATCCCCGGGACGCAGTGATGTCCTTCACGTTTTTCGAGATGGCGGCCCTCGCACGTTGTGTTCTGCTCTGCCGGTGGAGTGCTGTCGGGGATTTGGCGATGGTGACGTTGGGTCGCTTCGCATTTTTTAAGCATCGGTGTTCGGCTTGACTAGTAGTCAGCCTGAGTCACTTAGCTAAGTTTCCCTCTTGGATCGGCATCAAAGCATCCCCAGGAAGACTTGAAGACGAGAAGCACAATTCGGCATGAGGCCTTTGAGAAAATGACGTCACCTCTGAGACCAGATGCACCCAAACAAAGAAACCCCTCACCAAGTCAGTCTGTATCTGGGTTATAATGCCTTGAGGGTTTTGGGCCGAATTTAAAACTTAGTTTTGTGGAAAAATTGCATCTTTAACCAGAATTATGCATTTTTTAAATCCTGTTTCCAGTTTTCCCCTCATTTAGTTGCTAAGGTTGGCATAACATCATTACACAGATACTAGAACAATAACAAAACATTGGGAAAAGGGTTAGTAACCTGGGCCTACTATTTTCTAACATAATTTGTATTGTTTCTGGGTGGTAATATAAAATTCATAAACTTTGTCTGTCTTGGTTTAAAGTTGTTGAAGGAATGGGTGATATTAAGCGATGTCCCTTTTACATCTGTACGTGGACTCAACATGGTAGAGCTGTGCTTAACTTTGACGTGATATTGAGTGCTCTCATACATCTCTTGAGAGCAATTCTCCAATGCATTTTGGAACAGTAACATTTCGTCACTGTGTTTATGCTAAATATGCTTCAACGACAGGGTATTTTTGCGTGTGGTTTACCGTAGTTGCATGGTAACATGGTGAGATTAACATCAGCAACATTTATCTTCTGATAGTTTAGTCATAAAGTCCTTTTTCTCCTCATCTGAAAGCACAGCTTAAGCCAGTGGCACACATGATTATTTCAAGGCAACTTCACAGCAACATGTATATTTTGTTTTATCTTCAAGATGGGTAATTCCACATCCCTGATCATTATGATGACAGTGGACATGGACATGGGACTTGTCACTACTGCAGGAGAAAAGCAGGTGCAGGATGCATGAGTAAATAGCAACTTCAGGTTGCAATCCTGTTGGCCTTAAACATGGCTGAAAATTTTTTTTTAATTTTCTTTAAAATTATAAAAAAAAAAAAAAGGACACTTAAAGCAGTAACATCTTCTTCTAAGACATGGCTCTTGCTGCTGTTGAATCCCATTTCTCGGACTGCTACTTTTCTGTTCTTCCATACCCCGGCTTGGCACTTAAAGCATGTCCGGGATGCGTCCAATTAACCCGCTGTCTTTATTTGCTCAGTTACAGGGGCTTTAAAAGATTTTTCTGTGTTTGTGGTGCTGTGGTTTGCTGGCTAGGATTTTTTGTAGACAAAACGCCTTAAGTATGCATGCAGAGAGCGTTACGGTTAATGTCAGTCCATCCGTCGGCTTCAGAGAATGAGCGAGCTGTTGTGCTAACATTTACATGGTGCTGCGTAACACTTATTCAGACTCAGCCCTAAGGCATTAAAGGGACTGGGTGTAACTATCAGTGGCATTGTAGCTGTGGTGGTACACTTGTGATCAGAAGGCATGAGGTTTAAATTGGTGGATTTACAATGTGTTATAATCTCCTGGTAAAACATGAATTGGGTAAAGAACTGTAAGCACTTAGTCGATAAGGCTGCAAGTCTAACAAATGTATGAATGTTATGGTGTTTGTGTATTCCCTGTGATGTCATACTCGTTCAGAATAAGCCATTGGCAAGTACGTGCTTTGGTATGGGGGTAGGCCAGTCGGGAAAGCAATAACGTGACGGTGCAAGTGCTCCTCCTCATCAGCCTCAGCTCTGCTTGCAGATAATGAGTGGAACAGTGGTGTCCAGGGTTGTGTGTGAGCATGACTGTTAAGGGGGGGGAATCGGGGAAGAGTTCACAAGCGACGGAACTGGAAGCGAGAGGAGCGGAATGTGACGCAGGGAGCTCCGCTGTCACTGGAACTTCAGCCTGACATCTTCCCAAAATCTGCCTTCCTGGGAGACGGCGCCAGGGCCTTGAAGCTGGACACTCCAGCAGACATTTGGGCCATTCCCTGAGAGGAAAATGCAGTGCCCTTTCTTCCCACTGACCCTGGAATGAATAGGCTCGATTATTTCACGCCATTTAGAAGATGTCTGTCTTTGTGTCGGCAGAATAAGAACGATGTTTTGACGGTGGCAAGAGTGACGTGTGTGCTGATTGCCTTATAAAAACGGACTGCTGGCTGACTGAGGACCAAGGAGGATTGGAGTCATGTAGTCAAAGCGTTGCAAGGAGAGGTACAGAGGGAGATGACAAAATGGAGAAATTGCTCAGCGGAGGAGTTGTCCCGTGGTTAAGGATGAGAAGCTGAAAGTCACTTGTCACAAGTATACATCAGTCACTGCTGTTGTGCGCTAGAGCACAAATCAAAACCAGTGTGGCATGGCGTTTGTTCTGTTTTTGCAGATGTGTTGAGAAGGTACATTACAGGTACCGCAGAGTCCCCCGCCCCCACAGAACTAACTTCATTTGTGCTCGGTTGACATGTATTTTCCAGTTTATACTTGACCTTGTGAAGGAAGGTGCACGGGGCATATTGCAAATTGTATGAGACTGTTAGTAATCTGCTGTGCAAGTTACCAAATGAAGTAGGGAAAAATCTTGATAGTTTTGATAAGAAATCACAACTAATACTTGATTTCTGCCCTGATGAGCTTGAGAACCGAAACACACTATTTTTCCACATGTAGATGGAAATCTCCCGAATTTCAAAATTAAAAGGTACCCTTTTGTATAAAATTTGTAAAACTTAGCGTTTTAAAAATTTCAAGCTGCTGTATAAACTAATGGTCACCTTTTTCTTAGTGTAACTTGGTGATCTAAAAGGAAGGAAAGGGTCTTTCTTATGACCTTGCTGCATTGATTAGGGTTATTGATTCATTGGGTCCAGCGTTACATGTTGTACCAGCCCATCCATAATAAACAACCCTTTTTCCCGAGTTCTTTTTCCAACCACCTCAGCAGGCAGCTGGATGCTGATTTTTGTGCGTTTATTGCAATTTCTGGATCAGGTTTTTCAAAAAATTCTCCCTTGTCTGAGAACCCCTTGTGGTACCTCCTCACAGGCCTGGTCCCGCCAGTCTCATTCCAACCAGAGGCTTTGTGTTGTTACATTTTGTTGCCATATGGCTATGATTTATCTGTGATTCAGCTGGCACTGTGTCTGCACCAGAGCAGGCGAGTGTGAGGGCAAAAAGCCATGTGCACTCATGGAGATGTATTCTGATTTGACATGGTTAGTGGTATTTTGTGGCTTAGTTGACATTGCTTGCCCAGGTAAACTCAAATTAACTGTATTGCTTGAGGGTACAAGAGCAGGGCACCTTGTGGAAATTTGAAGTTTGTATGCATGCCCTACAAAAGCAGCTTTTCTTCCTGCTCCATATCAGTGGGTGAGTCTCAGTGTTAGTTTAGCACATTATTTGCTTTTAAACGTCATTTTTGTCTTGTATGTCATGGAAACAACCTGTTCAGTTGTGTGGTTTTTAATTTTTTTTTAAAAAATAAATCTTCTGCGACATTTCTGAGAATGAATGTCAGTCCGGAGTTCTCTTCCCTTTTTGATCTGGGGGTGTCTTCATTTTCCATCTTTTATTTAATTCTAGTCGCAGAAATATTTACCTAAGGGGCTGCTCCACATCCAGGTCAATGTCAGCAAAGGTGAAGCACATTTGGAGGCTGTTTTTGTTCCCTGCAGTGGTGATCGCTAACAGTGAGCTGACTACATTGCCGCGCCCAACGACTGGTTGGTGTTGGTCCCTGGACTGTCTGTTAAGATAGTGTACCGTGTCCACATGCAGCTCAAGGTGTAAATGAATGTGAACACAAGATGGGCTCGGCATCCTCTCAGCTCTGGTGGTCTCTGGGGCTGCCTCAGCCCCCCACTCCATTTCATTGGGACCCCCCTCCCAAATTGGGTTCTGCTCAACGGCCATCTTGTTCCTTCTTGAACCCAAATCACCAGTGCTTCAGGGTTATTGGCATTTGGAACAACCTGCCACAAACCCGCCTTGAAAAGGGAGGTCCATGGCAGCCCTCATGGCCATCTGCAAGAGAATGCAGCCCTTCAGCAAGTGGCTTGCAGCCCATTCGGGGGTCTGTTATTGTACTGCCAGGCTGAATACAATCTGTTAAGTGCCCGCTATTATTTTAAAGCTTGATTGCAAACTTGAACCCCGGTATAATTTTTATTCTAATGTATGGATATTCCTTCTGTTGCTGCCCTGTATTACAAGGAAGGTGACTGACATCTGTTAACTATTTGAGAGAACAGGATCTGAAACACTTTGACATTTTAATCAATCGCTTGTTTTGCAGCTGAATGGCACAAGTTGTGCTGAAAAGGTAAACACCACCTGTGTTTTTTTCCTGGTCGAGGTCTGCTGAACTAATGTACATGCTCAGCTACTTCTGCTCATACACCTTAGAGAGAAGTAAATGACTATGTTTGGAGCACAGCTGACTTTAAACCCTTGTCCTCAGACATTGATCAATAACTCGGGTCTCAATACATACAGGACCTTCTGTTGCCCGTGGCGATTTTAGTTCTCCATTTTTTGGGATAAAATGTCTCTTTTATTGCTTGTTTAGGTTAGTTTTGCAGGACAACTGAAACTTGTGCTTTTAACTACGTGTTCTTTCCTTGCTTAAGACTTTGTTTTTCAAAAAAAAAAAAATGCTATTGATTTGGGAAGTTTGGACGTGTTTGTTTTGTGGATTTTCCCTCATTACTTTTTGCTTTTGTTCCCTCATGCGACCAGTAAAAACCCCTGAATGCTGTTGCACCTGTTTTCATCAGCTCCGTAGCAAGGCACACAATAACACCACTGTTTTCAGCCATGCAAATGATCTGCTGCAGCGTATTTGAAAATGTCCCAAACTGTTATGTGTTTAACTGGAGGACTTGGCCATTGATTGGACCTTGGAAGAAGCGTCTGTTGGAAAAGAGGTTTTCATTCTGATCTTTGCATCATTATCTGAATCTTTTGTAGAGGTGGTTCTGTCCTGCATGATGGGGAGCTCTGGGTGCGCAAGTTTTGGAACAGAGGCCCACAAAGCATGCTGGGATGCCTACTGGAATCTCTTTACTGCCTTTCAACAGGGGTCTGGGGATGTGCCCATATTACCAGCGTCTTAAAGCTCTGAAACCTAATGTATACTAATCAAACAAGGGTGCCATGTGTGCTTTTCTGGGAAATGTGTTTACCAGCCCTCATTGCATGATGCCTATGATGGTTTTGCTGGTGCCCTCCTATGCCTCTTCCCCCAGCTGGACACTGTCTGAAGAAACGGGGTGTAACTGTGGTGACTGGCTGCTGTTCCCAAATGCTGTCGTTCATCACAGGTCAGGTCTGATCAGCAAAAAAGTTCCAGCTATTCTGGATCCCCCGACTCCCCATCTGAAGTACACTGCGGAGGGAGTGGTCTCTGGTTGATAGGTACGCTGGCCATGGATGCAACAGCCTTTCAAAAGCTGGCCCGTTCGGACTGTCGGGTTTAAGCAGTCTCCAAGGCTGCAATGTGGTGCTCAGCATCTCCTGTGCTCTTCAGCTACTTTTAGAGCCTTCACTGGCTTTCATTGTTGGTTTCAGTTCTCGCTCTGAGTCGCGTCTTGTTCTAAAATCACTTTATGAGCTTGGCGCTGGGCCATTTCTCTCGGCCAAAGTTTCAAGCGCTTAATGGAGTCAGAATTGGCTGTGCAATGTTTCGTTTGGTAATATTCTTCACGGTTACTGGAACTGAATTTGTGATACACAAAGCATAATGTGCTTATTTTTTTTCTGGGAAAGTGGTTGTGTTCTCATTATAGGAAGCACGTGAGGAGTGACGGGGGGAGGGGACAGGCAGTCACTTTCGAAAGGGGTACGGTTGCTATAGCGCTGCAAGTTGGTGAGGTAAGTGTCTTTAACTTGAGCCGTGCTTGCCCAGTCTACTTTGGTTGTATAGGTTGAAGAAGGTCCTGCACTGTGGCCTTTTCTCGTTTTGCCTCCTCCTCGTAACATTCTGTTCCGCAAGATCCTTGTCAAGTCTTAACTCACTCCCAGAAAACAGGGCTTTAATCTATCGGATTAGCACCAGGTGACCCCAGCCTGCCACTGGTACCAGCGCCTTCAATCCATACAGAGCAGCTCATCTTGAAGCCGGGTAACTTTCACCTCCCTGATGGGGCTTTGAGACAACTGTGAATGTTCATTTTACAGTTTGAAATGTAGGTGCTTAGTCTTTCATTTTATGATTCTTCTTCCAGATACGGAAAGGGCACGAGTGATGCAAAAATAAATGTGATCTCTGGGGCGATAGCCTTTCAGATTTCTCGGAAGTTGTTTTAACAAAGCGAGAAACTCAGATGTCATTCTGAGGCACAGGCTCCAGGTTCAGCGTTAGGCCCTGCCTTTGTCCTCTCCCATGGTGATACCAAAAACCTTGCTTCCTGGAGTCTTGTCCTGTTAGATCGACTTTGCTACAGTAACACCCCCCCACCCCTCGGTGGTTTGCAGGTAGACAGGGATAGGTGTAATCTTTACTTGCCTCAGTGCAGACACTGACACACACACACCTCTTCAGGTCACACAAAAACTCAAATGCTGAAGAACCAGGGTGTTAATGTTTTGATTTCATACATGTGAAGTTTCCAGAAGAAACACAAACAACAATTGGGAACCATTTGAGCTGCAGAGTTCAGGCCAGTTTTCCAACAACAGTACAGTTTCATCTCTGGTCTACCTCGTGATGTTGTCCAGCAGAACTGCTGTCCTCACCTGTATCTGACTGGATCAGCTGGGATGGATGCTGGATTGGGGGTCTGTAGGATTCACTCGATATGCCTGAGGGTTGAGTGTCTGTGTTGCACTTTTGCTTTGAACAGAGATCCAACAGAACTGGCTGAACACAGAAAATACTTATGTTCTAAACAGCTGAACTGAAATGGAGCCCATGCACAGAGTCATTCACAACCACTGACAGGTGGACGTTGGTGTGAGCAATGAATAACATGATAGTTGTAGTAAAGCAGAGGGGACTCTTGGCTGAAAATATGGACACCGAGCTCCCTGCTGAGGGAGCAGATTGGCTCATCACCATACACACTGTAAATCGTGCTTTCAGCTGGTTGGGTGAGAGCTCCACAAAGCTCAGCAGCGACGAGGGGCCTGTTGACTGTGATGAGGAATGTTAATTTGTGGTTCTGCTCGGTATAAATATCAAGTATTCATGAGGTGAGAGTTTGCCATCGGAGAAAACAAAGTAGCTTTGAACGGAGCACATCCAGCTATGTGAGAATGGAGATCACCAAGCCAATGAGCAAATGCAGCGGGAAGTGAGATTCTGCCAGACTGTCTTTACTGCAGCTGCTGGAGTTTCCAGCCAAGGCCCTTGGAACAGGAATGAGTGATTTGTAAGTGAACCCCCCGCCCCAAGCCAAACAAGGAAGTGTTGATGATACGCCTCTGAGCTACCTGCATGGAGTGAGCTGTGGTCCGTGCTGCTGATCTCTGTCAAGGTGTAGTATTTGGGGGGGGGGGTCCTCTGACCAGTTTCTGTAAAAGGTCAGTGTCCTTTCAGTGTACTGGATTGCATTGCTGTAAGGAATGAACATTTTCCCCTCTCTCCATTCATCCGTTGCAGTGGAGAGGCACAGGATTCAGCCGGTCCGAAGCTCAGGAGCCATCCGTCGGGCATCCTCCTTGGGCACCATAACTGGACCCTATTTGACGGGGCAGTGGCCACGAGACCCTCACGTGCTGTACGCCTTCTGCGTGAAGGACAAAGCTACACAGGTACTGTGTGTAGATATTAAAAACCCAAACCTCTCCTTATGTGCCATACAGGTCATATTCATCTCCTTTGTCCAACATGATTTGACAAAACCACCCATATGTGGCGATACCTGTGATTCTGAGAATGTAATCAACTGTGCTAAAATAATATTTGTCTTAGTGGGCAATGCCTGGATCGAGGACAGGCTCTCCGTGGGCTGCTCTGAGCCCCTCTGGTGCAAGCTGTGACGTCCAGGCGGAGGTGGCCCCGCTGGCCCCCTGTGATGTGGCACTGTGCTATTTTTAACAAGGGCTGCTGCAGAACTGCAAATTGTCCTCATCACCAGGAGCTATTTCTGTTCTCATAACGGAGTCCTGAAAACGCCTGCAGTTTTTCTTCCCTTTCAGACAAGATGCCCATCAGTAAAGCACAGGACTTTTCTTGACTTCCAGGTTCACTTGGTATCTTATAACCCAGAATGGGGTACAGAGCAGGTCAGAGTGCTCAGAAACTACCCATCTGGTGCCTAGTTGCTTTCACCACAAATCAGCTCTGTCCAAAGCCTGACCTTGTTTTTTCCCAGACAGATACACAGCCTGAATTTATGTTTAAATGTATTCAAAGTGATGAACAACTTGGTGATCAAAAATGCATTTTTACAACCGATGAAGGTGCAAACATTCTGTTGATGGACAGTCCTCCATTTTAACTGGAGTGCATTAACACAAATTCCTACTTATAGAATTGATAGGAAATAGAAACATAATTGTGACAGATGCAGTGCAAGTTTACAGAGCAGATAGGGGATGAAGAGAGAAGTGAGTGTGAAAGATTTGTTTTGAGATCCTTCTTGAATCTTCAGTTCTGAGGATAACAGGGAGTCATTCTCCCACATTGGAGCCAGAACCAAGAACCTTCAGGATTTTTATTTTGACTCTTGTGTGACCACTGAGGTGCCAGAGATAATTCAGAGACTTTGTGATTCACTTGACAGGGATAGGAGAGATTACCCTTTGAACTATACCATATACTGTGTGCTCTGTGGGACAAAGGATGGAGGAATCATGCTCACCCCCCCCCCCTTTTCGGACAGGTGTTGGAAAAGGACTGTGCTTTTTACCCATTTCTCGTGATTTTTGGAGCTGAGGAGTAGTGTGCGTACCTGTGGCTGGACCCGTCCTTTCCCTCAGACTGAAAGTTACCGACTGACATGGAAGGGGCTCCTTTGCTCTGTCTTCAGAAGTGTTGCAGTACTGCCCCAGTGGATCAGTTCTTGTGTCAAGTATCTTCTCTAAAATCACACTCTACCAGTAGTACATTGTTCTGGGGGTGTAGAACATGGGTCGTGTTTTTCAACGATCTCAATATCGAGAAGTTGTTAATGGTGTAACAGTGGGTGGGATGTCTCTTGTAGATATGTATTTTTAACACTCTGTGACTGACTTTCCTCCTACAGGTCTACTACATCAGTGTAAAACAGTCGGCTGTCCCACACAGCATTGTATCCTGTTTTCGTTGCACTTCGTGCTCTACCTGCCGGCTTGTTATGGCTTGGTGTGGCTGACGGTCTGACTGTCTGGGCTTAGTTTTTTTTTATTTTTTAAATTCTATAAATACAGTTCTGCCTTCAGAAGACTGGCAGACATGTATGCTCATCTGCAAAGGATGTTAATAAATGCAAACACATCCTAGTGTGTACAGTACAAGAAAGTAAATGAGGGCTGTTGGAGGCATTACCCTGGGGATTCACTGGCTTCCTGTACAGTAATATTTTTTGCTGTGTAGATCTCACAGGACAGCAGCTCAGATTTCCATAGAGGGCAAAGGCGACTACTGTACTACTTATTTTGGGTGATGGTGCCTTCAAGGGAGAAGACCTGAATGGCCCTGTTGAGCATTAGTGTGCTGCTGAATATGGGTTTCGGCATCTGTGGGGTGAAGTGAAGAATTTCAGTTTGGTCTTGAGACTTAGAAATGATTAGTCCTGCAAGGGTTACTTAAAAAATTGATTATGTACACATGCTGTGCTAAAATAAATGTCCTGTGAAGCCATATTAATGGTACTTGTTGCTTTGGGTATCCTCCCGACACAGGTGTGTGCGTTCAGGTTGTCACCTTATGGAAGTCAGCCCCTTGATGATGATCTCTCAGCAGGAGTTAAGCTGAATGTTGTGTTCATTGTGAAGGGAAATCTGCTAGTCTTTTTTTGTGGGTGCAAGAGAGCACTCTGCCACTGAGATAGACAGGAAGTTGAAGCTGAGAGTCGTGATGTGACCCTGCTGCAAAGCACACATGCCATGAGCCCTTTGTACCCTTCTTACCTTGCCAAAGGGCTCTCTGATGAAGAAACCAGAAGTTCACTTTCATTTTATATGCACGTCTCAGAAGAACGTTAATTTAAAAGGTGCTGTCAGTGGAGAAGATGCAAGTTGGGAAAGCCCAGGTACTGTGTTTAGTGAGCCATGGCAAACACTGGTGCAGCAATCCAGTGACCACTGTGCAGAAAAGCACTTCTGCAGCCTCCTCTCCTTGTAGTTCTGGGGCAGCAAGTAAGTGCGGCACTTAAGGACATGTACCTGTTACCTGAAGGTTGCTGGTTCATTCTCCACTCCCTGGTACTGTAATATAGAAACCCATCTGAGTAATGTGTGCCAGAGAAGTGGTCACGTCTGATAAACAAGCGGTACTTTGATGATTGTGTCTGTATCTCAAGCTCTTCATCTGTTATTGAATACTTTGTATACAGTGTTGTGTATTGCTTTTCTCTGACGCAAGACACAGCTGACAAGGCAATAAATGTAATACTGTCGAGCAAGGTAATTAACCTGGTAAGGTAAACACTCAGCTGTTAAAACGCTACAAGCTGCAGTTGGCTAAATAATAATGAAAGCATGGAGTTCCTCATCTGTGGTGTTTGTGACAGTTGTGCAGCCGCTCCAGACGGACTAGTGAAACTTGAGTCTAAATGCCAGGGAATTTTGGGGGGTTGGGATGAGATGCACAGCCCCTCCCTTGTCCCACTGCTGATCTCCCCACAAAGACGCTCTTTGAAAGTCCTGTCATGCCAGATGAATGTAGGGTCTCGGCGGTGGACGACTGGCGGGAGGGTCGATAGTCCAAGGTCCAGATACTGCTTGTCCTTCCTAGGAGACGAGGACAGCTCACTGGCCTCTCTCAGGCCCAGATGAGCGTGATTCCACAGCGAGTGGATCTTTTCCTGGCGAGACGGAGCTTTGAATAGGTCAGCCAGCAGTCATGGACTTGCTTTTTAATCCATATACCCCCCGAGTTCTTTCTCTGCTCTTCTGAACACAGGTAGCATTTGTCTCTCCTGTGATCCCTCAGCTAATGCCTGGGGGTCTGTCCTCCAAGCTTGTGGCGGACGTGTCAGTGAGACCCAGTGTCCTTCCGCTGGGGACATCCGTTGGATTTTACACCCAATTTGGCACCTATATCTCCTGAGTGAACAAGTGAGTACTTTTGTAGTATGTATCAAAGGACTTTTTTTTTTTTTTTTTTTTCTCTCTTCCCAAAAGCCCCCCCCCCCGATTTTCTTTAAATTAGATAGTTATGAAGTCTCTCTACAGAAAACTCAAGGGAAAGGCTAGATCCACCTTAAAAACCATACCAAAATAACTCGCACAGTTCTCAGTGCTCTGGTGTATGACCAGCAGCGGTGCTCCCGTTTTGATTCACGATGGTAACTTTTGCAGGGTGGCTCCCATAATCTCCTCTGCCACAATCTGTCGATGCTTCTGGGAGTTTGCGTCTCAGTGGCTTCTGGTCGGTGACGCTCATCATTGGTTATATTATTTAGATAATCACACAAAAGAGTAGAAGTACGTTATAGCTGCTGTTTTTATTTTTCATTGATACAGGGGGTGCCATTAAAAAGACACCTATAAATTTACTTTTGCAGCATGCAGGAGTGCATGAATTTGAATAAAAACATAAATTATATCTTCCTGAATTAGTCTTCGTGACACTTTTTTTTTTTTTTCTTCTTCTTTTTAATCCCATTTCTGATCTGAGTTTTCTTTTTTTAATTCTGTAGTGATAAGTCTCGTGCAATAGTGCGACAAGCAGAGATGTGTGCAGGGGACGAGCAAGTTGTGCTGACTGCTGTTCCTGTGGTGTTGCATGTGTCACACAGTAAAGAGCAAGGCACTGTGGGTGAAGAGCATTTCTCTCAACCTGTGTTCCACTGGACCCTCTTGGTTGAACCTCTTTGAAAGAGGAGATTTCACTCAAGATGGAGAGTGAATTTGATGCTTCCTGGTCAGTGTGTGTTCATGCTGATGGATATCTGAACTCGTGTCAAGACCTCCAGGACTTTGTCCATTCAGTTAACAAAGCCCCAAGGTCCCAATGGAGGTCATGAGGTTGAAAGGTCATGGGGTCACAGGTCTCCAGTGCACAGACATTGCAAAGGCCTTGAGTTTAATAAATGTGTGTGGTGTAAACTTCCCTGTGTACCACTGTCGCAGTTAGGGTTCACCTTCCCGGAGAGTGAATTATTAATTATTCATGTCATCTGGTGAAGGCGACACCGTCCTAAACGTCTACGTGTCCGTGAGCTGGAAGGAGGTCTGCCTCCAAAACCCTTTTCGTGACAAAAGATATTTATATTTGCCTGGCTCTGATACTACTTCTTCAATAGTGATGGCATCTTGGTGCTTGGTGCTCAGCAGAGCTGGTGGTGCAGATGTTGGTGTCTCACCACTGTCCCACAGTTCACTGAAATAAACCGTTCTCCTACTGTAATGACACTAATATTGTTCCCTGGTCTTGTTCCCAACAGCATTTCATTTCTCTTTAGAATGACCTTAACATTGCTAACTTCTTACGGTACTTTACCATGGTGACCATGGTCTGTAGCTTTCAGATTTGTCGGTTCGAACAGGAAGGCACCAGGAAGTAGTACCAGGAAGGGCACGCTCGCTCGCAAGCGTCTTGGCTTCACAGCTCCTTCAAAAGAACCGCGTGGCAAACCGCAGCAATGAAGTGCCTGGTTGCACAATGCAGATGTGGTGTCCAAAAGGTGGTGCAGAGCGCGAGCTGTTACCTGCTCAGTGTCACACAGCAGTGAGTCACGGTCCACCCTGGAATGACAGTGTTTTTTAAACAAGAATCGCATTCGCATCGTGGAGAAGGTCCAGATCACGAAATACTGTAGGGTGCCACGGTAGTTGTAGCACGTAGTGCTGGTGTGTCACCTGGGCGATGCGAGAAAATGTGGGTTCGAGCCCTACTCGGTCTATGGAGTTTGCAAGGTCTCCCCGTGTTTGTGCGGGTGTCCTCCCACAGTCCTGAAATTTAGTTGCGTAGCGTAGGGGTTAGAACTGCTGCCTTTGGGCCCCAAAGGTCACAGGTTCAAATCCCACCTCTGGCTGTTGTACTCCTGATCAAGTACCTGTTTACACAGCTGGGTAATTTTACTAGAAAAATTTATGGTTAGTAGCTTAACATTGTAAGTTGCTTTGGAGGAAAGCATTGGCTAAATGAATAAATGTAAATTACACGAGTACGTGTGTTCTAGTGTATAGATGAGTGGTTCACTTGGTGTATCTAGCAGCGTGAGTCACCTTGTGTGGAAAAAGGTGTCGGCTAAATACTGCAGTGTTCATCGTAAGTCACTTTGGAGAAAAGTGTCTGCATCACTGCCTGGTATGGGAGCTGCTCTGCAGAGGGTGGTGAAGTTGGCACAGCTCATCACTGGCTGAGCTTCCAAACATCCAGGACAGCTACGCAGCCAGATGCCTTAAGAAGGCCAGGGCTATCCTCAAGGACCCCAGTCATCCTGGTCATACACTATTTTTTTCTACTGCCATCCAGTAAATGTTACCAATGTATTCGGTAAAAAATCAGACTGGGGGATAGCTTTTACCTCCAGGCTGTTTCTCCTGAACAGCAAAGCGGCATCCAAATTTAACAACTCATCTGGTTTTCGTTAAATAGTTTTACTTATTAGTTTTACCCAGTTCCTATTGTGTTTTGCAAACGTTTTTAACTTATTAATAATTTCAGTGTATGTTACTTTTTATCCCCCCCCCCCCGAGTTTGCAGAAAAAGACATTTCATTGCCAACAACCACTGCTGTCCGCTGTATTGTTGTGCATTTGATAAATAAACCTTAGACTGATTGATTACATGTAAATGTACGGTTGTGCTTTATTTCTTTGCTTTGATTCCAAAGCAAGTAAAATAAGTTGTTTTACTCTCCTTCCCATTTATAGAGCTGAGTAAGTAAAGAAAAGCATCAGTGTAAAGACCCTTCTAAAAGGACACAATAGCAGGGCTGTTCTCAGGACTTGACCTAAAACGTCTGAGTTGCAGGCTGAGATCAGTAATCTGTGTCGGGTGTTTTCTTCACAGTGAAAAGTGAGCTTCGGGTTTAAAACTCTGCCACTAACATCCCCTCAGCCGTGAGGCCTTGGCTGCTGGGAAGGAGGAGAAGCAATGCTGCTGCTGCTGATGATGATGTGTCTTTTTCCAGACCCCCGAATGCTGGAGTGACGAAAGAGGGGAGAAGAGGGCCGTGCATCAGCGCTCTGCATCCTGGGGCAGCGCCGACCACCTCAGAGAGGTACAGCCACCCTCTGCCTGTGCTCCCCTTCACCATCCATATTGACTTGTAACGACAGTGTTGCAGGAGTGTTTCAAGTTAAAGGGGAAATGGCAGCTCCAGCCAGTGAAGTTTTAATCTGGTGGTTTGAACATGTGGCTGCAGACATACCACGTGTCACAAGTGAGGCCTCATTGAGTCATGATGGTGTCAGGGAGTGCCGGGTCAGTAAATGGTTACGGAGAACCACTCCTGGTCCTTCTGAAGTTCACACAAGGGCCTGCCTTGCACCGGCACGCAGTTGTAGCCTGTCATGGAGACGTCCTGAGGGTGCACAAAGAAAGAAGTGTGCGAGCGAGTGCAGAGATGTGGTGCACGCGGTGCTGGGTGGCCCCTCGCTGCGCTGCTAGCCGTGTGATCAGTCCTCACTTCCTGTCCATTTTCACGAACAGGATCCGTGCAAAGACAGCAGCGCATTCGCTGCTCAGTACTTTAATGGGCCACTCCTGTGACTTTTCTCAGTGTTCCCTACACTTGGCACACCTGGAGCACCTGTATGTTCACGTCACCTTTTAGAAACTCTGCTAGCGCTTTTTTCTTTGACGTGCACTGTCTGGTGTGTACATGTACTGCGTGAACAATTTTTCTGAACATATGAGGGTTTTTTTTCTTTTTTTTTTTTTTTTAAAAACACTTAAAATCTAAAACCTAAAGTGCAGTAATGGTACCGAAGTAGAAAAAAGTGAAATATGTAATCCCTTTAGTTATTTGGGCAACAGGGAATTGCCGCAGTACACGCAATCTGTAAATGTTTCTGTGCATTTCTCTATGTGTGGTGAGTGTTTGAACGGTGTGTACTTGGACACACACTTGTGACAAGTGTGCTCCTGCATGGGATACACCTGCTGAGTGTTAAAAAGTTGTTCTAAAACAAGTTAGTGGGGTCAGGTGTAGCCACTTAATGGCTAAACACTCCTTCCTTTTTAAGTGGATTTGCAGTGCTGCTGGAAAGACCTAATTCTGGTACAGCTTTAGTGGGTCGCAGTGCCCTCCTTCCTACGAGCAGCAGTGTGCCACGTGCTTTCATTCACCGTTTTGACAGTCTCTCACTCAAGGGTTAAGAAGTCTACACGTGTTAAGCTGCTCAGAGGTGTACATCACTCGGTTGTTCCATTCTGTCATAAGTTTTGCCCCTGTTGCTGGGCTACTTGTTCGTCAGTTATTCCTGTTGCCATGGAGACGGGACCGAGGGTTAAAGTATTACCAAACGCCGAATGGTATGACACATCGCCTTCACACCTCTGCAGAAAGAGGCGTGCGCACGCACACATGTGGATGCACTTGGCCTACCTGGACTTGTTACACACACCTCGCATTCGGTGTCTTCAAACAGCTTTTGCCATGTTTACATGTGTTGTTGACAGAATGTGTAACCGTGCATTTCTGTGGTGTTTGTGGCGTTTTTGATGACCACACCACTGCCTCTCCTCATTGACTGGATACTCGCTTCCCCAATTAACCTGTACCAGTAATTTAGTGTGGTCAGTGGGATTGCTCAAACCACAGCCCCCTCTGGTGGCGGTGCTGTGTCGCTACACTCTAGGTTGGTGGTGGTGTGACAAAGGAGATGGTGACCTGTCCTCTGACTCCTGCTCTCAGACACAGCTGGGCTCACAAGTCTGTTCATAGCTAAAAGCGTAATACATATGTTCTGCAGCTTATGCACAGGTTGTGTTCAGGAAAAATTTCAAACATAAAAAAAAAAATGCACTAAAACTTAAGGTAGTTGGAAGGTTTTTACAAAAAAAAAAAAAAAAGTACCCCCAAACTCTTGTTAAAATTCTGATTGCTGAGATTCATCCCTTAAACTCATGCAGCAGTTGTCATTCTCTTACTATTTTATCTACTTTTGTGTTTTGGGGCAACAGTACACCTTTTACAGGCTCTGTTATGATAAGATATTCACCAGACAGATATGGTTAGGGGTTAATACTGGTTCTCTGAGAAGGCACAAAATGCACAAACATGAGCCATTAACAGTAGACTAATATTATTGATGAAATATTGTGGTACCACACTGATACTGGTGGGCTTTACTTCGCTTTGGGCAGTTGAACACAGGTAGCATTTGTTCTGCTGCAAGCAATTAGAAGAAAATGGAGAAGTGGCAGAGTATGCCGCTTCTTTGGGGGGGCTGGCAGAAGGTTTGGGAAAAAGGAGCTGTCAAGTTCTACAAACTTGCTAGTCTCAGATCGGTTGGGGGGGTTGCTGTGTTCGTGTGTCTGTCTGTCTGTCATCCTGATGTTGCTGAAGATGTACCAGGTTGCTCCACCTTGTTGGTCCTGCTGACCGCCCGTTCTCCCCCCTCGCTCCTCCCCTCAGCAGATCTCGAAGCTCCGACAGCAGCTGCAGCGCAGTAAGCAGAGCGGCCGAAACAGCAGGGAGAAGGAGCTCCTGTCCCCACAACAAACCGCCCAGACCACGCAGACGCCCCCGCTGGGTGGTCACCCACAGGTGTGTCACCCTGGCTAGACTCCAGAGCCGAGGCTCCAGTCAGTCCCCTGAGGCCCCCGATTGGAAGAAACCACGCTAGAGACGGGCTGTTTTCACTGTGAAAGTGGTGTCACTGGATAGCGATCAGAGCAGAGGGACCTCTCTGGATTTGCTCGTTCTCGATGTGTGTGTATGAAAGGGACAGCGCAAGTTAATAGGTGGATGTATCCTTGCCAGCCAATAGGAGTGCAGGTCGGACGTCACTGCCCCTCATGGTCAGCTCCACCGTTGGCTCTGTATGCTGTCACACCTCCCAGTGATTGTATTTGTAGAGGCAGGAAAAGTGAATGTGTGTATATGCTTTCGTAGTGCTAAATCCACACCGTCTATTGTGGTGTTCGTCAAGAGTGCTTGGGGGGTGTGTGTCTGATCTCAGTTTTTACTCTCCTGTACCCAGCTGTCCATGTCGAAGTCAGTGCAGATGCCACTGTCCAACATCACGGTGCCCAAGGCCTCCATGTCTAGGGTGCCGAGCAGTATGGAGGGCATCAACCATGAGCTGGAGAAGGTCTTCATCAAGGACAATGAGGAGAAGGAGGAGCTCAAGGTGTGCATTTGGACACACACACACACACTCCTTCGTATACACATTCAAATGGTAAATGTATGGAGGGCGCTCTGGGGCCGCACACATACAGACATTGCCTTACTGCCCCGAGTTGGGGAGGGGCCCTGCTGTAGTACCCTTGACTGAACTGTACCAACTCCTGGACCTGAAGGGCTGAGGTAAAATACTCTGCTGTAACTCAGTTCAGTCTCTGATAGGAAGTCGGTTAACAGGCCGTAATAACGTAAAAACGATGATTCTCATCAATCCATTAGTGCGGTCTCCTGTACCCCACTCCCAGGCCCTGGAAGTCCCCGATGGACGGCGCGCCCCCTTCCCCCCCCAGCAGCGCAGCAGCAGCACTCGCAGCGTGGACACACAGACTCCGTCGGCGCCCGGCCGCTCCAGCAGCTGCTCCAGCCTATCCCCCTGCCCGTCGCCTGCCTGCCCCCACGGCTCCCATGACGGCAGCCCCTACTCCACGGAGGACCTGCTGTACGACCGTGACAAAGGTCTGCCTAGCCCCCGCCCAACCCCCTCTACTCCGTCCACACGCACCCACAAACACAGCAGCGCTGAACTCCACCTGAGCAGGTGCCTTTTTGAAACGAGGATCACAAACCGCTTCGCTGACGCCCTCACTTATCCTCCCCGTTGCAGTTAGTTCGACAGAACTGCAGATACAGTGAGCCTCACTGCTCTGCTGTGGTCGGCAGCTGGAAATGTACTGGCTTCCTGAAGCCCTGATCTCTGCCTCCCCCACAGACAGCGGGAGCAGCTCACCTTTACCCAAGTTTGCCTCATCACCCAAGCCCAACAACAGTTACATGTTCAAACGGGAGCCTCCCGAGGGCTGCGAGAGAATCAAGGCCTGCGAGGAGCTCGCGTGAGTCCATCCCTCCTCTAGAGCTTTGTCCGTGATTTCGTCCCCCCCCCCCCTTTCTTTTAAAAAAAAGAAAAAAAAAAAAACTACCCTTTCTGCTGCATACCAGGTCCCGGCCATCAGCCACTCCTCCGCTCTTCTCCTGTCCCGACAAAAACAAGGTGAACTTCATTCCCACGGGCTCGGCCTTCTGCCCCGTCAGAATACCGGGCTCCTCCTTCTCCACCTCGACCTCCGACCCCGATGACGACGACCACGACCCCGGGCCGGGCCACGCGCCGCTGCCCCTCACGCGGGTCTCCACCAGCACAGACGATCCCCCTTCAGAGGCCCCAGCAGTGCCACCCTCGGAGCAGGAGGCGGAGGCATCGGACGGGGCCTCTTCGCCGCAGAACTTTGTCAGCTAGTCTTGGACAGAGCAGGCTTCTGTCTTGGCCCTACCCTGGTGTACCCCGGGCCCCCCCCCCCCCGCACCTCAGGCCTCTGGTAACCCCCAACCCCCTCTGAGACGGACCCCACTAATCTGCTGTACCCCACATTCTGCATGGCATAGCAACAATATCAGAAAAAAAATAGACAAAAAAACCTAGTGATCGTAGCATATTCTTAAGCACTATTGGCAGGGACAGGAGCTCAGTACTGAGTGGTTATGCTGGCATTTTGGGGGGTAAAATAACAAAAGGAGAGTCACGTACTTTATTTAGGGTTCTTAAGGGGTGGGCGGGGGGCATGCAGTTGAAACTGGTAGTATGTTAAAGATAATTTATGTGTCATATGGTCTGTTTCAACATCCACAGTATGAATAAGCTCTATATCAAAACAAAAAAATGCTTGTTTGAAGTTGAAAAACCTGTATTTCTTTGTCGTGTGTAACAGGAGGAAAAGTGCACTGCAGGGTTATGGTCTCGCACACAGTCCAGATCACGTTCCCACATGTCATAAGGAGAACTGAGCGCAGGTGCTGTACCGTGTCCATGTTTCCCGAAAGGTATTAACCCTGTTTCTGTGGAAGGAGCGGCAGACACTGACCCGCAGGTACTCCACGGCAAGGCACGGTACCCGTCCGCCTGCTGCGGGGCTTGGGCCCAGCAGGCAGCGCCTGGATCGCGTCCTGCGGCCAGGGTCCTGAAAGCCATACTGGGCCTGAGTGCCCATCCACAAGCTGACAAATGATGTGCGTAGGTGTGGCGATGTGGCTCTGTTTGGGGCCCCGGGGTGCAGTCCGGTCCTGACCCGACAAACACGGACGCTGCAGTGTGAAGGCTGTGTGCAAGGAGCCTTTTCCTGCTGGCAGTAGTGTAATGATCACCACCCAGCCTGGGAACAAACATCACACAATTTTTCTCTCTCCCCCCCCCCATTGTAAACATTCCCATATGTTTTCCTCCTCGACACAGTGACAGCGGACACACCTGTGATGGGCTGCAGACTTCCTCGGGCAGTGTAACGTGGGGGTGGGGGGGGGTTCTTCACACAGGCCTCGAACCCGAGTTCCACTGCATCGCTTGAACCGTTCCATCTTTAAAGGGGTTGAGAACAAAATATGAGCGGCTCTATACAGATCTATATAGACCCTTAATGGTGGAGAATTTCAAAACAAATGGGAGCAGCGCGCATGACAGGTTCAGGACCGTACGCCGAAAGGCTGTAGAATAAAACACGTTTGTTACAAATATACAGAACGTTACAAGTAAAAACATTTATTGATCCCGATGCGAATTTTTTTCACTTTCCATTTTTCACCCTCCTGTGCAGCAATAATTGATGGGTGGAATATATTTTTTTTCTACTCAGTAAATTGGAAAGATACAGATGAACATTCATGTAATTTTGTAAGGTCACATTAAAAAGGAAAATATGACAAAGTGCTGTGTATAGACAGGTGTACCGCTGATGAAATGGTGTATTTTTAGTTACACTATTGAGTACTGCTTTAATGTGCACTGATGCAATATTACTGCTGCACCTGTATATGGCGCTGTGCTTTTATTCTTAAATGTTATACTATGGTAAATTAGGTAAGTGCAATAATGCCAAATACTGCTGGAAGTCCCTCTGGTAATTATTGTAAGCACTGAATGTAAATTAAACCCACAGGTGTTTTGTTCCACTGTTCACGCCATGCTGGCTCACTGAGTTTGCTGTTCTGGGGGACACACACCAGCGTGGGAGTAACGCAGCAACACACTAACACGCTTGACACGCTCGCTCCTTTGTGTTGACAGAAAAAGCCGAATCGCGTGGAGGTACGGTCGCACACGAGGGCAGCGAAGCGTCGGAGTGACAGCTGGGTGCGTGGGTGGGCTGGGGGAGTCACCATTGTTCCCCAAAAAAAAAAAAAAAAAAAATCCTCACCTGTCTTTAAATTCCTCCATGGAAGAAGTCCCCACCCTCCATGGTCCAATGGAAGGGCTCCTCCTCCACTGCCATCTAAGGAGGGAGCTTCTGGTCCCGACAGCTCGTCCTAGGCGAGGGTACGCTTGTGTGTTCTGGGCCCTGTCCGTGTGAGGAGGAGCCGGGGCTCAGCCGCCTTCCTGAGAGGAGGCCCTCACCTGGATCGTCTGAGCACCGTGACGTCAAAGGCTCGCGACCAGGTCACGATTCCTTGGTCTGAAATCAAAGGCGAGTCACAATATTTACGTTCGCCTCAGGAAGAGGATTAAACACAAATGCTGGATGACATCTGTACATAACTCGTGGAACAGAAAACATCCTGGGTTATGCACTACATATGTGCTGTATGAAGGGAAGAAAGTTTTCGCTTACCTGTTATTTCCAAAGCATTTAGACTAGAATAGAGATGTAACCAACTGAACACGTACAGCGCAGTTATTTAATAACTTCTCTTTTACTATAGGTTTGTACACTGACTTATCCGTGGAGAGAGCAGGGTCATTTTTACTGTAGCAGTTGAGCCCAAGTACTTTGATTTAGGGTACCACACCAGGGATTCAAACCAGCTCATTCAGATGGAAGATAGTAAGAGCCCGCCCTTACTAGAGACAGACCCCCACCCCACAATGCCTCTACGGGCCCAGAGAGCAGTGGAGTATCAGGGCCGCTCCCCTAGAACCGGAAGGTTCTCAGGTCAAAGTCCGCTGTGGCTGTAGTACCTTTGAGGTACTTGCCCTGTATTGATACTGTAAGAACAGCTTTTTGTATAAGTGGGTAAATCATGGTGAAATTGATGTAATGTTGCAGTATGTTCTGGACAAGGGGGCCGGATAAGTAAAGAAATGTAGTAAATGTCCAGCACTGCTGCTCGAATCCTTCTGCCGCTGTAATGCAACGGGCCGTGAAGGAACATGTGCGATGGGCTCCGATTTAAGTGCGCTGATGGAGCGTGAAGGCTGCGCGACCCCCACGCTACCAATAAATAGGATAACTGCCTTCGTGGGGGGCGGGGGAGAAAACGAACGAGAAAGAGGGTTAAGGAAATACATGAGCAGCTTTCCACCCCCTTGGCGAAGCACCAATGAGCCAAAGGGCTGCGACTCTGAACACTCCAGAAGGAGCAGCGGTGAGAGAACAGACTTACCGCTCCCTTCTGGCTCTAGTGGTGTAGCGTAAGGTCCAGAGGCCTGTGCCGTTGCCTAGGAGACCAGCGATGGAGCTGGAGCTTGGATGGAGATGTGCAGTCGGTGAAATCTCGGCACGGTCCGTCTCCTCCTTCACCCCTTCGCATCCACATCTCCCCTCCAAGATGCGAAGAACGCCTATCGGCCTTTGAGGATCACTCCTCCCCCTAGTGGGCATGTTTACAAACACCCCTGTTTCCAAGGCAACGCAGCAGCAGCAACCAATGCTACCTGTCCAACGCTCTGATCTTCATGATTAAAAGCACACACCTGCAGCAAGTGTGGGTGTGGGTGCACGGTACGGTTAAGGCACCCAAGAGCAAGCGAGGAATGGTAGCCTTGTTACTTTCTGCGAGCAGCCAGTTGTCTCACCATGGACAGCCCTCCTCCCGCAGCCACATGGACCCTGTCAAAGTGCAGTGAATCCCTCAGCATGAGGCTCCTGCTGTCCAGGCAGCTGTCAGCCGCCCCGCTTTTGTTCATTCCATCTCTCACATGGGGGGGGGAGGGACGTCTCCAGGACAATCCCATCAACGGACGGGGGGACCCCCACCGTGCTGTAACCCGGCAACAGGACCGAGGACTGATCATCCTCGGTCATGTTTAGGCTTCCTTCTTGTGTGGTTTTTTTTCCTCGCGCCTCGTCCCTGAAATAACCAGAGCGCGTATAAACACACAGGCACTGCGCACCGTTAACCGCAGATCCGGAGGGGGGTTGTTGCATGAGCGCAACTGCACTTACCGTGGTATTTCCCTGGGTGTCACAAACAGCTCGTGGGCTGGATACGAAAGCACGAGACACACCTGTATCTGCGTGACGCTGTAAACGCAGGCCAATGAAAGAGAAGGGAGACGCTGCTGTACCGGGGAGGAGACCCAAGGCTGCAGTGCGCCCCCTGCTGTCCCAGATTAGTCCTCTTCACCCCCTCTGCATGACCCATATTCCATCAATGTGAGCTGGGCGCAAATATAAAATTCAATAAAAAATTTAAAATCTATCATCTGTGCTGGATCTTCAGCAGAAAACTTTAAACGATTCGCGTACTAACTTCTTAGTCCCTATACGCCGCGGAGTATTACGGGCCGGGCGCGGGCCTCCTTTCCCTTCTCCTAAGGGGTCGACGGGTCAGCAAATCCATCGCTTAGGTTCCCACGTGAAAATCAGACACGGCTCTCAGCGCTGCCCCAGCTCGGCCACCAGGTGGCGTAGTCGCGATGAGCTGCTGTCTTACCTACTGAAGGCCCCTCGATAAAATCCGGCGCTTACCATAGTATCCTGAGCAAGGCAATTAAACAGCGTGAAGTGACACCGTAAAAAATGACCCAGCTGTGTGAGGGAGTAAATCACGGTAAAGCTGATCACGAAACACTGTCAGTCAGCGTGGCTGCAGGAGTGCGATAAATAAAGGACAACAAGTGATGACAAAGTGCTCGCGGGTGAGAAATTCCCGCAGCGCTGCAATACTGCGGCCCGCCACGAGGGGGCAGTAGAACACCGAGGGAAAACAGAACAAAGCCACACTTTACCCCCCTGATACCACACTGACAGACACCTTTCAAAGTGAAACAACCCTCGCGCCGCCGAAACTGAAGTGCAGCAGGAGAGATCTACACATTTTTCACATGCTACAAACAATAAAGGTGCAGGTGTACAGTTATGTGCAGTTTCTACTGTAACCTTTACCACCGCTCTCTATATTCGAGCGGACGCTTCCGGAACAAAGTTTGACGAGGAATGAAGGGGAACGGCGGTCCAACCGCGGTTTAGCGTCGCGCTACTAGTGCTGTTCGGAAACTTCCGGACTGCGTTTATTGCTTTCCGTTCCAGGAAAAGGGACGCAACCGATTTCCGCAGGCATGTTGTGCTCTGTTTCAAGGCTCTAATGAGATTGGGGTGGAGTCCGTTCTGGTGAAGTGAGCGCGAGCGCCGCCGCTGCCGCCGCGCTTCCGGAACGAAGGCGACATCTCTCCTTTCACGATCACGTTTCGAAGCAAAAAGCCTCCTGTAATCTCCCGATCCTGCGCTCCGCATTACCTGTCGGCGTCTCCCCGCCGGCTTCCCTCGTCTCCTCCTCCGTTACGGGCCTTTTGCACCCTTACTGTGGCCCGCGGCCACCCGCCGTCCCCGCGATGACGTGGGAACGAGAGGTTCGGCACGAGGGAAAAACATGTAATTTCATGTCGTGCCCTGTCGAGGTGTGTGTCCGGGGAGTCGAACCCGCAACCTTCAGCACCAGCGGCTCAGGCTAAACGCCTCCCAAAGCTGAAGGGGCCCTACACTGGCGTGGAACGGGCAGCAAACGGAGCGGTCACCTGGCCATTGAAGGACCTTGGTCTGAGTCCCACCTCCTACTGCAGTAGCCTTGAATAAGGTACTTAGTGAAGCAGTAAAAATTACTCTGCCGTGTGGACAGGTGAATGCGTACATTTACGCTTATTTATTTATCCGACGCTTTTTTCCAAAGTAACTCCCAATGAACTCTATGCAGTGTTACCAGCCCACACACCTTATTCACCGCGGTGACTTACACTGGGTCACTCATCCATACATCAGTGGAACACACTCTCTCAGTCACTCACACACTGTGGGTGAATCTGAACAGCAAGTCTTTCGAGTGTGGGAGGAAACCAGAGCACCCAGAGGAAACCCACACAGACATGGGGAGAACATGCAAACTCCACACAGACTGAGCGGGGATCAAACCCACGTCCTCTCGCACTACCCAGGTGCCGTGAGACAGCGGCACTACTCGCTGCGGCACCACGTCCCCCATAAGTAGCTTGTAAGCTGCCTTGGAGAAAAGCGAATAAATGATAGAAATGTTATCCCTGCAAGACCCGGGGTCAGCAGCGCCCGCCTGCCGGACATGTCGCCTCGCAGCGGCGACGAAGCGCTCACCCCCCCTCGGAGGAGGACCCGTCACGCAAAACAATAAACAGGCCCTTTGTCGCGCTCACTTCCCATTGCAGGAAATTAATTTATGGTAATTGAGTGTTATCGAGTAGAGCTCACATGTGAGTGACATTCAACTCCTGGCACTTCCCTCTGTGGCATTTAGCACAAAAACGCGCAGTCCCGTGGGGACGAGTCCCACGGCGACGAGTCCCTCGGTCCTACGGCAACGAGTACCATGGCAACGAGTCCCACGGCAACGAGTCCCTCAGTGAGTACCGGCGAGTACGAGTACCGCAGCGAGTCCCGCGGCAACAAGTATCGCGGCGTCGAGTCCCGGAGAGCCGAATCCCACGGCGAGGGGCAGAGAACCTCCGGGCCGCGGTGTACTCCGGGAACGTGGCGGGGAGGCCGAGGCGCCGTGACCACACCGAGACGTGCGGCTCAGAGTCTCGTCACGGTCCGCCGCCGCCGGGGTGTCGCAGCCAGGACGGGATACGGGAGAGCGCCCGGGTCATGTCACATTTCTACAGCGCCTCTACTCGATTTCAAGGGCTCCCGGCGGAGCGTGACACGAATCTCGTATTGCGTACAGCGCAAGTTACCGCGGTGCAGGGCGTCGCTGCGCCACGCCTGCCTCCCTGAGCCGAGGCTCTCGCCTGTTATACATTTAGAATCGTGTAGCGTGTGGAGGTGTACGTAGTCGGCACCGCTCTCCCCGAGCGGAGTACATGTGTGTGCGGCCGTGACCGGGACTCTGGGTTCCCGTTGCCATCAACTGCCAGTCCAGGGCAGGGTCGCGGTGGTGCGGAGCCTATCCTGGAAGCACGTGGGGGAAGGCAGGGCATGGAAATGAAAAGGAGAGTGAAAAGTAGAAATGTTTTCCGAAGATGATAAGAGTGTAGAGTGTGTGTGTGTTCCTCCGAACACATTTACCGTGAAAAGGACGAGTTCGTCCAGACTGCGCAGGCGGCTCAGCATGACCTTTACATGCGAGGAACACGGAGGGGAGATGAACCTGAAAATGGCTTCATTTCGCCGAAGCCCTACATGGAGAGATTACACCGGCGGGTCTCGCTCACGGGCGCTTAGCTGGGCAGCCGCGGAAAAAAAAGAGAGGAAAAAAAAAAAACAGATAGAGGTGGGAAAAAGTGAAAAAGGTAAATTACAATCCGGCTCGTCACTATCGGCCCTAAGCCGGAGCTGCCCGAGAGAGATATGACTGTAATGAAGGTTCGAGGTAAAGAACGACGACCTTTCGCCACATTTCGTCGAGCGCGCCGGCGAAGCGTCCGCCGCCGCCGCCAACGCACGGCATCCGTAGCAACCGCACGCCGCGTCCCGCGTTTACCTCTCGTTAGGGGTCCAGCGCGGTACACGGCGCGGCCCTCGCCAACGCAACGCCTGGAGTGCGTTCGCCTGCTCCCCGTACCCCCCCCCCCCGCACACTCGAGGTCTGAGCAGAGAGCTCTGGGAGCTAAACGACCTTCAGCTTGTCGCGTCTCACTCTTTCGTTAGTTGGCATCTTTTAAACGTGAATTTATCGAAAATGACAGGAATGTTAACGCATAAATGGCGGCACAGCAGGTAGCGCCGGTGCCTCACTGCTGCTGCGCTGCGGGTTTGAATCCGGCTCAGTCTGTGCGGAGTTTGCGCGGTCTCCCTGTGCTCGCGTGGGTTTTCTCCAGGTGCTCTGGTTTCCTCCCACACTCCAAAGACATGTTTTAGGTGAACCGCTCTGCGTGCGTGTGTGTACCCTGGTGTACCCTGCCTTATACCCCATATATGTTCTAGACCACTGTGAACCTGCACTGGACAAGCGGTTATTGATGATGGACAGATAATTAACGCACTGGAAGAAGAGGGAGTGCGTTACTGCGCTGGGTCCAGTGCTGACCAACACACATCGCACGAAACTCTGAGCTCAACTGAGGTCAACGGAGACGTTTGCGTCGCCCGAGGCCTCGAGGAGTGACGCAAACACACACCGCACTCATCACACGCCTGTCGAGCTGGAGGAGCAGGTGGTCAAGTTGACGCGGTCGGTGACACCAGGACCGCCGTGCGCTGGGGGACGGGACCCACGACCAGTCACGGGCGATTTTGCGGCGATGAGAGTGAAATGCGAGTGGCAGCGGGGGGTCGCGTCCCTGGACGGGAGACTCGTGAACAAGCATTAATGAGGGAACGCAGAGCGCCCCCTACAGGCCCCCGCCGGAAGCCCCTCCTTCTCGGCCGCTCCGCTCTTTCCGCCGAAACGACTCCCTTTATCTGCAGCCGCTAAACCGCAGCAGGAAGTGCTTTCCCTTGCAACCGCCGACAGATTAGTCGGGTGCTCTGCGAGGTCGGGAAAGACGGCTCCGCCGTCCTGATCGCCGCCCTTCGGAGGGATAAATCGGCCACTCGGTCGTCTCCAGGAGGACGCGCGCACACACACACGCACCAACACTTCAAATGATGCTCGAGGGCCTTCAGCGATTCATAACAGAGTATTTTACAGTCATCTGTCGCGGCGGAATGTGCGGCGTGAACGCTGACCCCACATCGGGAGCCCTTTACCCACAATGCCCTTATTAACCAGTGGAAATCGATTCGAGGGGATTAAACACCCAGGGGGGAGCGGTCCTGTCCACACGCACCCTGCCCTGCCTCTCGGTCACCGCAAGCCAGGATGAGACGCTCTCCTCCCGCTCTCCTCCAGCAGGTAACTTCGTTGGACACCGAACACGCACTGCGTCGACTTTCTGCCGTTAAGATTCCGAAAAAAGCAAATGAAGTGACCAGAGGCCTTTGCGGACGGCACACGAGCAGCGTGTGTGCGAGGGGCCCCGTAACAGACGAGCACAACGGCATGTGTTCGGAGAATGCAGACACACACACACAGGAACGCTCAAAAAGTTTCCCTCCTCCTCCTCCTCAGCTGGAACGGCCCATTAGACAAAAACCAAATAACTTAGACGATTTTTCGGACGGGGAGGCAACAAAAAAACAACGGGTGACCCTCCGTCGAAGCAGTTAAAATGGCTCGCCGGCGACAGACTTTGAAGAAGCGCGCAGCCCCACATCTCTTCGGGAAGCGGACAAACGGGCTATTTTTAGCCAGGGCGGGCGCCGCGCTCCTCGGGGCGGCAGATGGTGTTCGGGAGCAAGAGGGGAGCAATTTACAGTCAACAGCTTCTTCAATCGGGCCACAACATGGCAGGAAAGTCATTTAAGAAAGGCCATTAAACGCGACGGTGGATCTCCTCCCGACCCGATGCGTCTCCCGACCTCACGACCGAAACACCATTCGTACGCTAAAGCCTAGGAATGAATCATTTCCCCGCAAGAACGCGAAAGGCCGGAAAAGCTGCGAAGCTCTTTCCTTAAATTATGTATATAGTGTTGATTAGGGTCAAACTAAGGGCACGGTTTACTTTAAAAACGTACTTTTTAAAGAAGAGGAGAATTAGCGAGTCTTGCTTAATGTGTTCTCGCCGCAAAACTTTCCCCTTTTTCCCGTTTTAGAAATAATTCCCAGCTCAGACCTCCGTACATTACATCGCCATAATTTGTTAATGTAACGCGCAAGTTGTTAAGATGCCCTTTGAATCGTTTACACTTTGCAGGTGAGGCCGTTTGGTGTTACACCAGCGAGCGTGTTCACTGCGATGATCCCGCCGGACCGTGCCCCTCCCCCCGCCACCCGTTTTACGCACACGGCGCCCCCGAGAGCCCAAATGGCCCCATCGCAATCGAGCGGCGAAGGGTCTACTCGAGATAGGACACGGCCTCTGAAGAGCGGCTCCCTCGAGCCTCGATAAGGACTCGCCGGCTCGAGATAATCCGCCTAATTGCCGCCATCCAGGATTCATTAGTGTGTAAAAGCTCATGTAGAAGGGTAATGCGCGGGACACGGCGTGCGGAGCTGGGTTTCGGCATCCCGCATCGCGGGTCAAGACGCCCGTCTGCCGTTTCGGCTGAGCTCTTAAAGGTGCGGCTCTTCTTTGGCGCTTCGAGGGTGGAAATTGTCAGGAAACGGCAGCGGAGCGGAAAGGCGCACGGGAAGGAAGAAGAAAGAGCTCCAGCGCGCAGCCGGAACTCCTCTTCTTCTGCCGTAACGCCGCGACGACCGCGCGATGCTGCCGCGGGAAGCCGGGCCGGACGCCGTGCGATACCATCTTGGCAGCGAGGACTTGGCTTTCAGGTAAGGGCGTTTTCCCTGGAGATAAGGGCCTATTGAGTGGCCTCCGGCATCTGCAGCTCCAGGCCATTCATCACTCCGGCGCAGGAGGGGCTGCTCCTCACTGCCGGTCCGTGCCGCGCAGGCTGGATGACGGTGCGCGAAGCAGGGTGGTCGCGAAGACCAGGGAGGGTCTGCTGCTGGAAGCGCGGGCCTGGAAGACGACGCGTTGAAATCCATCCTGGACTGAGATGAAGTCCTCAGAAGTTAAAGAACCCAAAGAAAGTGGGAAATACCTCAACCTGGAAGCAGAGGATTTGGTTTATTCTGGACTGGTCCCACCTGGAAACGAATGGCGAAACGGTGAGGGCGGATGTTGCCGACGTTCGGTTTCGCCTCAGCTCTGTCCACATTCGCGGTGCTCTGAGAAAACCAGTTGGCGAAGACGCCAAACGCAGGAAACTAAACGAACGGAAGTGGTCCGAAAGCGGTGAGGCTCAAATTCTTTGTCTTTCGTTACCCTGTTTCACCATGTAGGATAGAGCTGCTACCTTCGGACCCCAAGGTCACAGGTTTGATTCCCACCTCCAGCTGTCATACCCTGGAGCAAGGTACTTACCCTAAATTACTCCAGTAAAATACCCAACTGTATAAATAGGTGCATAACTGTAAGAAGCTTAATGTTCCAAAGTTGCTTTGGAGAAAAGCATCTGTTAAATGTAAATGTGTTTCTGCAGGAAGAGGAAACATCTGTCAGGTCTCTTCCCAAGACATCAGTTAAATAGGTTTCTGCCCCAGTACTTCAGCAGGTGATGCCGTGCCACTAACTGCGTGTTGGAGGAGCTGTGCTTTCAAAGCACCTCCGTTCACTTAAGGTCTCGTTGGTCTTGGCGGATACAGTCACCGCCGATCGATTCGATCGGCTTTTATCCGCCGTGTTAAGATGCGCTTCCCAACGTCCCTAAACGTGTCCCACGAAAACCCCGCCTTCTCTGTCGCCTGCAATTAAGCACATGTGAAAATGCTGTGGACTGCGACAGCCTTGGGGCGACGGGGAGCTGCGACGTCTGGCGGAGAGATTGATAGATCCGGGATGCAGTCTTCGGGAAGCGGCACCTCCGAGTGCAGACGGGACTCGAGGTATGACAAATTCCGGGACCCTCTCCGGCGGGACATGCTATGTTATCTTCATCAGCCCTGTGACAGAGCCTCTGCGGCAAACACCCACCCGTGGACATGCTTTCCATCCCTTTTATAACTGCTGCGCCCCAACGAAAACTGCGCGCCTCTCTGATCACGATGCGTCGGACCATTTTAAAAGGTGCGGTAAATATACTGCATGTTTTAGCGCAGCTTTATCACATGAATTCCTTCAAATTGTTTGTTTTTGGTTTACTCACATTTAAAAAAAAAAAAAAAAAAAAAAAACTTCAATATCAACATCTTCTTTAGCTGATGCTTTCATCCAAAGCCACTTACACTGTTCAGCTGCTTACACTTATTTACCTATTCATACATCGGGGTAATTTTACTGTATGAGTTCAGGGTAAGTACCTTGATCAGGGGTACTGCACTGGGAGGCGGGCTTGAACCCGGGTCCTCTGCCCGCACGGTGATGGCTCTCGCCGCTACGCCACCTGCAGCCTCCCGCGGAAATTTAAAGCTCAGTGTTGCATTCGCAGCGGACAATAGATACCGTCTGCCCTCACTCACGTTGCTCATCCGTGTCAACACGGGCAAAGAAAGAAAACGCAGTGTTTCACTTATGAGCAAAAGGCCCCCCAGCGAGGAGCTGGGAGCGCTTACCTCGGTGCATCCTGCCCACGGCGGCACGTTCCGCCGCTCAGACCTCGGGAGCGAGCACCCCGGGGCAGGGAGCGCTGTGTGCAGCCGCAGTCGGCCTGTCTGAATTACACCACCCATAAAGCAGTAATAGGGAGACAATCAGTAGAGTCCATCTATAAGGCCTCACAGGCCATTTACCTTTTTATGTGGACGTAAATTTGACAGGTACCAAGGATAATGAGATGGCCGCCTATCTTTGAGCTTCCTGGGCTGGGACGCAGCAGTTCAGTCCAGCAGAAAGACACGCGTTGAGATAGGTGCCTTTTCGAAACACGAGGATGCCGCAGGTCCTAACGCACGAGCCAGCGAGCGAAACACGTTACGCAGCTAACGGCTCTTTCCTCGTTCGCGACGGGCGTCTTCGCAGGAGAAGAACCCCGGATAAAGAGAGGAGTTCGTGTCCGCAGAATGTCATCAATTGTCACACCAGGGCTACTTTTACATTTTCTACAAAGCGATTTACCTATTCATACAGCAGGGTGATTTTTATTGTATCAGTTCAAAGTAGGTACCTTATTCAAGGATATTGCTGCAAGAGAATGGATTCGAACCTAGGTCCTTCAGTTGGAAGGCAGCTCTAACCATTTAACCACCTGCTCCTACAGCAAAAATAAAACACAGAATGTTTCTTCCCTCAATAAATCGGACGAGATCCCTCAATTTTTATGTATAATTGCGTAATATCAATTAATATGTACAAATAGTACTAGACACCGGTGGAAAGGACCGAACTGATGCTTTGCACTGGCGCAGGCCACGAACGAAGGGGTTGTGTCCCTGCGGCGAGCTGGAAGAGGACAGTCAGGCTCCTATGACCTTACTGATATCACCGTGTTGAAGACAACTGAGTGCTTGGAACCTCGATGCCGAAGATACCGGAGTAGAAGCACCGCTGAGCAACAGCATACATGTATATTTACACACGTGCAAAATCCAACCTTTCATGGTTTCAAATGCAGTGGGTCTACACATGAAAACTCTTTCAAAATCCAATCTTTTTTAATGTAGCGGAAGATGAGGTTGAGTTCACACTACTTCGAACACATTACATTTATCCGACCTTTTTCTCTAAAGCAACTTAGTGGGTAATTTCACTGGAGCAATACAGGATAAGTACCTTTCTCAAGGATAGTAGAGCTGGAGGTAGGACTTAAACCTGCAACCTTTGGGTCCAACGGCAACAGCTCTAATCACTACGCTACAAGCTGCTCCTTGAAAAGCCACTGATTCTTGTAAAAATTGGAGGGAAAACAAGAAGAGAACGGCCACCAGCCCAGTGGGTGGACTCAATACCAGCAACAATGGATATATGCCTTTCGACATCAAGGGCACAAGTGGAGCACAGAACATTCCAGAGGAACCCAAGAGTTGGCAGTGATTTAATGGCATTTAATGGCGATGTTCATAGCCCTACTTGAACCCGCATTCAAGCAGATGAGCTTAAAGCGATGAGCGCGAGATGTCCCGTCCACAAACAGAAGTGAGGCACCCAGATGCCGATACGACTCTAACTGGACAGGAACCTGTAAATATCTGCCGTCCATTTACTGACTCGTTTGGAGGGTTAACATTCCAGCGGGAAACTGGAGTGAGGTTCAACACACCTAATATTCGGCATCATTATTGAAAGAAGCCTCTAATGTCTTCTTGGGGGAAGTAGAGGAAATATTTCGAGAAAAACTGTCTTAACGGAGTCTAAAAAGCATTTCCTCTCCTTCTACACCATGAGTGGCTTTTTAGTATGCAGCAAGTGTTTATATAAAAAAGCGAGAGCCAGGAAGTGGGAGCCAGAACGGGCCAGTCCACCATTAATGTGGCAATTGCTGTTATTACAGGCCTGATGACATCCGCTGAAGGAGGCGTGCTGGGCGCCCGGCCGCAGGGATCTGCTCCTTGTGTCTGCAGCCGCGTCGCGTTCCGTCGGAACCCATCAATTTCACTCCCCGCTCCCACCCCGCCCACACCTCCACCCCACCCTACCCCACTCTGCACCCAGAAATATGTAAACCCTTAAGAAAATGTCTTTCACGGCTGGGCACACCTGGGCACACCTGGAACGGCTCCTTGCCGGGCCGGGGCTTGGCAATGGGTGGACCGATGATTCGTCTGGAAACAAACTGCAACCACACCCCTCGACGAATTAATATTCACACAGCGCTGCCTACGCATCGGTGCTCCTGCAGCTTAATAAAGAAGCGACAGCAGTTCCTCTCTTTAGCAAGAAATCAGGTGTCTTCGGGAATTAAAAAAACTCACTGGGTGTCATTAATCCATCCATCAATCCGTGATCAGCGACTGATAATCCAACCGGGGTTGCGTCGATCAGGAGACACTTCTGAATCCTAGGGCAAAAGGAAGAGACCCTGGAGAGGCTGCCAGTCCACTGCAGCGCACACACACATAGACACACACACTCTGCCCAGAGAAGTACACTAATACTGCCCTTGTTGTGTAGTAAATAAAACTGTGCTCTTATTACACATTAGTCCTTGACTCACCTGAAGAACCCATCTGAGGAATACAGGAGGAAAGAGAGGCACTCAGAAGAAAGTCACGCCAGCAGGGAGGGAACATGCACTCTCTATGTAGGTGAAGCTGGAACCAGGACTGGATTTCAATTCACAACCTTAGATTCATGTGGAATGCCTCCCCACTGACAACTGGTAGAGTAAAAAACAATGTAAAAACCACATTCTGGGCCCATGCAGATGATCTGACGAGGATATTTTAATCTCATCCACTCAGAAATGCCAGTGTAGACACCATTGATCTTATTGCAAATATAAAAATGGACCACCAGTATGAACGAAGCACAGGGGATTGGTAAGGTAGCATTTTACACGTTCAGTTTGTATTTACCACATTATTATGATGCTTGACCAATGCATCTATCCAAGGTCAAAGATTCACTGATTAAATAGCTGAAAACTTTCACCACAGCAGTTCACATCAAGCCCGTCTCTAGGGTACAACAGCAGGCTGCCTCCTGGGCCTCCAGGTTTCAAGTCCACATCTCCCTGTTCCCCTTTGTAGAGAAGATGTGTACAAGGACCACGAATAGTTGGGGGAAAAAACAAGGAAAAAAGATGCGTTTACTGAAAACGGGTTTTAATGAAAAGAACCCAACAGATTCCATAGTGAAACACCATGAGGAGCTGCAGCAAAGCATTCCTTACCTTGACAACTATAGTGTTTATTAGCAATTTAACATGTACAAAGTATCTAAATACTGACTTTTAGCGGCTAAAACGGAACAGGCTCGGCGCACTCCTGTCTCCAAGAAATGGACAGACAATGGACGTTCTGTGCTCCTCCACAGGGCAGCTGATTAAAGCACAGAGAAAGATTATACAAATGTCAAATAATAAATCACTGGCACCAAAAGAAAAAAAAACACACGAACGCATCAATGTAAAAACACGTGGATCATTAATTTGCAAAGGTTAAAAAAGAAAAATGGCATAAAACATAATTAAGTGAAAAAAAAAAAAAAAAAAAAAGATTTAAGAATGGTAATTTTAGCAATGTCATTCACTTTTTATATAATACAAACGGTCGACCACAGAGCATCTCTGCGAAATGTGATCAGTGCTTTATGTTACACAATTAATTGTACTAAATCCGGGACCTGAAAAGACTTTCAAGCTCCCCTGGAACCCCCAGGAAAAATAAAGCGTTTGAGAACGGAACCCAAGGAGAGTGTCTGGAAAGAGTAACGGAGACACCGGAATGGTGTTCCACCTGGAAAGTGCTGGGATTAACTGTGTGGCTGAACCCCTTTAGGTGCTCATTAGATCGCTGGTTCTTTAACTGTCTCCTACCGTTGGGAAGGTGTTACACGCAAATGTTAATGCCGCCTGATTTCTCGCTGGCATTTCTTATTCAGCTTTTCCAATCATGTTATCGTGATCTTTCAGTCATGATGTGTTGTCCTCCAGCTACACGACTGACACAGGAAGCATCTGGAAGTGTAAACTGACTTGACACAACTCATTGTCAGGTATTCGATGTTACGCTGGCTAGTGTTAACGGACTGAGATGACTGTGATGATCTTGCAGCGATATCTACTACTGCTCTCGTTACAGAGAATGGACCGCACCAAACCCTAGAACCACGTGGAGGGTCTGGACACCATGGCAGTGACTTGGTTTTTTTGTGTTTAAAAAGACGAGGTAACTCCAAACGGAAAGCTGCTCAGTTTGGAATTTCCTGCTCTGCCGCTTCTTCTTTGACGGACTCTTCCCGTTCCTCACGCTCCTCTTCTTCGTCCTAGAAGAAGCGGGAAAGGCCCATCGTAACCAATATGAGTAATCCGATGTGGTGAACTCAAACAACATTTATTCACAGATCCAGGAGGGACGGAGATGCAGAAAGAGTTTAGGAGTTTGTCTTTCAGTTAGTGTAGAACAACTCACCAAAACCTGCTAGCTAATTTTTTTTTACCATTACTTTCATTCCATCCATCCATCCATCCATCCATCCATCCACCCACCCATCCTAATGCCAGGATAACTTTGGATAAGATCAGTTGGACAAATGAGACTTAAGTCACACCCAGACCCCCCGCTACCTGCCGAGGTCTTCCGTTCCCCTCTACACGGGCGGGGAAAGTGTGTCGTTAAGCAGGTCTGTCTGTTCCCGCTGTCTCCTCCTCCAGAGGTTAAACGGCAGGTCCACGTGGTGGCCTGAGCCTCGGAGGTACGCAGCCTTTGAGAAGCCAACGTCAGAACCCCACCTCCGTCCTTTGCCTCCGCACAGCGGGAATTCTCCCGGGTTTTTAAAGAGATTGTGACGCTTTAAATCAGTTAAAAAGGAGCCCTGTTCATTTACTTCACTTTTTCTCTGCACCCTGGGAACCTTTCCTTTCGGCTCAGAATGACTTTTGATAAGTAGCTCTCTGGTGAAAAATGCCTCACTTTTTCCTGAACCCAGGGTACTTTCCCCTCTGCCGACCGATAAAGGGGACATAAATCCAACAGGGGGGTGACACCTCATGAACCCCGGCTCCGTATCGCCTGTACCATCCACCAAATCTTTCTGACAAGCCTGCCAATTTTCCAATTACTTGTGGCCCCATATGTTATCCGAGGACCAGTCAGGTCTTAAATGGGAAACAAGAGAGAGGGGGTCAGGCCAGCGCATGCTAACAAGCTCATAAAGCCGGGGAAGGGTTGCTTTCTCTCCCCCGTGATTTACCACACGCCCTCCCCCCCCGGGGAAAGGGTGACATCACAGACCCTCAGGCGGTGGCTGACTGGCTGCTCGCTGTCTCCCCTGGAGCTCGGCAGGCAAAAGAAGGGGGGGAGGGGGGTCTTGTTCCCGCATATGAAATATGACAGGCTTCAAAACGAACCGCAGGGTTTGTGCAGCAGCAGCTATCCAATTCACAGTGATAGTAAACACTTAAGGAATTCATATCTACACGATGGAGGTGGGGGGCGGAAAAAAAAAAAAAAAAAAATCTCATTTTCATCTGTTTTCATGTTCCAGCTATTTCACCTTGCGGAAAATGCAGCGTCGGCAATACCATGCCTACACGCTGCTCACCATTAGAACCCAAGACTCATTTGTCCCCCTTATTCAGAGCAGCGGAGACACTAATAAAACCGGTGCGGTAACACTTGCTTGGAAGTGACGCATAAATTCAAAAAAATGCTCTGCTTTATATTAATTACACTTCAAAAATCATACATTCTCTGCAAAGTTGAGAAAATGTGAAGTCGGCCTACAGCATAAAACTGGCAAAGGGACTACAGAGCAGGACCAGTGTAAAGCGTACGAAATGTGTACCTTTCTATATGGGCTTTTAAGAGTGACGGTAACCTTTCATCAATGGGTGTTTACATGTGTTTTGTGTTTACATATGGATGTTTATAGGTGGGTGTGTGATCGTACGTATTCAAGAGCGCGTGTGGGGTGCGCGCGCACCAGCGACGCGGCCTCGAACGATAGGAACCTTGATCCCGGCACCTCGAAAGATCACTTCATCTTTTATTTTTCCCATGGAAGGAGAACACATGCTTCCTTAGATCAGCGCTCCTCTGACAGCCTCTGACAGACTGACATTTGCTTTCACGAGGCGCTCCGAGATGGCACCTTCCTCCCCGAGCCGCCCCCGCCCCCCGCGCTCCAGGGAGGCGCAGACGAGCGGGCGGAGTTCGCCTTTCTGTCCGATGTCTCCATCAGCGGCCTCTCGGGAGCGCGGAGACTCTCGCGATGCGGTACCTATCCCGCGCGGCCCTCGGCCGCGGCGCGCGCACGTGCCGTAATGAAATGCCACGCTGTCATTCCGGCCACGTTCCGCATTTGTTAAGGGGACGAGCTCCTCCCCTGCCTGGCTGGCGCACGAGAGCAAGACTCGAACCCTAGGTGGCAACAAAGGCCTGTTGAGCGGTAATATGATTTAGCGCGGGATCCGCCCCCCCCCCCCGAGTTCCTACTCACGCCGCACGGTCGGCTCCACAACGTGGGATTAAAAGGAAAACTACAAACAATTAAAATTTGGAATGGCGCTTTTATTTTTTAATAAGCTTTCCCATCCTTTATCAAGCCGGCACAGTCCTCAAAGAATTAGTTGCTAATTAGTATGACTTATTTTCTTATCGTATTTTCTGGTTTTATTGTATTTGCTTGTGTGTCTGTCTGCACTGTATATGAAAGAGCCCTTTTATGTGGGCGAGGGAAAAGTGGTGTATTATTCCCCCCCATTAACAAGCCCCGCTGTGCCGTGTGTGTGTGGCTTTCGTGTTCCCCAGAAAGTCAAACAATGGAAACACCGTTACCAGCAACCAGACAAACAATCCGAATGAAAAAAAGCGGCGCGCACCACGACCACCCGCCCCCCCCTCCCAAAAAAAAATTCTCTTTGTACCAAGAACATTGACAGTTGTAGCTCAGTAAATGAATAAAGAGCAGCAGCAACGAGGTGCACGGATCTCAGCAAGGCCTCGATTCAACCGCACGACGGCATCGCGGCTTTTCCCGAGCGCGCGCCTGCGTGCGCGTTGAGTGCGATTGAAAGCTACAAGCCATCGTCGCTCGAGACAAAAAAAGCCACGAGTGCGCGGGACAGCGCGGCCCCGCTCCGCTGACCGGTCACGAGGCGTTACCCGCTACATTTAACCGCCTCCGCTTCCACGAAACGAGTAGCCGGAAAGCACAATTAAATTTCATGACCAGGCATATTTGCGATTCTGATTTCATTTATTACAAAAGGCATTCATTAATCTCGCCTTTTGCGAAAGCGCATTTCCATTTCGGCGAGGTGCGGCAGACAGTGGGAGGAACCGGCGAGGACGCGCTTCATTAAACGAGCCGCGAAACGCGCCGCGCTTTATTTCTCGTCTGATAAGAGCACGTGGACGGGGGCTCCGCGCAACCGCGTGCTCGGAAAGGCACCCGTCTCCACCTCTAATTTAACCGACGAGAAAATAAAAATCTCTCGAGCACAAACAAGTCTGCCTACTACTTCGGCCGTCTGGCCAACTCTCGAAGCCCTTCAACAAAACGATTCAAAAGCCATATGAAAGAAAAACTGCCCTATGATGAAACCGGACCGACTGTTACTCATGGTAAAGCGTCGCCTGTCTGCAAGGTGGCCAGGTGGCTTTTTCACGACTCCGTACGAGGTTCTAGGTGCACGGATGCGGAGCGACGGCCTTTGAGAACGTTCCGGAAACGGACGGCACGCCGGCGAACGTGGGCCGGAGGGCCCGTCTGGGTCGTACGGGCCGACGGCATGCAAAATGAGCCTCTTCCCTCGGCGGATCTCTCCGAGCAGCCCTGCGATCGGAGACCGATGGAGTGAGCGCGTGCCATCAGAGGAGCGGGATGTATGAAGTCCTCACAATCAGAGAAGGCCGCTGTCCCCCGTCGCCCATTAGCGTGATATATTACATCAATGAGACACGCTCTCCCACGAATGCATATGTTCAACAGGGTGTAGCCGTGGAGCCGAGGCCCTCCTTGCTCCTCCGTAAAGTACACTTGAGCGCCGCGACCCCCCGCCCCCCCGCCAGAGGGGGAGAGCGGCACTCTGATGCCTGACAGCAGGCTCTACGCTGCCTTCTCCGGGGAGACTCTCAAGCGGGCCTCTCTAGTTTTATCCCTCCTATTAATGTTAAAAACTGGGGAATAAATGGGGAAGAGAGAGAGTTGTAAATCATTTTAATTATTCATTTAAAACAACTTTTTTTTCTTGTTCCTTTGTTTTCCTCGTTTTACATTTTCTCTGCGATTTCTTCGCCTTCCCTTTACTCACGCGCTCCAACAGCATCGCCGTCGACCGCGCCACGTCTTACTATAGTAATTAGCAAAGTAACAAGCGTAACGGCCAAGCCGTTCATACACTCCGATGCGGTCGGCTCGTCTGTGTAACCGGAGCACATCTGGTCTCCACCAGCGTTAAACATCTTGTACAAAAACGGCTCCTTTAATTAGGTCTACACTCTAAAAATCTGTTCATTTAAACAGACCTCTTTAGCTTTTGTTATGTTAATTTGGTTATGTTAATTACTTTGTATTTACTAGGCAGTAGCAACAAACTCTCCAGAAAGTTGCCTTTAAAAACGTTTAAAATACAGTATATAGATTTACTCCAGCTATTATACTGTTAACTGTTGGCCATGCAGCATTTCTGTGTCACTTTCCTCTCTTATGAGTTATACCAAACATAGGATTGTAGTGTTTATTGGGGGACACACACACACACACACACACACACACACGTCATTTATTCACACAGACAACCGAAAGCCGAATAATACATTTTGCCTACATGTACACAGTAAAAAGTTCTGAATGACCGTACTGTTAATCAGCTCCGCACGTAACGGTGGCCCAAGTTATGTGACAGGTTGGCGCACGACTGCCAGACAGCGGGCCGAGGTTCGACGGGTAGCCCTGACTATGACACAAGGCTAATTTGAGCGGACAGCGAGCGGACAGCTCCACGCTGCTATCCGACAAACAATCGCTGTCGATTCCCACTGTTGACCGTGGCTCGTAGAAATTGCCGGTACGGCACGTGTCATCGCGATCAATCGGAAGGCGTCACGGCTGTGAGGAGCAGCTAATTTGCCGATTAATTCCGACTCTAAAATGACAGTCTGCGACAAGCTAAAACGTACGTGCTGAAATATTCTTGGGGTCTTTATCATGTCTTTATATATAAAATAGTCTTTCTACAGCCCCGCATTTCAGTTGACTACGAAATAATAATTTCCTAAAACAGACTAAATAGCTCACCTTACGTACCCAGAAAAGACGCAAAAACAGCACAGTCATGGGCTAAAACGTGTAACCTGCAGGAGGCGTCCACAACACATCCCAAAACCGAGGGTAACCCGACGAACGGGTGGGACTTCGGTGCACTCCAACAATTCCATCGAAACCATTTGATGCGTCTGATTTTTTTTAAACCCTACAAATATTGCGAAGGCGGCACGTTCTATTCCGCACGTTTCGGCAGGACGCGGAACGGGGCTCACTCATCTCTCCAGTCAAGTAAGCGTTCAGAAATGTTCAAAACAAGCAGAATCCTGCACACGGGCCAAAACATCTGGTAGCCATTAGATGTTTGGGGACATTTTCCAAAGAGAACATCATCTCTGCTCCTCAAAAGATGAGGGCACCGCAGAAAGAGACATAACGCTGCCGCCAGTGTCGAAGACAAAGCGGGCAGGCTGGGGACCATCGCCAACGGACCAGCCAGCTAGAAAGAAGCAGACTGTGTCCATCGCCAACGGATGCGCGGTGAAAGAGTGTCATCCGAAGAGCGGGCGTCTGCTGCGAAAGTCTTATCATACTATACTGGAAACACCAGCCATAAAGCTCACTGATCCATAAAATATACCAGAAACACCTGCCCTAAGCTCCACCTATCTGTAAAAGCTCCGGAGGTGTAACTTCTAAGCCAGTGGCTACGTCCTCACCGCCGGCGAGCGCTAGTCGAGTATTACGAGACAAAGTTAAACCCCTCATTTTCCAACTAATGGGCGAACTCCAGCTGTTTTGCCAGATGTCTCCTGCCGCACGCCGAGGACACAACATCATCCTAGACAACAATATTATTTCTGGTCCACCGGGGAGCTCAATCTCACAATAACGTTAAGGTTCACTCGGGGATTCGATGATGTTCTCGTGTTTACGGGGGACATCCGAAACACGCGTGATCACGACACGAGCGAAACGAGATCACGCCGTCAGGCTGTCGGCAGCAGTTCGGCGCTCCGAACGCATATCTTTCTAACGGCAAAGTAAAGTGACTGCAAGAGACCATCGAGGACTTGAGCAAAGCTAACAGAACATACTTAAATTGCTCCCACTCGGCTTATATTACAATAACGTTATTTTCCATCATTAGCTTGAACGAAAAAAAGAAAGTGAAGCAAATAAGCATCAGCTAAGGCAAGAGCCAAAGAGATGCTCAGAGATCCAAGAGAGAAGGCATGTTGACAAAGCGCACCCTTCTCCCTTAGCCGTCCAAATGGTGACCCCGCAGAAACGGTGCGAGCGTGCTGCACGCGAATTCCCCACTGGGTTTTATTAAAGCTGAAATGGAACCTACGTTCAGCCGAGTAATGGGACAGCTGGGACACGTACACAGATTCACCCTGAAAAATCCTCCCTTTACTCCACAAATTGGCCCCAGGGTGGGGGTGCCGGGGACGCCTGCTACCACCAGTTTAAGCGATGGAGGTGACTTGCGCTCATTGATTTTCCCTCTGTCTTCCGAGGACGTTCCGGCCGCTGTCGTCAGGCGCGGCCGCGAGTCAGTCCCGGGGCCTATGATATATAACACTTGGCTAATCTTTGGCCACATATTGCGAGATAGCGCGGTCGCTTTCGCGGGGTCCGTCTCCTCCTAGAGGTTATTCACTTTTCAGCGTTACCCCCAGGCGCGAGCCCTTTCATTTTCCGCAGGTTGCCACATTAATTAGATCACCCAGCTTCCTCCTGACTTACCGAAGTTACAAACACGGACTGTGTTAATATCGCTCACCGGTTCGGGGGTCAGAAGCCGTGGGTAAGCGCTGATCCGAACATTGCCGTCATTTTCGACAGCCGTACAGGTGAGTGGCTCTCATCCCAACGCAAACACCGATGTCTCAAGTGCCGCCGAACTGCAAACCAGCCACTACAGAACACATATACGGTCCATAATAATAATAATTGAGGTCATATGCAAACATCCCCACTATTTCACAATGACTTCGCTCTGGAAGGACGTTTCAAACAGAAAAAATAACACGTCTTAAAGACAACACGTGAAAAGACGTCTCATCGTAAACAAATTGATAAAATACTAAACATCCCGAAACAACTGAAAAGATACTATTTCCAGCAAAATCTCTTTTGAGGTATATTCATAATACTCATATCAAAGAGTTAACGATTTCTTATTTGCCTTCAATTTGTTTGCTACAGTAAACTCAACAGAGTATGACAGTTAATTAAGTTAATTAGTCTACTTAATTACGCTATTTTGCAGGTCAAGCTATAGAGGTGCTATGATTAATGGCGATGCTTGTAAAGGTAATTTTACTGTAAAATGGCAATAACATCGCAGTGCACCCTGACTTCTACACTTCCAAGACCGAACAACACTTACACACACAAGAATCACTCCGAAAGAAACACATAATCAGTCTCCTAAAAATAACTGAACCTAATAATGTTTAGAATCAAGGGTTTAATGAGAGTCTGGAGATTTTTACAGCGCGTTCCACATTTCGAACACAGAGTCACTGAGAACGGACTGCAGTATGACACTCGCACTCCAACCGTTGAATTTGTTAACATTTTTCATTGTCTTTAGGAGAAATCCACAGTACGTGATTAAATTCAAAGGGGGGGGGGGGGCACCGTAGAACTTGTCAGTTTTAATTATTTACAATTAAAGTGCTATCATTTACTGTGACTGCCTGTGTACTTGAAAAGAAGCACATTTTATGCACACTGTTCATAGGCAGAATTTATATTGAATATCACTGCACATGACTTAGAAACTAAAACTTGAATTTATTATAATTATGATCAGTTTAGTCGATGCTTTTCTTCAGAATAACAATTACTTCGGGTTTTTTTTTTTTTTTTTTTACTGTATCAATTCAGGGTAAGTACCTTACTCAAAGATATTACGGCCGGAGCAGTATTTGAACCTGGGCCCTTCAACTGCAACTTGACAGCTCTAACCACGATGCCACCTGCTGCCCCTGATTATAATAATTATTGCTCTGGAGTTTCAACCACAGTAACGTTAATATAATTTGTCACTGTACAAATCTGAATGTCATCGCATGGCAAAATGCATTTAAACCTCAACAACCCATCCCCTGTCACTTACTGTATGTAACTCCTCCCTCACGCTCCCGGCTACTTGGTCCATGAGCAGATGTGTTGGATATGATTAATCACTGAAGAAGGCAGAAAGGATACAGCGCGTAAATAAACCTCAAACAAGCTCCTCTTGGGTGCGTGAGTCGCTCTCCAAATGAAAGGCCGACAGTATATAACGGGAGGGGCTGTCATTTTATTACTGGAATCAATTCCGTGTGGCCTCGGGTGACAAGAGAGGGACGCGGCCTTCGTTCGCAGGAGGTTTATCTTACGGGAGCAGACTAAGCGTTGTGGGGGGGGGGGGGGGGGGGGGGGGGCGTGGTAATGAACTGAGCTCCTGCCTAATAAAGCTGCAAAATCACGATCAAGCTGACAGTGCTCTCCCTCTGCAAGCTGAGAACTTTTTAATTTTTTGGAAAGTAATTGAACTATTCGATAATAATAATAATAAAAAAAAAAAACCGCAACAAAACAACACAGATAAATCATTTTAAGAGACGGAATATCAACATTTTAATAATTGTGGTCTCAAAGGCAGAATCCCATTTGCGGTGACCTTTAAAATGGAAATGAATAAATTTGAAACACGCTGAAAAAGACAGACAAGAAGGTGCTATGATCGCCTGACTGATCATTTAGGCCTTTACCAGGAATGAGAAAAACGTTTAAGCTGCGCCCCTCCCAGCCCCCCCAGCACCCCACTTTACTGTTGAATAAACTGTACAATTGAGAGCGAGGCCGAGCTGTGAACAATTTAGTCATGCTTTTGCACTTTGATTAAAAGGCAGTGCCATGGAGGCAACGCGTCTGTGAAATTACAGGTGCATGTGTACCAACACTTAACTTTCATTCATTCCTCTTGTCAGCACCAAACACAGTATAACAAATCATCTTTATCCTGTGTCTTTCACTCGATTTGTCTAGCCCCTAAAACTTCAATCTGCAGACCCCACTCCGCAAACAGTCATGCAAACAACAATTGCAAAACAAAGAACTATATATATGTATACTGTATATTTATATATATCAATTTTTTTTTTTTTTGATTGTCACAGAACATTTTGGCACGGTGGGCTTTTCACACCTGTATTTTTTCCACATTTTATACAGTAGTGCGTACTGCGAGCATGATTCATCATCTCATAAAAAATAAGTGCAGACCAACAGCCAAATGCACAAATGGTTGGATGGTGAATATTGTGTATGTGGGGCTATTACTGGTACCAAGGTGAATGCTGACAAACCTCTAAGGTACGGAAAAGCTGAAATCCTCAAACAGTTAATGGTCAATAATACTTCAGAGTAATTTTTTTTAAAAAAAGAAATACCTGACATGAGTAAAGTGTCTGCTGAGCTCCTGCATCTGCTCTGGGGAACCACTGTAATTCATCTTCATCACACAGCTAAATGTCCATATAAAAAGGAACTAATTTCGTAATTTCGTTGTGGTTTCAGACTGGGGCCTGCAGGCTGGAGGAAGGTGTTACTTCAAGATGATGCCTGGACTGCCTGGCAGGAGATGTGTTTGAGAAAGGGGGAATCGCATATCTCACGCCGTCTGCTGGCTTGCTGGCTGACTGTCGAAATGGGCATGTGGCTCCTTTTATGCACTCAAGCAGACATCACTGCAAACTACATGGAAGATGGTGGTGGAAGTGGGATCAGAATGGGGGAGCAAGGGGATCTCTGTGTCCTTCTGGGAGTTACTGACTGCTGTGCCCATTGCCACTTCTCCTGCTGTGTCAGGATGAACCATGGCAGAGGTTACAGCCATGGGTTCTCAACACATTGATGCCATAACCCAATACTGCAGATATGTCCTGTATAACATCTGCAGGATTTGCTCTTATCTCACAACTAACTCTACGCAACAGCTGACAAAGACCACGGTGATATCCTGCCTGGACTACTGCAACTCTCTTTTGTCTGGCCTCCCAGCATCCTTCATTAAACCTCTCCAGAAGATACAGAATGTTGCTCAAAGAGTTGTGTTTGAACTAAGAACAGCCATGTATCTCCCTTCTTCTTCTCTCTCCACTGGCTGCCTGTAGCTCCCCGTATCCAGTTTAAGATGCTGATTATGGCCTACAAGACCATCAACAGATTAGCTCCCTGATACCTACAAGACCTGATCGCCTGCTCCAGCCCCACCAGACTGCAGTTGTCTTCTCACTTTTTCCATTTAATAGTCCCAAGCACAAGAAACCCAAAATCAAAACACTTCTCTTTTGGACTCACCTTTCTCCAGATTTCCTATCTACTCCATACATTTACATTATATCAGTTGTCAAGAAATATCTCTTTATTTCTGCACGGTGGCACAGCGAGTAGCGCTGCTGTCTCACAGCACTTGAGTGGTATGAGAGGACATGGAGGTTTGCATGTTCTCTCCGTGTCTGTGTGGGTTTCCTCTGGGTGCCCTGGTTTCCTCCCACAGTCCAAAGACATGCTGTTCAGGTTCCCCCATAGTGTATGAGTGACAGAGAGTGTGTGTGTGTGTGTGTGTGTGTGTGTGTTCTGCTGATGTAAGTAGTGTATCTAGCAGTGTAAGTCACCACGGTGAATAAAACGTGTGGGCTGATGACACTACATAGAGCTCATTGGAAGTCGCTTTGGAAAAAAGTGTCTGCTAAATACATAAATGTAATGTAAATGTAATTTCCTATACAGTCTATATGGCGCTACTCATGTAATGTTATCGTTGATGTTACCTTTTTTAAAAATTTGTACTCTCTACCAGTTCTATATCCAACTACCCATGTAACGTATGCTTGTTTATACTGTGACATCAGTCAAACTGGTCGTACTTTGAGAATAATGTGTCTAATATCTATGTCTCTTTGCCTGTTGGTCAAATGTATTTTAGTTTTTTCTGAGTTGTATGTAGCCTTCGATAAAAGTGCGCTAAACGAATAAAGATGATTGTAAATGCCCTTTACAGCAAGTGTCGAGCAAACAAAGTATATTCGAGGTGAACTCAAAGTCAATAAATTAGTAAGAAATTAATTAATAAGAATCAATTACAGATACATAAATGAATGTCAATATTAAGAAAAATGCAACAGACCAACAAGGTAAAGTGTTCGTTTTTGTTACCGAAGGGTTTCGTTAAAAACCGTTCGACTGTGTTGTCTTCCCACGAGGACTTGAGAAAGGCCCCCTGCAATGCTGGCAACGTGCATTAATGTCCTCAGCTCACTTTCACAACATCCATTAACCCGCTTTCCCCATATAGAGGCAGCTGGAGAGGACTCTGCCCTTTGAGAGACGAATCGAACGGGGCCATGTTGATTAACGTAATTGGTTTCGGAAGCAGCCAAACGTTGCCTGGATTACAGTGTAAATTCAATAAGGGAAATGTTATTAAAACAAAAAGCCCCAGTGACAGAATCTGGCATTTTTCTGAACATTAAAATGAAAACGAAAGACCTGTTCCAATGCCGGAGACAGCACGATTTATGTCCACCCCCCACCCCCTCAGTTCCAGAGCTAAAAGACACATGTGCTCGGCTGTCGTGTTCAGTCTGGCGCTCCGAGAGACATCTCGGCCGACACGGCTGGTCAAGATCATTTCAGGAATATAAACGGGATCTTTCTTCTTCTGTCCGCGAGTTTCCGCCACTTCAAACGAGCGCCACGTCGCTTTGATCCATAATTAAGAGACGCAGCGAGACGATAAGCCCAGTTTGAGGGTTTCAACACGCGTGGAAGGTTATTTTGCACGAGAATATTGCGGAGATACTTGTATTTGATATGACTGCATTTATCTCAGACTGAACAACCAAAGGTTTTCTGTTCTAGCGCCAATGTGCTACGATGACCTCCCCCTCTCACTCAGAACGCTGAATGAATCTCTCTACATTTAAGAAAGGTCTCAAAAATCACCTCTTTCAGACTCACTTCTCCCCCGGTCTCCCAAGCGCTTGATAAATGTGTAAATGTTTATATTTAATCATTTTGTGATTAGAAATTGTTGAATAAGGGATGAACCTCTATGCAGCTACTCATGTGATGTATACTGGTTCACATGGCGTCATGTGACAAATTGTCTGTACTCTAGAATCACGTGTCTGTATCCAAATCTCTCTTGCTGCTGATGTAATGCAGTCTTTGTATTTTTCTCTGAGATGTATGTCACTTTGGAGAAAAGTGTCTGCTAAATGAATAAATGTAAATGTTCCAAAAGTGGAAAAGGTACCATTTCAGACCCTTACAATGAAATCTTCTCCCTAAATCAATCACCCTTGACCCTTAAATCAATGGACTGTTAAGCAAACAGTAATATTTTTCCAAAAGGACATGCAACTCCAGCACAAGAACTAATGATAACACACTAATAATACTATCAGACTCCTGTTCTTCAAGCTCCCTCTCTCACTAACTCACTATCCACAGCAGTGGTCTGGAGGGCTAGGCTACTGAGGGTGTACCGTAAAGGGAATGCCAACGCACACATACACACAATAGGCAACTTAGGGTCTCCAATCAACCCGCAAAGCATTATTATTATTAAGAGCTTCTGTTACAGTAAAAGTAGAGAAGTTTAATGGAGGCCGGTTTAACTGCTGCAGAAAACCGTTGCCCAGAAAGATAGAAAGAAGGTGTAGGTCTGAGAGCCAGCTGTGGAGATGGGCAGCTGACAGAAGGGAAGGTGCAGTGAGAGATCTTCCAATATCATGACCATGACCCCTGCGCAGGTGTGTGGTGCTGCAGTAGCAAACGTATTCAGGTTTATAACCCTCCCATCATCCCACGCTAGCTTCCCAACCCCCTCACCTTGGAGGACGACGTGTCGCACTCCTGGCAGATCCACCCGTACCCCGTCTGCTTTGGTGACTTCTTCAGCGGGGGGTCCAGGCAGCCGAAGTGATAGCAGAGGCGGCATTCGTCACATCTGCAGAAGGATCGCAACAGGAGGTTAGCGCAGTGCTCGGCTTGTCGCCAGCACCAGGACGGAGAGCTCTTTACTCGCCCAGGGTTCATTTGTTCTCAAACGCAAAGCCATGTGCTCTTGGATAACACTGTCCTCCTGCAGAAATAAATACATACAAAACAAAAACAGATTCAAACTGCACCATTTGTTTGTGACAAAGTGTTTTCCGCAGCTTTTGTCTATACAATTTGACATGAGCATGAAATACTTGACACTCAGACATATAAAATGCATTAAACTGATTGAATAGCATATCTGAGCTGGAGATATAACCACAGCCTTCCGTGAGCTTCACCCATCAAGATTGAACATCAATCTATTATTCAGGAGATGCGACTTGCGAACCCTGTGTCCTTCAATCGAGTTCCAGCATTTAAAAAAAAAAAAAAACTCATTGCTCCCATTTCCTGTCTGTGATTCATTAATTACGCCATAATGAAAGGAGTGGATTTGGATTTTTCAGTGGAGATGAGATAAACGCGAGGTCGGCTGATGGTCAAGCTGCTCTCCTAGACCACAGTGTTACGAGTGCTTATCAGTCAGCGAGCAGGAGAGTGAAGGTGGTTGGATCAGCTGACCACATGCTACCCCCCCCAATACTTGGACGAACTCTAGAAGGAGTTAGATGAAAGATGTAAACAATGTTTGAAGTAGCGTTACAATCCAGGTACGATGCGGTGTTATTCGCGACACGAGACTCTACCTGTGGCTCCAGCTGAATGGACAGACACTAAATCCAGGGCACGGTAGCACCAGGAAGTAGTTCCACGGTCTGGATGGTGCAGTGAGGGGCCCGAGGGCTGTCACTCAGGATCGAAATGTGTGTGTGATGCTGTCTGCCTTTGGGGAAGGGAAGACTTAACTGTAGAATGACAGGCTCAGCTGTCGCTGGGGGTCCGGGAAACCCAGGAGGGTTTGCAGCCTGCCCGTGTGTAAAAAACGGTCCTGGGGTGTATGAAGGAAACTCCTCAACTCCCACTCCACCAAGGTACCCAAAAGTCTTCCCTACAAAGAACCTTTAAAAAAAAACTTGACACGGAGATTAATTTCAAGCTCTGAAAGGTTACATCAAACACTCCCACAATACATTAAGAAGACACTGTCATGCCCAAGGGGAGTAATATGAGATCAAGTGTGTTATTGTATAAAACATAACAGCAAGGAGAAGTAAGAGAAGAGGATGCAGAAAAAGCACCCAGGACGGCAGCGAAAGACGTATGCATAGCACTGTCGTCGCTTCCTGCCCGTTTGGCTACAGACATTAGCGATGCGCTACTCAAAAGAGCCGTGTCTGAGGTCTTCCCATAATTCCCGGCAGATCAGAAGCAGCTGGGCTCCTCTTCGGAGTACAGAGCGGCGCGCACTTAATCTATTTGTTTCACGCTCTCGTCAATGGAGTGGTCACATTTCATTATTATCTGCGCCCAATTATTTGTAAGCCCTCCGTATTGATTCCACTTGATCCTGCCACAACTGAAGAATACGTTAGTCAATTTTCCCCTTGGATGTAGAGGGAAAATCATCTCAAATAGCCACTTCCTGTTTTGGTCAAGATGGTCCACTCTGTATATGAATGGGTGTACGGCTCAAATTAGCATACAGGCTGCTTTATTTCTTCCGAGACTGGGATCTGACACACGAACAAGTTTATTTAAGGGCTTTATTTTGATTACAGATGGGGAAAAAAGAACTTCCACACAGCAAAAGAGACTGTCCACTGTCTAGAGACATGTTTTTCATGTGAAGAGGTGACTTACACGAACGAACGAGTGCGTGAACGCCCTGGGGTGGACCGGTGTCGCGTCCCGGGCGTACCCTGCTTCACACCCTATTCTTCAGGGATAGGCTCCGGAGCACCGCGAGCCTGCACTGGAAAAGCAGTTATTGATAATGGATGGATACGTGATTATATTGCAGTCCAGACTATCCATGGAAGATCCGTCTGTACCGGACTGACGGAACGTGCTTAAAAATCCAACAAATGACTCAAAAAGCCGCTTGTGTCTGGAAAAGGGATGCCGATGAAGCAGGTCACATTCGATTTGCTGCGATCAGAGTACGGACGTTAATGATGCCGAGTACGGTCGCGATAACTTTGGGAGGAAAACTAGAGCTATGTTGCGGACACTGATGGAAAGCATGTTGCCGAAGCAGAAAAACAGGCCCCCACAGGTCTGAAATGTTAACGGGAAACTGGCGAACGCGACGGGAAATTGACTTTGAACGAACGGGGCCGCCTTCGCACCAGTCAGATCGACGCTCCCCTTCCTCGGCGTCGGACAAAGTTTAACCCCTACTCCCCCCAAATCGCGGGGGAACAGCACCTTTATTAACAGACCGCGTAACGATTTGCTGTTTAATTCTTTGATTACTACGCCTTAATGAACCTTTTGTGATGTTTGTTGCGTATCGCTGTAAGCATCTCTGAATTAAGACACTGCTCATCGATGCAGACGATGCAGGCTAGAGGAGACGACTGCCTTTAATTGAAGTTCAGAATGGTGAGGGCCACGTTCTTTTTCTTTTCGTAATTTTCACAAAGCGGCTAAAATTCATTTAAAATTCTTTATTTGCTGTACCCTGAACTGTTTTCTAGTACGGACACAAACGGGCGCAATACTTCAGCTGTACACAGAACCGTTTCCGGTCACGTTTCACACCAAACGTGTGAGATGACGCAAGCAGGGACACACTTCCCCGAGTGCGTAAAACTTAAAATGCAAAAAAAAAAAAAAAAGGAATCAGCAGACATTGAACATCAAGACATGAAATATATAACAATACACATTTTCCACAATTGGACTTGGCCAGCTGGGCCTCCACTGGAACCACTTGCACTGAAACAGAGTTCTTGCCAAAGAACAGAGGAGCAGGACTCGAACCCACATCCCACGTAGTCTAGCACACTGACCTCCCTGCAGGACCTTTGGAAGGTAACAGCCATGCAGCGTAAGCGACTCGCAGCTTTGTCCTGCGTGACCCTCGAGAGCGAATCGCGGCAACTCGACCAAGTGGCGGTAAACGCGGGGCCGGCTCCAGCGGCGCGTCTCCGAAGCCGCGGCGGCCGCGAGGGCGCCTGCGTACACTCTCCTTCCCAATAGTCTATCAGCTTGGCGCGGGCCGCTCGCCTCGCCCTGTCACAACAAGGTCCTTGATGTTATCCAGCCTATTTGGGTCGCTTTAATCATTGGGAAAATTGAGCAACACAATCCAATCACTCAAAAGCAGGTTTATTGATTCAACGTAATCTTACTGAGATGCTAAAACAGGGACTGCTGGGGGTGGAGGAGATGAGGGGACCGATTGATTGCTTTTGTCTGTGACACTTGTCCCATCTCTCGCTCCTTTTGATTCAAAGCTCAGTCCCATAGGAGGCTGGGAGACCTGGACACGGTTTGATCTCCGTTGACCCCTTCCTGGGAATTCACATCCCATTTTCTCCCTCAGAGCGTCCAGCAACACCGCGCCCCCTCACTCGGGGTCGAGCCCAAAACTCACCACGACTCCATTAATTAGATTAAAACTTTGATAAGAAAACGCACATCAAGCGATAAATATGTAGAGGAGGTGGTGGGTTGCGCTGAAGCACAGATAATGATAAATTAACACCCTTCTTTAAAAACAATACATACTGGCATTGAACTGATGTGACTGAAGAAGCATTTTAAGAGAGGATTGCAATTTTCTGAATTATTGCTCACTTAAACATAAGTGAAAAAGCGAGAAATTTGACGCAGCAAACTAGGTGTGTTAATTATGCTACATAAGTGAGGTTTCGTTACACAGCAAGAATAAGTGGTTTATACAGACTTAGTGATGGTTCATAAATGGGTTATACAGACAGCCATGAAAGGTGATTTCTGTCTTACCTTGCTTATGCTTGGTCTGGATATACATTTACAATTTTCTACCAGGTTTTGCCCTTTGTCTTTTACTGTGCAAGTTTATTAATGTACAAGCTTCTACAATTACTATTTGCTCCACCTGAAGATGTATATCTTCATTCAGTGACGTTTTCCCAAGAAACATCAGTCGTACAGCAGCCTGAAAGCCATCTTACTGACCGAATGACCAATTTAGAACTTCAGAAATGGCCCTGGATGGGGTTCTGTAAACTGGGGTACGGCTGTGCTCGACCACAGATCAGTAAAGCCTTTAAAACTCAAATTTCATCACTAAGCAGAGCTGCATTCTGACAAAGGAACACAAGACAGACCATGAAGTGCCAAGAGCCCCATGAAGGGACAGCGTGCGGTCTTACACGGCACACCACTGCAACTGGACGCAGACAGGTGCTGTTTAGCTACGGAAACAGTGTAGGCTTCAGCAATTGTCCTCAGACTTGAGTCTATCAGAACAAAACTGCAGTGGGAATTTGTCACAAGGGCTACTGAGTAATTACCTGGGAAGGGGGCCATGTGACGGGATCAATGGCGCACAATGCAGCTGTGCATCGACTGTAGGGGATGACAGAGAGTGGCGAGGCTTGCGGCCTGGCCTGTCTATACAGGGAGTGGATTACGGGACTTTGAGCCTCCCCCTTTTTGATTTACTGTTAGGGCGTTGCAACATTATTAAAGAGGCTCTGTTTTACTAGGGGGAGTGTGATGAATGGACCTGCCGAACAGGCCAACCGCGAAGGGAGAGACCAAATGGTCGCTTCTTCGCTGCGTCCCCAAACAAGGTGGACGAGACTCATTCGCTGCCAGTCGCCTTGCAGGCCAAAAACACCCTGGAATAGACTGGACAGTAGGAGCCGAGCGGTGGTTAGCGATGCTTTTGCTGGCGCTGCGTTTTTAAAATGAGGGGGAGGTGATGACGGGGGCTTCAAGTGCAGAATGCAAGGGAGATGTCACGAGATCAGTGGCACGAATTGTGTTCGCTTTGGTCCTTTTCGAAACAATGTCAATAACTGAAAACAGCTGAGGCCTAAACACAAAATCTTAAAACCACGGGACACTAGACCCAAGTCAACCACTAGGCACAATTCTGATGTTACTAGTAGCTCACTTGAAAATAATCACATTCTGAAGGAGTGAGTAGTCTGGGAAACTTTGCCCCAGGGTAGAAACAGACACCGAGAGACGAGTTTGTGAGGTGAGCGATACTGGGACAGGGCAGCAAACGTAAGGACGCTGCGTAGAAGAGCAAGAGAAGACACAGACGAAGTGTTGCAGTAATAGGTTTGAGGCCTCCCACACACACACCCCAGGTCTGGGAGCCCACCACTAATGGGGGGGAAAGGGAGGAGTCAGCAAAACAAAATGCCACCGTTAAATCATGTTCCAGAATCCTGTGTCACAACAGTAATGGGAAATGTGCTCATCTTCGGAAAGGTTAGCGCCCATCCAAAGCACTCCAACCCCCCACACGCCCTCAGCTGGATTCTGTAATATAACCGGAGCAGTGGAGCAACTGCTTGGTCTCCTTGGATTTTAACGCCTAGGATGAGGGATAGCGGCATTTACGGTTTTGCCACGGTGCACCGATTCTATCTGTGCAACTCAGCCGAAACAGAAACTGTGCGATCTTTGGGGTGGAGCTGGGGGATGGGGAACGCTACCTACCGAAGCTATGCTGTAGAGGCGTATGAATGCACGGTTCACCAAATCATACGTAAAAAACTTATTTCAAACCGGTGCTGCTGTGTACCCCAAAACCCCACAAAGGTGCAACGTAGCAGCACCCAGATCAGATTTTATCCCACCCCCATGCTTTGCGAGAGCCCTGGGTTTCAAGCAGGAAATAAAGATGGGGGAGGAAAAAGCATTAGATGCTCAATGGGTCGCTGCAGTGGTGCAGTTAAAACAATTAATTGGTGCATTAAAACTCATTTATCACAGAGGCGATAAGGTGAAAAAGTCAAGAGTTTATTAAACCACGCGCGGTACACAGTGTTCCTGCCTATACTTGCAACTTCACATACTCGCATGAGCAGGAAAAAAAATCCCATGATACCTTATATACAACATTTACGTATTTAACAACAGGAATAAAAAAAGCGGCACTGATCAATAAATTAATAAATACATAAATACATACAGAATAAGTAACTGCATTTTGAACGGTGCATAGTCTAAAGAAAAGACTGACTTGATTCTTTTGCCTTCTTCACAATAAAAATGTCAGTAATAAAATGGCACAGAAACACACACAGTATTATCCTAAAGATGTTTCCTAAAAGTATGAACATGACATTTACTTGGTTATTCAGAATTGATATACGACTAAATATGATCACATACACTGTAAACAGTATCAGTACACATTAATCCACACAGCTGTGTATTTCAGGGGAGATTGGGCATGAGGGTGAATCCTACAAAGGATCAACAAAAATACTGTGGGGGTGGGGGAGAGAAGAAAACGGCCAGACCTTTGGCCTGATGGATTTTTAAAACTTTATGTAAGCAATTTTCTGTGGTCCTAACCCTTATAGAATAAAATTGAAGGGGTCCAAGGCGCCCCAAGGACAACAGATGATGCCTGTCATGTGTCCTGACAGCCTTCAAGACAGAAATTCAGTTGACAGCGCAAACTGAGGGGAACCAGGGAGGGAGAAAGAACAAGAAATGGAGAAGAGGGAAGGGGGGGGGGGCAGTGGTGTTGGGGGGTTAAGTCCTTCAAGAATTTGCCAGAATTCAAAAATTACCGTATGGTTTCTGGAGTCAGAAACAGCATGAGAGGATGTCTGCTAAATGCCTCAACACAGCTATGCATAAACATTCCTTCAAAATTAGGTCTGTAATAGTTGCCTATCATCTTCCTAGAAATGAGAAGAACAGAGGGAGGAGCAATTGTTAACACTCCACTAGAACTTCAAAAGGACAAGCACACACCACGTAGTTCACAAAGAAATGGAGGACAGGAGCTGAAGTTCAAGTGTCCCAAATTAAATTCTTTACCGCAATAAAAACTGACTGTTTGGAACACATTACTTCAGTCAATAGCATCGATTGGATTCTTTGAAAAGCGGGTCATCCGAGGTCCAGAAAGCAGCGAGCGAGAGACGGACCTGCAAAAGGTGGCCTGTCCTGGCCGACTGTGATGCTGACAAAGAGATGCTCTTCTTCAGTCCAATCAGGCCATCTGTTGCAGAAACAGTGCTCCATTCCAACTGTTGGCAGAGAGATGGAGAGACGGGCACCGGCAGAGTCGTGGAACTCAGATGACTTTGCCACACTGGAAAAATTTGGGGAAAGGTATCCGAGAGCGAAGACGCACGGGTTAGTCTGCAGTGGAAAGCGAGCAAGGCTCCTGTCCAACCAGCTCTTTGTCTGTGTCTTTGCCTCCAAACATTTGATGGATATCAAACCAGTCCACAGTGACAAAAAGAGTTCTTGCGATTCTTGATGCGAAGACTCCCTTCCTCTTTTGAGGGAGGGAAAAAAAACTGTAGATACGAAGCTATCAAGAGCCCAAAGTTCCCAAGGTTATGTTATCTCCAACCGTTTCGTTTAGAGACCTTTATTTACACTTTTTTTTTTTTTTAAATTCAAAGGTCCATTTTGTCAGTTTATTCCTCCTTACGCCTCGATTTTGATAGGTTCCAGGGCACGGCCTGGACTGCATCACTGGATGGTCAGAGCTGGTGATGTGGATTTCCTGCCCGACCTACCGATATTCTTCAAACGACTGAAATTTGCCTCTCTAAGCCAAAGGTCATCGGTCCAGGGAAGGTCGGGTTTTTAGGGGAGGTGGGTGCCCCAGCTCTCACAACCTGTGCAATGCAAAGATAGAAAGAGTCAGGGCAGCAGACCTCCAAACCCTGACACCCTGACCATGAACCTCAATCCAACCGTGACCATCAGCCTCACCCCGATCCTAGACCCCCATCCAAAACCTGGACTAACAAACTTGACCCCAACTTTGGCCATTAAACTCAACCAAAACTCCAGAAAACCTAAGTCAAACATCAAGTTTGTATTATTTCCACTAACCTAAAACCCTACTGTTGAGCCTCATCAACCCTTATTACACTACAGTCTTTCAGAGAACAGTTTAAAAATTTCTTTACTGTACCACCTAACAGTATTAAAACTGTAAGCCTCCTGCATTATTTGACTGCATACTCTAGAGTACCCTATTTGAAGCAAAGCTTAATTTTGTTCATCATAAACCAGAGAATTTATGAACTCTTGTTTTATGTACTAGTGTGCCATTAATCTCAATGTGTCTCTGCAAAGGTATCTGCTAAATGACTGAATGTATATGTGAAGTATTTCCATACACTGATTTACTGTAAATGAGCTCTGAATGGAGTTCAAAAGTATTTGAGCATAGGATGCCTGGTCAATAAGGATCACTAAAGGCTGCGGACATTTTCAGACAGAAAGGAGTGACTTGAAAAGCTTATAAAGACTCGGTGTATGTAAACCTATCAAAGTAAAAGCTTTGACCATGTAAAGTGACTGATAAATCAATAAAACCTAATCAAAAAAGACACAGATTACTATCAACAGACAAACCTTATTACATTGATAATCTGACAAAATGGTGTATCGTTTTCTTTTTACTGGAGCTAGAAAAGAAAAACATTTTGGTGGAGGCATTGTTTGTTTCAGCCTTGCAGGTTTAATTTCAAGCTTAAATGATCATTTATTTGGATGCCAACGTGACGGATAGCATAATTACTATGATTATTTTTAATGCAATTACTTGCTAAATGACAAACACAAAATTTACATCATACTCCTTCCACAGACTGGAAACTTCCTCCCTGTAAGCACACATTCTATTTTGATTTCAGCAGTAATTAATACTGAATACCTTACACTGTAATATCCGACACAAGAGGAGCGACCCTCCAAAATGGCTACTGCCACATTCACCATCGCAGTGCAGGAAAGCCAAACAGTTAAGTGTCAGCTGCTGAATCGGTGTCGGTGTCCATTTGCGAGACTCTTAAGGTGTCAGAGTCCAGCTCAGTTAATCCACAGACCACCACGTTTGAGTAGATGAAGAAACACAAACTTAAGCACATCACTGAAATTCCACTGTAGTAGAATTAAATGCATTATGCTAATATCTGAGCAGTCAGAGTTATAATGTATAAGTTGAGTGCAACTTTGTTTAGATCCAAATCGGTCCATGTGCCGTGTACCATATAGGTATAAATGGCCAATGTAAGCATCTGCACTAATATAATACAATAGTGCTGCCAAGGCAGTCCGATCTCTTAGTTTGATACCATCAAGAGGAAACATGGCATTTTAGAAAGGCACCTACAGTACTGGAACTGAGCTTTGTAAACATTTCCAAGCTCAGGTACAAAACACTGGTCCAAACATATTCCTCCTGCCCTTTCACTTTGAAAATGCTCATCGAAAATAAAGTGACACTTCTGGAAGTTAGACAACAGACTTGTGCAAAGACACCAGAGGGTATTACTTTTTGGTTTATTGTTTGTTCATCCATGTACTTGTAGTCCAGCTAAAACCACAATGTACAGTTTTATTTAAAGTTAATTAACTTATGACCTAATGTAGCAGAAGTCTGACTGCTGCTGATTTGTGCAGTTTTTAAGTAAGGATTAGTAGGCTAACATCAGCGCTATGTACACAAATCCTGTTTTAGGGACCAGGAAGACATTACTCTGAAGTAAAGGAAAAAAGAAAGGGGGGAAAAAATACCAAAATGCTTAATTACAAGCAAACCTCATGCGGAAAATGTGTGTGGCAGTTCAATAAAGAGAACCCATTGAGCGAATGCTGGGCTGTCTCAGTAAGTGGACACAGAGCGACCATCTCCTAATGAAGACTGAACTTTAATCATCAAGGGGACGGGTGTGTCTCACTGAGAACACACATAGGTGCGGATGTGCACTGGCAGACACACACCCACGCGCATGCAAACACACACATACCTCACTAAGTTGTCATTGCCGCCTGGGCCCTTGCAGGTCACGCACTCGGTCCTGGTGTCGTCCGCTTTTGGTTTTTTCTGTGTGGTTGTTTGGCGTTGGCGGCGCTCTCGCGGGGCTGGGTCCTGCAGAAGCAAAAGTGGTTAGGGTTTGCTGGCTATAAAGGGAGCACTGGAAGTGCTGGGCTGAGGCCACTGCGAACCTACCTCCATCTTTTCTTCCTCGCACAGGGAAACACGCTTCCGCTTCTGGCCTCGAGTACGCTGAAAAAATTGGGATGAAAGTGTTACCCTTCAGTTGGAACCATTAATATTCATGGACATAGAATATAGGCATATCTAGAAGATGAACAATTGTTCATAACAAGCAGGGAAACTCCTCAATCCACACACCTCTGACTTTTGTACAGGGGAGGAAAGCCTATGGCATGGTGACCACTGGAGGCCGAACAACCTCAAAATGTAGACACCGAGGACATCTGTCCCAGGAAGAAGAGGCGCTCTGCTTTGCTTGCCTGCCCACTGAAGAGGGTGCTGTTTCAAGCACTATGTCGCAATCAGTTAAACCTACATATCACAGATTTATTCATTGGTTTTGTTCTGGGTATGCTTCAGTCAAAGCTTTAAAAAAAAAAAAAAAAAAAAATAAATAAAAAAAATAAAACCCACACTGGAAGACTCACACAAATCCACCCATTACTAAAAAAAAACTGCTTGTCCAGTGACATTACAAATGTAAATCAGTACTCCTGATTTGTCTGCGATGAAAAAAAAATTACCTTTGTATGGTAACCAGTGCTGTTAATGTCGTATAACCACTTCTTGAACTATAATCATGTTAATGTTCCATTTGGAGTGACGTACCGCTGCACTCAAAAGGTCTGCAGTGTAATCAGATGGACAGTTTGCGAGGCAGCCCTCCAGCTTGTCGGGAACTTTGCTGTTTCGGCCAGAATCAAAGGCTAATTTCCCAGTACAGCAGCACCTCTATTTACTGACACAACTGGGACCAGAAGCCTCTTTGCAACTCCAAAGTTACTTTTTACCAGCCTCCAATAAAACACATTTCCTCCCAGTAATTTTCACACACAGTTAGCACTTTCTACACCAGCGCATTCATCCATATGATTAGAAAGATAAATAAACGACAAAAGATAGATTAATTAAAAAAAAAAAAAAAAAAAAAAAAAAAGCACAAATCTCACTCTTAAATTTGAGTGGACAGGGGTACTGAGCGCTCTTTAAAAGAGGAAGAAAAATGGACGACATATTTAAACAGATTGGGGAAACAATTCCATCTGTCGCCTTTGGCATGGTGTCACATGGCAGACGGAGCGCTTAGCATTATAAATGCTCGATGTGAGGAGACCGGTGCCAGCTTGGCCCTCCGATGCTGCCACGTCACTAGCACCGGCAGCACCAAACAAAGGCGCAAATACATCTCATTATTTATCTATTACAGCAGACTCCATTAAGGTCATCTATTAAGGCAGGGCAGGAGATCAACGGTAATCCAATGCTGACAGCGACGCTACAAAGGCTATCAAACGAACCTGAAACAGAGCAAATTATATGACGTGTTTTGGGGGTGGGGGGGCCGCTCGGGACCAGCGGGAAGAGATCAGCTGATCCCCATAAACCCAGACGAGGCTCTGAGTAGAAACACTGCTGTGGAGACTTAGAACATTAAGCATGCCTTGTGTATGAAGATAAACTCTGCACCTGTGTTCTACCACCGGACATAAACGTGGCTGGAGCAGGAAATCAGTGCTGTTTGATCTTCCCATTCCCCACCGTGCTTTAGCAAGTTTGGTGTGGGGAGAGAAAGGTGCACGGCACATTGTGATAGCGCCATGTCTCCTTTCTCCACATACAAGCGCTCCTTTTCTTTTCACTGTCGGAGGATGGCAAAGCTGGGGAGAGGAAGAAGAGTGACTCTGACCACTGAGAACACTCCTCTATCTGCTCATTTGAAAGGACGACGAGCATCATTCCGTGGCTCTGTGGAGAGAAACTGCAGACCACAAGGGTATTTAACAAAAAAAATGGTGTGTGGTTCTTTCAATGGCTGTTCGGATGAAGCTTCTGCAGTTTCCAAAGGCTCTCTTGTTCAGCCTCTAGCGGGTGGAGATGGGGGAAAAAAGAGGCTATCGACAGAGTTTAAAAACAAAAGGGAGAAAAAGACAAAGGAAAAAGCGCTGGCTAGATTTTCCCAGAGATTGGCCTCCTTTGTCTTCTTTAACGGGAGCTGGGAAAAGGGGGCGGCTATCGAGAGAATCTGGGCATGGAGGATGGAGATAAGGGGGAGAAGAGGGGCAGCGAGGAGCCATGCAGCTGGCTGTAGTCCTCTCGCCACAGGGAGGAAGCGCTACACAAAGGCACGGAGCACACAGGATGGCGGGAGTGCCACAGGCGACACGGCAATAAACCAGAGAATCCACACCAGGCACAGGAAGACATGCTGGTGAGGAGAAGAATGCCAACCAAAGCAAATACACTACTTTTTAAGCAGCTTGCCAGATACCGCACAAGATGCTTCTGTACCTGTGTATAAGAATGGTGTTCATTCTAAACATAATATTATAATAGGACAATGTTTGACAATATTTTAACAGTCTTGGCTAAATGGGAAGAAAAATAACTATACTACCCTAGTTCAAACAACATCAAAGTTCAATTACTGAAAAGTGAAAAAGGAAGAAATGATGACGACTTAATGAGTAGTCTGATGGATCAGTCATGGAGATGAGTGAATGCAGTGTAGAGCAGGAAAGGGTATGTGCTGCAGTGTAACATGTATACTGGCATGTAGTAAGAGTACAGAAAAGGTACCTGTCTCACTGAAATGCCACCAGGAGTCAATGGTTATGTGAAGAAACCACTAACTACACAAGAATGTCCAGTACAGACGAAGAATGTCCAGTACAGACGAAAAATGTACTCCGGATCATAATAAATAGGAGACCAGCCAACATGTAACTAGACACCAACAATTACCGTGTTTCTCACTTGGATTTTTTTGGGCTCGGGCGACATGTCCTGCGGGATAAATTTGATTGGTCCCTTGATCTGCCGCCTGGATCTCTTGGTGCCATCCGGTAACGTTTCCATGGCGATGTCAGCCTCATCGCTGCTGGCCTGGTCGCATTCAGAGCACTGCCTAAGGGGGTAGAGTCATAGAGAAGAGATTCTGGGATTGTTTCTTTGATTCCTGTTATTTTCAATCAACTTTTATTGATTTCAATTTCAGTGAATATTTTGCAGGAGAGGCACAGGCCCTGAGGTATCTTTCCATGAGTTTTAGACACAAACAAACAGATGAGTTGCCTGTACTGCGTTTTCAGTGACATACAGTAGCTGCTTGCTGTTCTTTTATAAGCGAGATCTCACACAGAAACTAAGACAAAACAGCCAATATTTCTTTATGTACTATACTGTAATTCTCTATCAATTTATTTCAACATATTATGCCATTTCATCAGTATTGTCAACTTCTTTAACATCTATTTTTCCAGGACAGAATTAAAAAAAAAAAGGTTGAGTAAATCAGCACACCCGAAGACACAATTCCAAAAAGCCTGTGAACATCCTACACTCTTCAGAGACTATCACACTGCCTTCCTCCTTGACATCTCTTTGTGATATTCGCATAAAGGAGGGGGAAAGAAAAGACAGCAGTGCACAATTTCCAGGTTTCTTTCGAACAAGGAACCCCCTTTCAGAGCAACAGTATGAATCACAGGTACCTGGCTTGTAATCTCCAAGCTGAAATTTACCTCCGTACTGTATTTAAATCTATTACGAACCATCTTTATTCAGACAGAGACACCATCCCCCTCGACAGCTGACCACAGGGTGAATGCAAAGCTCAGAGAAATGCTCAGTGCTGAGTTTGGGCTAATCGGGGGTTTACAAATGTCAAAGACGTAAATAACCCTGGACTGATTCATCCGCTACATGAAAGAACCCCGCAACATGTGGGACGAAGAAGTCTGACGGTAAAAGAGATAGGGCGCACCTCAGGAGGCGTGAACCGGCCTCAACTTTGCCATCACCTGGATTACCCAGCATGCAGAACTCTCTAATTAGTTTTGACTCGCCCTTGCACACTTTTATCTTTCAAATTATTTTCTCATTCCTACCCAGCAAAGTGGAACTTCATCATGGATTCCTACTCATGGATTAAATGAGTTGCTCCAATCGCTGTCAAACGCACAGGCCTTGCTCAGGAAAAACAAACAAATATGCATCCTTACAGACACACATACACGCGCGCGCGCACACACACACACACACACACACACACACACACACACACACACACACACACACACACACACACACACCCTGCTCTTACCACACTTTTTCAGTTTACTAGTAAGCAACAAAAGTTTAAAGTTCCACCTCAACAGGTGATAGTCATGGAAACAAGGACATAAACACAAACAATGAGCTGTAGGTCAGTCTCAGTAGCTGCGGTTGGATAACCAAGTCAAACAATTTTTTCTTTGGATACACATTTGACATGCATGAGAGTGGCACACTGGCCCTTGGAATGACCACATCATTATCAGCTGAGAGAGATGAATTGCTCAGCCTCTTCCCACCCTTGGCCTCACCAGTAGCTGTTCTTGGTCTTCTTAGGCATACGGGAGAGTGGAGGGTCCAGGCAGCCAAGGTGATAGTAAAGCTTGCAGGTATCGCAGAGCAAGAGGAGGTGTTGGTCCTGGTTCTTCTTGCAGATCCCACAGCTGCAGAGAAACAGGGGGTGAGGACTAACTGACTGATAACTCACATAGCGTTTACCCACTGAGTGATGGGCCAAGAAATAAACTTTGCCAGATTTCAGATTTTGACATTCCAGTCTTTAATGCTGGGCATTATAGCAACTCTGTATCCATAAAAAAAAAATGCTTAGTTTGTATCCAAAAACTGCTGATTAAGCCTTTCAGATATTTAATCATCCAAAAGCATCTTGTGGAAGTATGGTGGATGGGGTCTACCTGTACAGGATGGCAGGGAGACTGGATGCCTTCCCAGGAGGACCTCCCTCTTTCTTGCTGGGCTTCCTCTCCTTGGGGGCTTTCAGGACAGCTGGCAGACTTAGCTTCTGTGAGGGTAGGAAGGGAAATGTTGGAAGGAGAGGATCCACTGCTGCTGTTAATGTTAATAGAAACTGCTACAGCCTGAACACATTTCTCTCAGCTTTTAAAGGTCCAAATAATGGGCAGCATTCAAAGAGAATTCAGAGACTCGGCTTCATTGCGTCAACATCTAACACCTTCATTCCGGAGAATTGCTAAAAACACTGAGGTTGAACAATAGTGCTTCTCAACTGCCAACACATGGGTGATCCCTGGGTTAATTATCTCATTGGGGAATAACTTCAGGCCTCTCCTTGGAGCTGCTAAGATTCAAGTGTTTTGACGGGACGGAAGGTGACTCGATCGCCAATGTTCCACCCAGGATGGTAGCATGCGACAACAGAGAGTGAACAGAACAACTGCAATGAGTAAATTCAATCAAAACCTAAAAGACATGTCGTCCTCAAGCTGAGTAAGAGAAGGGAGAGAATGTGACTGTTTGGCCTGTAAACACTGAATACTACAATTTGTCTTCATGTTCCAAAAAAGCATAATATACATGAGAAGAAACGTGGCATGAACAAAGAACATGTTTGTTTATCAATGGAAATATTTTACAGCAATTCCACACAGAACAATGCTATAAAAAAAAGACTTAAAACTCTTGCAGAGATGCACTGAATAACTTGAGGAGACTGGCATCTGCTAATATTGTCAATAATATAACCTGCCGTCTACTGGCAGGAGATGAAATATATGAAATAGGAGACACAAAAGCACACAATGTTGTGACTGATGTTGCTGCTTAAACATTGCACATTGATAATTATACAATTTATTGGAGTCACTGAGGAAAAAACCGTGTGGCATCTTCCATCTGACAACTCCCTCGCCTCTACCTTCCGTTATTTATTGGTTGTGCAGATGCCCTTATCCTGTGACAATTGCGATGATTAAAAGTTTACATCTTGGCAGCAAGGGAACATCTGTAGAGCAGAAAAAAACTGGATCCGAAACACAAACATGAACATGCGGCATAACGTAGTGTGGCAATAATATTAAGTGTTTCATCATCGCTCAAGTTCTGAGCTGGTTTCTCTTCCTTCCAATTCTACATGTCTGTCTACCTCTGTCCTCATGCATCCTCCTCACACTAGCAGGTGTGCCTCACTTTGCCCCACTGCCACCAACAGCTTCTCCAGCTCAGCGTTCACCCCCCGGCGCACACCTTCTCTCCATTTACGATCCTGTCAGGTACTGGGAAGGCTCAAGCTGGTTGGGGGGGGGGTTACTGCGATCGCTCCAGCCTGGCGCCACACCACTGCTGTCTTCTCACCTCAATGCACTTCACACCTTTAACCCCCTACCTTCACCTTCATCAACCCTTACATAGACTCATTCTTAGGATGAAAAGTGGCATGTGTGCACAACAGCGTTCAACTCAAAATAGCTCAATGGCACAATCCTGACAAACTGTTGACAACCTCCCTGACATCATGGTGCTGCTCTATCAACGTGACAGCACAAGCATGGTAAACTTTATGATGGAATCACAATGTTTATTTCACCTCACGATGGCCCTTCTGCTATAAAATGAGTTACACAATACGAGAACATTTCACAATACGACACAAGTACAGCGATGTTCTTTGGGGTCTGCGGATGTGACAGCAGTGGCAGAGATGGAACCACAGCCAATCGGTGAGACGAATATGAGTATTCTCAGCCAGTGAGCTGCTGCCTAATGGGCTGGTGTATCTCAGTGGCCCCGCTTGGTGTTGTGGAAAGACCTGCCTTGTTTTTTTTTTTTATCTGACAAAAGTGGAAGTGGCAGTGCTCCGATTGCATTGATCCTGCCCTTAGTGAGATTTACTGAAATGTACTTTAATGTTTTCCCGATATACACCGCCACCATGTGAGGCGGCAGCCCTAAAGGAAATATGCTTTGTAACTGCTGACTTGTATATGTAAATAAAAATCATGCTATGTTATTAATCCATGTGAAGAAATGCGCTCAGGCTGCCACTGCAAAGGTGACAAACATGTCTTTGGACTGTAGGGGGGAAGGTTCTGTGAACATGAGGAGAAAGTACAGACTCAATACAAACTGAGTGGGGATTGAAATCGTGTATAAAAGTATAATTTGAGAACATTATTTTCCAACAGCAGACAGCAAAAAGGTAAACCCACATTTAATAAAAAAAAAAAAAAACATGCGGGGGCAGTATATTAATAGTTACTGTTATTCACTCTATTTCAGTTTGTTACACAGCCTTTTCCTTGTAACATTAAACATTATTTAGGGTGATTTTGGGTGAACTTGTGACAAATTAGAATTGTTTCCCACAAAGAAATAATGGCGTAAGTAACTTCATTATGTCCATTTTCCACATTCCGTATGATTTTATAACCAGTTAATGGGGGACAACCTGCAGATTAACATGAACCACCTGTTACCGGACACAAATGGAAGCTCTGACATGTGATTTACACGGGAACAGTAAAATATGGTAATGCACTATGACATAACACGACATTTTACTTGGCAAGGCAAGAAGCGGCTAACAAAGACTCCCACTGCTATACATGTCAGACTCATCACACGGTCGTGACCCCTTCGCCAACACAGCTCTGCAAGATGGTTGCCATGGCGAAAGGCAGCAAGTGGGACAGGTGCTTAACTTTGGAGTCCAGTCTAGCTTCATGGCAAATGACAGGTCAATCAGTTGGCGCAAATGAAAGGATTTTTTCCACAAACAAGATAGCCATTGCAACAACAGAATTAAAGCGGCACCACAACCCCCCCGGTCTGTTGACCACAATCTGGATTCCTTTCAATCACGTATCATTGCTCTGGTTGCAGCACAGAAATACAAATTGATTTCCCCCATTCCCTCTTTCCCTCCCTCAGCCCGGTGCGGGGGCAAAGCGGGGGGAGACGTACCTGGCCCAGGATGCTGCCCAAGAGGGTCCACACGGCCTGGCCCTCGCTCCTCAGTGCCCCATTGATATTCTGCAGCTCCTCTAGCGACTCGCAGAGCTGGAGAGGAGATAACACGGCACGGTGCCGCAGATAAGATAACGTAGCAGGACAGCCTCATACACTTTCATGACACGTGCACTCACAAACACAGACACACATACACAGACACACACAGACTCCTACAGCCATGCAAACCCTTTTAGGTGAACACGATAACAATCTAAGTTGATTTAGACTGCAGGACTCTAAATTCCAGATGTTCACCCGTCTCTACCTTGAAGCTGTGGATGATACAAGGAAACAAATGATGTGATACAGCTCATCATGTCGACATGTTTTCGCTGCATGTCCAACTGAGCCCAGCACAAGGCTTTGTGACAGGGTATGTGAACCTGCTGGAGAAAGACAGCTGCCTGAAGCAGAGTAAAATCACCTGGCTGTGGGTTCATTCAGGTACTGGCCTGCGCTTGAGTGCAATAGAAAATGGCTTCATTCCCCTGTCGCTGTAGGAAAAACTTCAGCACATCAGAACTGTCATCAGGTATTTTCAAACCCACTTTCAAAAAGCAGAAAGACATCTACAAATCTTCCATATACTACATAGTATGTACTGACTCCCCTAATAACAGTTGAGAAAAACAAATGGTTTTACCAACAATGTCAAAGAAAAAGAAAATAGTTTTCCTAATTTGGAATAAAAAGGAAACATGTCTGCAGCTTTGTCTATAATGAGACATTTTTGTTTCGGTAGTTCATCTCCTACCCCTCCACCAAACCCTGAGCCTCTCTCCAAGGCGAGTGTCATGTAAAAGCAACTGAAGCGATGCAATTAGCAACACACACTCCATTAATAACACTTAATACATACAGAAAAAGACTGAACGCGACATTAACTTCTCTGACTTTCGCTCCCATTTTATTGTGCCTCCGTCAAGGCTGACGGAACAGCTTCGCGGACACCCTGGTTCAGGAGTCGCGTGATCCACAGAAAGTGTGTACAGCTGCAAGGCTTCCAACGCCACGTGACGGGAGGTTAACGACAGGCAGGCGCTTTGACGGCTCTCAGCTTATTTCCCCACAGCAAAAATCCAGACGTTTTTGGAAAGATTAATCTCCTTCACGTTGTTGTGTTTGCTAGAAACAAGACTAAAGAGCAAAGTGTGCTATCTGAAAACAAGCGCCAAATACACTAAGAAAAGAACAGGAGCATAGTCTAAGAGGTGGAAGCGCTGCAGGTCATACCTTGTTATACTCGACATGCAGCTTTTCCTGCTCACTCTCCAGCTTGTCTTTCAAGCTCTTCTGTTCCAGGATGTTGTTTTGTATCTGGATCATGCGCATGTTCCTCTCTGAGTGGAGGGTGCAGAAGGGGGTCAGAGGGAGACAGACCCATTCACATTAGGTTGAGTAGAGAAGGCAACCAGCGCAGTAAACATGTTGCAGTGCCAATACCACGTGCAATTCTCAGGAGCAACGTTTGATATTTTGTAAGTATATCTGTCACATAGATGCAAGTTCTCCTTCGCTGGCTGCCGTACCCAGGTAGTAGTTGACGAAATCGGCTGTGAGGGCAGGCTGCTTGTGTTTGCGGCGGCCGTCCACGCTGGCGCTCGTGTCTGATGTGTCTACGGGGAAGATATCCGTACTGATGCCCATGAGCTCTGCCTTGCGCATCAGCTTGCGGATGGCCGATGCACTAGAGGTGAGCGGGCGCGGCAGCTTCTCACGCGGAACCCATGCCTGCGGCCGCGTGTTCCGAGACAGCTCTGCCTTCGCTCGGTACTGCTGTAGTCGGGTTGTGATACGAGCCTGGTGGCGGATGACACGGTAAAAAAATAAATTGTGACTGCATTAACCTAGAGTCAACAACCTGGACAGGATTCCTCATTTGGATGACAAGTAAAGCATGGGACAGCCACATGACCTGGGTCGAGGCCACACCTGTGCCTCCAGTGTTAACTGCTTCTCCCTCTCCTGCAGCGACATCTTGCAGTACGACTGCAGTGCCAAGTAGTTCTTCCTCTTCCATTTCCTGTCGAAACGATCCGCGTGCTGCTTGCAGTAGGCGAAAAAAGGATCCGCTATGTCCTGGTAAGAAACAAACACAAAGTGCTCTTAAACCACCGTGCCTGCTCCACACCAATCTGCAGCAATTAAAAGTACAACTGTTTTCATCGTTTAATTAATCTACATCATCGGGTATGTCTAAAATGAAATCAGTAACTAAATCTGGCATATAGGTGTCTAATGGATAGATAAGTCTTGGTTTCAACTGGCAAAACTTTGGTATAAATAGATGAAACACAAAACATATACCAAGCAACCTCGCTACCATGCCTTTGGGAGGCAGTTGGTTTAAAGAAAGAAAGAAAAAAAAACTCTGACAAGACTGAAATATTATCTTGTGTTCTTAGACGTAGGACATTTAAACAATAAAACTAAACTACACAGAGATTAACAGACCATTACTGAGGCCTCTACAACAAATTCACAACATCGGAGAACAACTTTCAGACAGCAGACATCCTGGATGATGCCCTTTTTCCGCCTTCTGGCTCCTCCAAACGGCATAGGCTTAAGGTGCCTCAACGGTCACCATCAGCGGTTGCGCCTGCAGATAGAGACCCCGGTCACAGCCTGCTGGATTAAACGGATTGGAATGAGCAGCCACTTTCTGGAGTTGTTATCGCAGCGCTTGCTACCTTTATATGGCAGGAAGACACAACGCACATGACAAGCCAAGTGTGAACACTCTGGGGCGCTAAACCGGGACCAGCTCTTCCAGAGGGTTCAAGTCACATCAGCTGTCTGTGGAGAACCCTCATTCTCACCACGACCCAGTGGCTCTGAACATGGAGCTGCCGCGTGTCAAAAAGCCCATTAAGGCAGGTACATAACATATTTCATGGAGTAAAAGCCAGGAAAAATGTGCTGCATGTGTCACCTTTCTGCCTGTATACCAAGTACTTGTATTGAGACCACCGTCAGAACACAGACAGATCCACTACTCTGAATGCTGAGCCACTGAGTGCCCTAAATGGAATAAAGTTCACTCTTACAAGCCCTAATAATTCATCTGAGTGGGTGAGCAATGTGGAAGGTTATTATTATCATCATTACTGCTGTTGCTTAACGAACACTTATTTGAAGAAACCGACAATTTTACCCATTTACAAAAAGTATCTTAGGTTATATATAGAGAACATACATTCTGTAAAGAATACAACATTATTATGTTGTTTCTCAAAGTAAATTTTAAGTGGCCCAAAAAAAAAAAAAAGAAGAGGACTGTTCTACATTCCACCATTTAAAGTTATTACTATTACTTTGGATCTCAGCCACCATTTTTATCCACTTTTACCCAAAGCAACTTAAAACTGCACCCATTTTAGAGAGATGGGAGATATTTCATCGAAGCTATTCAGGTTAAATATCTTGCTCAAGGTTGCTGCTATCTTAGCTTTGAACCTGCAACCTCCAGGTTACAACAGCGTCTCAAAAACGACGCTGCCACCTGCGGTGAAAATTCAAATAAACAGCAGTGGAACTTCAAACAACTTCAGTTCACTTTGCACAGAGAGAATTGTCGAGTCCCCTGTCCAACATGCTGAAATAAAGCAGAAAAGCTGAGCCATGTGTACGCTGTAATCCATACCCAATGTGTGACATGGGCCTGGGGACAGGAAAGCGCACCCTGGAGAATGGGGGGGGTCATCCCTAGGATTTATGGGCTGGTATGTTTGAGTTGACCAGCCCAGCCGAGTGTGGCTGTGGTCTGGGTGACAGGACTTTATTACTGATAACGAAGGCCTTCGCGTCGCTTTGGCTTGCTTCACTGCAGATACAGACTCACTACACAGAGTGACAGCTGGCCACAAAAGTTGTCTTTTTTTTTTAAACTCCTGGCACTCCTGCAGCCTGACCAGGTACTACTTTGTCGCTCTCACCTCCTCTGCAGCCGCCTCCGACAGCAGGCCCTCTCGCTGTGCGCATGTCACATGGAAGTAGGAGCGGCACATGCCTGCGTCGCAGCTGATGCACACGCCTGTCCGGGCAAAGCGTGTATCCTCGCATAAGCTGCATTCCTGCGAGGAGAGAAGCCTTTAAGAGCTCACACACGAACAGCGTGACACCTGCCAGCACCTGTAATGCAGATCATTCGACAGCTGCCAACATATGGACTGCCAAGGTCATTCAAGGTCATTCATACCTGGTACACCCATTGCATACAAGGTTGTAAGAAACAAAGTTCAAGTGTTTTAGAACATTAAGTAGTGGGGGGGGGGGGGAAAACATTCTGCAAGGGCAGGCGTGATATCCAAATTTTGGGAACCAAATGTTTTCTGAGCTAGATACATTTTTCGCTCCAGTGCTTCTGGTTTTAAAATTTAACTCATTTTAAAAACTGATTTGTCTTGGACGGGGCAATATGAGTGACCATAAAAAATTATCTGAAGTGCTTCTCAAAATTTCTCAGTTTAATTAAATGACTTTAAATGTCTTTGTGCACAACTGTCTTTGCTTTGATTTAGTGCATCCAAAAATAATTTGAGGTAATTTATTTTTTGAAAAATGCCCCTAATTTTTTTTTAAAAACCAAAACATCTGACAGATAAAAACCAATGGCAGTTTTCCCCAAAGTTTTGGAACTAGAATGAAAGTACATTTTATACATATTTCAATGATACAAGACACAAAATAATGATTACTAAGAAAAAAAATACCTCTGTAGCCTCAGTACAAAGTCCCACTAAGAATTCTGGAGATTAAAGCTCTATATGAACAAACTCAAAATGCCTCAGCAATGCAAGGTTTCTTTGCATAGGTTGTGTATTAACCAATTAAGCGTGCAATATCTCAAATTACAAATCACGTTAATAAAACTCACCTTTGTCCCTCATACGTAAAGAGGTACTGTTCTGGAAATGGAACTTAAGTAGCCCCATCAAATGGGCTCTAAAATTAAAATTCTGTAGGTTAATTTGGGCCCTTATGTGGTGATGAACAAGCGCCCTCCGTCTCAGAACTGCTGAATACCAGCGTTCAAAGAGGCTCTCACAAACCATCTCTTTTGGAACTGCTTTTCTCCAATCTCACAGCTTCAGCATGCATCACACCTCCTGTCATGACCATTTTACTTAACAGCATTTTATTTATCGTCAGAGTCGTTTCTACAGGCAACTACTTATATCAGACAAATTAACTGTACTCCTATAATCACGTGCCTGTATCTCAAGCTCTTTGCCTGTTGTGAAATGCGACATTGTTTACCCTGAACTTGGTGTTACTTTAAAGAAATGCATGTGCTAAAAATAGAAATAAAATGAAAATCCAAATCCAGGAGCATAGAGATTCAAAAATGCATGTGAGGGACGATTTATAAATGGAGGGAGTTCTGGCCCTGGGGCGAGGTGGGGTTAGGTCGATGCAAATGACGAGAGGGACACTTACCTTGGCTCCATATTTTGAGTAGTTCATCTCAGTGAGGGTCACTGGACGCAGTTTATCGATGTCTCCAAATGCCACCCCAGGAACGTACAGAGCACAGACCACATGAACCCACCTACAATGAGAGATAAAGAGTCAAGCAACACGTTTTGGGAATGTCCCGGATCGTAGTGGTGTGACTGTGCAATCATCTCGGAGGCAAATGTGTGTATCTCAAACAGTAATGACATAAAACACAAAAATGAACTGAGTTACTTTAGAGCCTCGAAAAATAAAACCTGCGCATTCTGTTCCATCAGAGCCAAAAGCCATGGTCCACGGTGACACAATTTCAAATGCAGGCTTTGGCACACAGGGCCCTAAGTCCAATATGGAGATACCCATCTCCTGCTGGCCTCTGCACCACCGTTTAATTTGCTGTTTTTTTTTTTACGCTCTAGTGAAGTAGTAAATTCAGGCGCAGGCCAGCCAGGGAATGCCATCACTGATAACGTGGCTGGAGGCTCCAGGCTTCACAGAGCTCTGAGCTGGCCACTCCAGGCTGGAGATTGGGCAGACCGGACGGACAGCAGGGCCAGACACAGACAGCCCTGTGTGATATTAGGACACGCACTCCCTTCTGCGATTGAGCCATGTCAAAAAATAAGGACTCATTAATACTGTACTAGACCATAGGAGGTAAGAACTTGCCAAGTCAGACCAATGTAACTGTACGGACATTCTGTAAGAAAATCTTAATTATTACAACCATAATATTTTACTTATTACTGTGCTGATGTTACTGTATTACACTGCAATTAATACCGTAGAGTACCATAACTTTGCAATACAATTCATCAACATACATGGTCGCTGACCATACAGTATATAATACCCTAGAGGTAGTCAGACACTATATAAGGTGGACACATTATTTGAGCCGGCACATAAATATGACTAACTGAATGCTATAGTGCAAATCGGTCAGAACACCCCTTATAAGCAACCTAATAACAAGTGCTTTGTGAAAAGTTTGTGGAAAAGTTTTATGCAACTACTCGTGTGATGTACATTGGTTCATATGGTGGAAAGAAATAACTGCACTTAATGACACGTCTGCATCTACGTCTCTTTTCCTTGTAATGTAATGCACACGTATTTTCTATGAGATGTACATCGCTTTGGAGAAAAAGCATTGACCAAATGAATTAATGTAAATGTAAAAGTAAGGTGAATTGAGGTGAGTGCAGTAAGCAGCAAACAGGCCAAGTATGAACAATACATTTACATTTAATCATTTAGCAGAAGCTTAAAATTTTCCAAAGTGACGTACATCTCAGAGAAAAATACAATGAGTGCATTATACAATATTAGTAGTAGCAGCTTGGGCAACAGTTCCATTCCATGAGATTTATAGCATTCCACTAATTAATAGAGCTGTATGTCTCAAGGGTGCAACATCGTTAGCAGGGAGTGGGACTTGAACCAGCAACATCACTTGTACATGGTAAATGTCTGTGATCTTAACCTGCTGCCCAATAATACGCAACCCAGTTTGAGGACAAGTACATGGCAGTTGAAGGCAACAGACACTCTCTGTTTCATACCATGGGGCACCGACTGACACTTGGGTGGGTATTAAAAGTTTTCTTTCTGCAAAACTGAACTATGAGTTGTAGGCTTACAAACGATGCGCAATCAGCCTTTTTCTGGGAATGAATGTGGGTAAATGGCAGAACAGCCCACCTTCCTGCATCAGTCTCCTTGAAGATGCCATGCTGGTTAGGGCAGAGTTCGCAGCTAGGTGTCACACCGTTTTTGCAGGCGTCACAAAACCACGGCTCTGTGGAGTTCTCAGACGCAGAGCTCATGATGGAGTCGCTCTCCCCGTCGACGCCATAACAACCTAGAGGGCCGAAAACAATTTTATCATCATGTTGGCTTTCAAAAAGCTGCATGGATTAAAGCCAGTGTATTGTAGTTCCTCCCTCCAAAGATATTTTCAGCATAAGTTTTTAAATGAGACAGAAAATTCAGTACTGTAAGAGCTGTAACTATTGCAAGTGTCAACATACTCACCTATGGGCCTACCTGCAGCCAAGAAACAGATGAATTAAATCAAATTCTAGAGTCCATACTTCCCCTGAATAGCTTTAGCCATTGTTATTGGTATCTTGGTATCTGCCTATTACCAATCGCGCTCTGAACCAAAACACTGGTTCTCGGAGCGGCCTCCAATCTTGTACAGCCTATTTATGGCTCAACTGTCGAGTGAATCGACAATAGTCCTTTTGAACTGTGATACAAGGCTCAAAATTGCAAACCCACAGGGAACCGGCCAAAGTGAGCTGAAGCTGGTGAAAAGTGATGACTATGGGATAACTGCGTAATCCACCGTGAAAAGATTATCCCTGTGAAATGATGGTTTGACAGTTTAGGGAAGTCTGGCAGGGAAATTCACAGTGGATTGGGGGGAGGGGGGGCTCGACTATGTCGAGATCCAATTAAAGACTTGGGGATGGAACAACATTACAGGTGTTACAGCCAAGTGTAACAAGTATGAGCTTATGGACTGGACAACGAAATCTGTTTCTATGCAATTTACAGGTAGTGATGTGCAGCTTAAGAAGGTGAGAACATATATTATTCTGACAGAACAGATATCACCCCCGTTGCTGCCTAATGACCACCTCCATGTACTTACAATTATACCTCCTGTCCTGTCGCTCCCTGAGATTAATGTCTTTGAACACTGGGCGACTTGGGTCAGAATTTGTCAAGCTTGTTTTTCATGCAGTTAAATTCATTTAGCGTGGCTTCCGACATTTGGGACTAGCAAGGCACTTTCATCTGTCACTAAGGACCCGGGGGCCACAGTTGCACAACTATTGCGCCATTATTTACACAACATACCATTTTCTTATCGAGGAACCTGTCCTTTAAACTATGCAGAGTTCTCAGTGAAGTGCCCTTTCCAAATTTCTGTCTTTGAGGACAGCACAAGAAACACTGAACGCTGACTGATCAGTGGCCTGGACACATCTTTGGGTCCAGGCAATGTGAGTGGTTCGGCAGTCTTATCAGGTTTTCAAAAAGGGTATGTATTCTTTTAATAGAGCCAATAAGCAGAAGATATGACCTTCTATAACCACTAAGGGACTGATAAAAAAAAAAATGCAGTACCATAGAAAAGAGATGACTGATCCATACATGAACAGCGAAGAAAATTCCAGGTTCCATCATTTTAATATATGCTTAATTGTCTGGCCTTACGCCCTGTGTTGCCGGGTAGGCTCCGGTTCCCCGCGACCCCGTATGGGACAAGCGGTTCCAAAAATGTGTGTGTGTGTGTGTTTGAAAAATGATACCTGCAAAAGTAAAGACAGATGTAAAAGGATTAGCTCACTTTGGCTATGGACATGATTCCTAGCTCAAGGCAGCATGGGATTATTGACATGGGGACGGTGATCATACACTATCCAGTGACACAAAGAAGGAGTGGGGTCCCAGTCTCTTGCGATTATGCCATTAATGCATCGGTGACAAGAGACTGTGCCACAGGGTGATGAGAGAAGTAATCTCTGGAATCATAAATACAGCAGTCATCATCTCCTCACCAGAAAAACATCCAAATGTCAGTCAATCACTGTCTCATCATATTTCAGTTTAGCATTTTAAATTGAGAATTCTCTTGTGCGGTTCATTTTTCACAACAGATTTATTGCTGAAACAGCTGATAAAATTGCTTGACATCTTTCATGGCCAACTTCTCATAATTCTTTACTGTAAAGCGCTGTCTGTATTATACTGAATCACACAGCGTACAACGACCTTTTAAGTCAACCAGGAGAAATAAATGACTGTGGGGCTGCTAGTACATGACCTCATTAGTCCGAGGTGATGTAGTTCAGGTGACGAGCGCCTTTAACTTGACAAATGCTAAGCCAGGTAGAATCAAAAGCCCACAGTAAAGAAAGGGCTGCTGAGAGATCATGTACTTTACTTTGCAGTTCATGTGTTACACATAGTATACACAGGTGTGCACACACGCAGCTGTGCTTTAACTTTTTCACTTCTCCTGCAGTGATATCAGAACCATTGCTATATGAACAGCAAATCTATTTAAAAAAAAAAAAAAAAAAACCCCAAAACAAAGCAGCAGAAGTTAAAGATACAGAAATGGGCCCAGACAATTTGAGATTAAAATGTAAAACACTCTGTGTAAATAAGAAATTTATGGTGTATAAACCAGTATTGAAAGTGAGATATAGACACTATTCACAGAAGGAATGAAACAAAGGTTGATGTTTCAGAGGCACCTCTGTTTGACGAAAGGTAAAATAATGGGGGAAAATCAGTTTTACTGCCGATTTACTGCCAAGGGAGCTCAAGGGCACCTGTGTGCCGTAGAGGCCACTGGCAGCTGCTGCGATGGGCACCAGACCTACCTCTCTGCTTCACCGGTGGCCTGTCAGCTCCAATGACATCACGACTGGCGGGCATGGAGAGGTGCCTACAGCGGTTCCAGCTGTAGGGACTGCAAGCCCTGCCAAATCCTCTCATGCTGCCGCTAATGAAAGAAGCCTCCACAAGTTTGTTTTTACTCTGTCTGTGTCTCATGCAGGACAAAATTCATCGCACAATTCCTGCTACTGCTGTGTAAATACTGACTTGTGCTGCTTCAATAAACCAATCAATAAAATCAATGGAAATGGAAAGAGGGAAGTGCTGGATCATCACAGATTTGTTTCATTTTGGCAGCTCTCCAAGATTTTTTTTTTTTTTTTTTAATGAAAATACCTGACTTAATTAATCATCTACCCCTACAGAAATAAGGTGCATTTTTACTTGGGATCTTCTGCCTCCCCTTTATGGGTAATGCCAACCGAATAGTTAAACAACTAAACTACGTGAAAATAAAATGGACTAATCACAGGAGGGATATAATTAGCACTGTGGTCTAAAATGCATTAAAGACTCCTAGAAATCAATAGCAGCAGCATGTTAATTGGGTATAGAAGATGTGTAAGCTCATTAATGATGATGTGCATTGGGAAAAGGTTCTGTCTGCAGGGTAGCGCAATGGACAATGGAAAGAAGATAGTCACGGTTAAAACAATAGCTCAACTTCATAATTTTACTGAAGTCATAACTTTTGAATGACAGCTTTACAGGGAACAAACCAATATATACTGTACATATTTAGGGAGTCAGAAGGAACAGAAGGAACCCCAATGCAACCTCTGCCCAGGAGGTGTCATTGGGTGTGAAGCCATTAATGGTGACGTCAATAATGAGATTCTTTTTACCCCTGCGGTGGGGCCCTACATTAATCAATGACTGAGCAGGTCCAGCGATCACACCTGTTAGCGGCTCAGCCTGCCACGTCTTGAAAAGTTGGAGCCTAATGGATGGGGCTGCATGGGAGGGGTCTAGGCCAGGTAGCTTGTATCGGTTAGTGAACGATTTCCCGTTCACCTCTAACTGTCTGATATGCAAGTAAAACTGAAAGTACTTCTTACTGAGCAACATGACAGGACATTACACCTTTGTCCACACAATCGTTATAACTCGTAGGCTATTTACCACGTACTGTAGCAGAAGAGGTATGAGGTAAGAAACACACCTATATGCACTATGGGGTGTTTGACAGCACAGTGCTGTGTATATACTGAAGTGCAGCTAAACATTTTCATTGATCTGATGGAAACATCCATGTCAGAGAAACAGAAAAACGTGACCGGCCAGAAGACTGGATTGGCTCCAATTCTTCGGATGCATTTGCAGCCAGTCCTCATCACAATCCACAATAGCATGTTCAAATGTCAAAGACGAACCATTCCAGTGCCACTTTATTCCACATGTGAGATTTGGGCCGTGGTCAGTTTTTGAAGATGCTCTGCAGGAAAGCTCTAATAGCCTCTGAAGAGAGTGCAGAGAGAGGGCTCCACACGGCAACGAGAGTAACCCACGGCTGGTCGTCGCCACAAAGCTGCTGATTAAAAGCCTGGCCCAGTTCAAGCTGGGAAGGTAATTGGGAGCAGCGCTGTTAGCCGGGAGTTTCATCCTCAAATGGAATCAGGGAAATGGATTCGGCACCACTTGCATCAAGGGGATTTTGAGGGTTTCTGAAAATACGCAAGAAAAAGCCACACGAAAAAACGAGTTTTGCTTTTTAAAAAAATTCTAAATTAAACAAAGTGTCTCTCTCAATATTCTGTTTCTGATTGAAATGGAACGCTCTGCATTGTAACAGCCATACCAGCCCTTTGCTCTTCTGTGCACACAGAAGTTGCCCTTCTAACTCGTAAGGGTAGCGCAAAAAAGACACATAATATTTGTGGATTGCCTCCAAACTTAAAATTTTAATGCCTGATATTTGCAGTGTAACTCAAATGCAGCATGAGTATACACTTGTCCATCCATTTATCTGACAATTGTATTGACAGAACAATAAATCCGAATTCACCTTCCAAGAGGGCTGTAAAAGGTACCTCAGCACATATATTACACAGTTGGAAGGGGCTGAGATTGCTGACCAGGCAAAATGAAATTTAAGGGCCTTTTGCTCTAAGCTCCATGTATCCAACAAACTGACATAAAGAACGAAAGGTAGAAACTCTCCTCCACACCTCACAGGTCCTAAAACCTGGACAAAGTGTGCTTTCTCATTTGAATCCAGCCGAGAGGTGGAATACGCTTGGATTGCTAAGGCTAATTTAAGGCAGAAGTACTACTTTGGGTACTGGTCGTTCCAGCTTTGTCATCTGCTCCATCCCAGTTTGTCCTCTGAGACCTAAACATCCCTAATGTCATGGTCACACTGTAGACCTGTTTCCAGTCAATGGAAAGTGAGACAGATAATCACTTCAAGCATTGTGTTCAAGCACATATTTGAATACCAAAACAAAGAAATCAATTCAACAAAGTGAAAGAATCACAAAGGCTACAGAAAGATATTTTGAATCATCACCTGAAACACCATACACTTATCCCCTATTAATCAGTCCCAATCCATTCTGGAAAACTGAGCTAATATCGAAAGACTGGATAATGAAATTACTTATTACAATATGTCTTTTTAGGAAAAGTTCCAATTTGTCTCAAGCCCATACCAGGTTCACCCCAGGATCCCCCTAATGATGCCTAATGTAAGGAGAAAGTTTACACATTAAACGTATTCAAGTGTAATGCACTAAAACAGAATGAATAATAAATACAACGTTTTTTCCTCCCTCATCGGCAAAGCTCTTTTGAATTGAACTCAAGTACTGCTAAATAAATAACTCACATCTGCATCCACAAAGCTTCACTGATCTGGCAGGGTCGTAAACATAGGCAAGTATGTAAAATGCTTCCTCATCCTTAAGCATGTTTTTTTGGTCTACACTTGGAATTGAGGTAGGAAAATAGAGTAAGAACTGTTTATTATTTTTTTTAATGTAAATTGTGAATAAATGCAAAAATTAAAGATTTGTAATTCTGATTTTTTTAAGGTTTACTGGGTCTATTAGGGCAATTCTGAGTTACTTGCATAAATTTCATACAAGGTTATGTATATAAAATTATCTTTTAAAAAAAAGGTCTATAACGGGACCGGGTCCTGCTCTCTGGTGGGTCTGGGGTTCGAGTCCCACTTGGGGTGCCTTGCGATGGACTGGCGTCCCGTCCTGGGTGTGTCCACTCCCCCCTCCATCCTTATGCCCTGAGCTGCTGGGTTAGGCTCCGGTTCCCCATGACCCCGTATGGGACAAGCGGTTCAGAAAATGTGTGTGTGTGATCTATAAAGTAAACTTACCGTGATAATCTGAATAGACTTGCTTGAGGAAAACACAGGCTATGGGTCACATTTAAATGAAAATTTGGAAAATTACAACACGAAAGTGCAAATACTTGCAAAGATACACGTGAGCAGACACGCAAAAATGCAGTGCGTCAGAATGAGATTGTGCGTCTTGGTCAGTCTGTCACACAGCCACTTGGCGCTGCTGAAAATGAATGATGAATGAAGATGAAAATTCTGACCGATTAGCTTGTATTAATGATCCGTGGATATGTGAAAAATCAGATCTCTGAAGACCAAATAACGAGATGAGTGTACCCTGGCCCTAAATGAGTACCCTGTCAAAAGCACTACAGCAGAAGCAGCGAGTGGGGACCAGACCTGCAACAAGTGACAAGTCCATGTCATTAGCTGCTATGTTCCCTGCTGCCTTCCTCATATTTTAGAATTTCAGTTTTTTCCAGAAATGTCAAAAAGGTGAAGGCTGAAAGCTGATAATGGAGTGTGGTATTGCTAAAGACATTGAGAGCCCAGCTGTGAGCCTGCCAGTTCAGGTGTGACCTGTCTTCGACTACCGCAGGCTAACAAACCTCTAAACTATGGCCCTATCCATGTCAAGGAGTTGTCGCCACTTATGCTCAACAACGTGACGTCACTGCCTGAAATAGGGCCGCGACGGCTGCCCCCTTGAATGCGATCATGGCGTACAGCCCCTTTTCTGAGGGAATCGCAGTTCTAACTCTCGCTTGATGCGTGACCTCTGTTTCTCAGTGAATGCCGCGCAGCTGGTCGTGGACCTGGCAAGGGGTGAAATATGTGTGTGAGGAACAGCTGTCCGTTTGGTTGGGGGGGTGCTGCCATCACACAGACCCCCTTCCTGTCATTCAGACACGTGTTGGGAGGAAGGCAAATGAAGGAGAAAAAGACAGCCTCCCGGCCACATCTGCTCCTCCTAACCCAAGACAGAAAAAGCTATTACTTTCCCCAAGTCCACAAAAAGAGTGACAAAAGCTATTAAAACCAATGCTGGGTTAATGTCTTATTTTAATTTAGTTTATGGCCATGGTTAAAAATCAAAGTTATGTTAAAAACAGTCTTTTGAAACAAACAGCTTGAAGGAATATGTGAAGACATCAATAACGAACAGAATATTGAAAACGCCCTGAGAAAGTCACAAAACAAAATGAGGGCAACTTGCATTTTGTTTTGTTTTCCAGCCAGGTTATGCGATTTTTTTTGCCGTGTCAGACAGCACTCCGAGGCAAGATGAGCAACAAACAATTACAGCCAAAGTCCAGCATCACTTTTCCTTGCTGAGCCTGTATACAGAACGAATCCTATTACTGTTGTACAGGGCAATAAATATCGTAAGCAGGCTTTCCTTTCAGCTGTATTTTCATTTTCACTTTCTGCTGATGCTTCCAGAGTTGACATACCATCTACAACTCCCCTATAAGCAGGTCATGACTCCTAGTCATAGCTTCTCTGTTGGACAGCTGGGAGTTATTTAAAAAAAAAAAAAAAAAAAAAAAAAAAGACAGTGCTCACACAAGACACCAGGTAGACAGCAGAAAGCCACTATCTTCATCTGTCTGTTCAGATTTCACACACTTGACAATATGAGAAATGCTATTCTAACATACACTTGGAAACAAAGGCTTTGCACCAAAGACCACTTACATTTATTCACTAAGAAACTTCTTCTCTAGAGGAACTTGGACACAAGAGTGCAGTCAACTTGTTACCTTACCCTATTTCTGTGGCAGTTAAACACAGCAGAAAGAAGTTATTAAAAGCTGGAGATGAGAACTAGCTAAAGTGGAAAGACAGCCCGTGTCGCTGATATCTCCACACGAGATACTGTTTTAAGAGGCACTGGAACCTGTTCTTATGAGGCATCAAGGGAGACATGGGGCCATGACTAACTTTTCTTGGAGTGACAATGAACGACTATGTGTATGTGCTAAAGCCTCCCCCGTATGCTTCTCCTACAGCATCCAGCAACAAAACTTCGACTTCATCTACCTTACATTCCTGGGAACATCCCAGCTGTGTTTCCAAAGTAAGGTCATTCCAGGCACTTTTACACATTTATTGTGAGAATGTGATAGGACAAAACCTTTCAGGGAAGGGTATTCATTCAACCATTCAAAAGATCTTTAACGAAAAGTTTGATTTATACTCTATATTTCTGTTAAACCGCAGCAAAAATGTGTCGAGAAAATGTATTTTACTACTACCAGAAGCTCTACAAAAACATGGATGACTTAAAAGTCTAACTTTCTTCTGCTAGAAATTTTAAATTTACTGCCTGGTCACCTCTTTGGAACTCCTTAATAGGAGTGGTTATGTGGCACTACCTAAAAAATATAACCTTTGGCCCTTGCTTTGTATTATCTGCATCCGCAGTTTCTCAGTGTACCGTTTCTGTCTCGATGTTGCTGGATGTTGAAGCCCATTCTGTTCCGTTGTTAATTAAGAAAAGCAAGAGACAAGGAGAAGAGAATCAGCCGTCTAGCTCAACAACAAATCATGAGCTCAAATACTGTCCCCAATGCACTTATGTAGTGATGTCCACAGCTAGCCCATTAAAAGGGGTCAGCCACGCTATCTCAGTGTCCCTCAGTCACTTTCACAATGTGTTTATCCCCTAGAACCCCTTGAACTTCTGACCCCAACACAAAGCACACCTGCATTTGTGTGATGGTGACATTACTGAGCAGACTGGTACACACCCCTGGTATGAGACATGCCGAGGAAAAGCTTTGGAACGATTAGTTGAACTATAGAAACATCATCTATCCAGAAACCACCAACGTCTCCTGCACATTTCTTTTGCTCTAACAACAAGAATGATTCAGAAAGAAATTAAGGTCATTCTTAGTGCAATTGCAGGCTGCTTTAAAACAGAAAGACCAGCTCATCGATAATCTCTTCAGCTGGAGGACTCTCGTGCTCTCTGTGACCACAGAAGTGCAGTGATTCATCCTGTCTCTAGTCAGCACTGCTCAAAAAGAAAAACAACTATGTTCAGAGCTGCTACCTGCGTGCTGGTGAAACAATGCTGACGAAACCCACTGCAAGTGACAAAATCAACTCCAAAGACACCCGAGATAAACGAAAACAGCGAGTTTGGTGACACAACTCAGGATTGTGTTGTTTTTACACAACGCTGCAAATCACTGTGCTGTAGCTACACCGTTTACCTTCGTGCACGGTCACACCGCAGTTGTCACACTGGATGATCTCGTCCGCATCCTCACTGTTGTCCCCCAAGCAGACGCAACAGATCAGGATGTGGTCCATCCTCTGGGAGCTCCAGGTCTGTGCTCGGTCCAGCAGCATGGAATCCTGGGTAAGTAGAGTGAAGGGGAAGAGACAATGTGCCTATTTAACATGTCACTCGAAATCCAGTAGAAATCCGACTTAGGAATTGGATGATTCTACTATCTAAACAGTTAATCTGATTTTTTCCCTAAGTCTACTATCTCTTTCTGATTCCTAGTTTCTGGCTAAGTGGATTTGTAAAGACCTTTTCCATTCAGTTTTAACTTAATATGTATATGCATTTTCAGTAGCCAGATCTGATATCAGCAAATCCGATATAAAATAACATCCAGTAACTCAGAAAAAATTAAACAGCAGCAATGTAAAATGTAGTTATGATAAAAAGGATTACTTTAAGAATGGGAAAAAGCATGGAGTCTGTTAGACATGGAGTACCTCATTGTTCTTGCTCTGGGACAGACTCAGGCTGTCGTTAGTTAGCTCCTCGTCATATGCGCTGGTGTTCTTGGTCGTTTTGCGCTTTGACTTCTTCTCCTCCTTCTCACTCCCACCATTCTCTTCACCTGCATTCTCCCCCTCACAGTCATCATCGTCATCATCCTCCTCCTCTTCACTCCCGCTTCCCTCCTCTTCCTCTTCTTCCTCCTCTTCCTCTTCTTCCTCCTCCTCCTCCTCACTGCCACCCTTGGGGGCAGCGGACTTGTTCCGCTTCTTGCCAGCCTTGGGACGCCAGTCGTTGTCGTCCTCGCTGTCGTAGTCGTCCATTTCGTTCAGCTCCTCCATTGCGCTGAGGTCCAGCAGGGGCCGGTTGCGGCGCAGGTTCCACTTTTTGGGTTCGGTAGCATGCTCCTCCACTGCCCCGCCACTGCTTTCGCACCCGGCCCCACCCCCACTGCCACTCCCACTGGCCTCTGTGTCTGAGGTCTTGTCAGTCTTCTTCTTCCCCTTGGAACAACCCTCTTCCTCCTCCTCCTGTTCTTTGCTGCCCCCATCAGAAGGCAGCTCCTTACCCTTCTGCTGTTCTTCTGCAGTGGTCTCACCACAAGTCAGATCTTTGGGCTCATCCTCTTCAGCGGCCTGCTCGTCAGCTGAGCCAATGGCATCCGACTCGCTATCTGAACCAGCCACGCTCTCCTTGGACCCGTCATCGTCACTTCCATTGCCGCTGCCCTCTGAGCCTGGAAATCACAAAGTTTGAGTAAAAAGGTCAACATTCTGGATTATTACTACCATTCTCCCAATTATGTTACAGCAATGGAAACTCACTCGAACGTGACATCTTTGAGATTACAAACCTATGCCCTTAATAACTACTCTACATGCAAACAACGATGTGCAAACAAGTTTCGCCACGGTCGCACTAAAAGGCTGGCTCTGATTTCTTGTTCTTATCTGATTTCTTATACTAAAAAGAACTCATTTTCTTTGGTGCTTAGTTAATGTGTTTGGCCCTCAACGGGGACAATGATAATTCCTAATGGAAATATTATACAAAGCTTTAAGCAATTTTAGTCATTTGTCACAAATACTGACATGCGTTTTTCCTCCCGAGGAACTCCGGACAATTAGGAGTTGTTCATTTTCATAATGCATCAAATTAAAAAAAAAAAAAAAAAAGAAAATCCAGTACCAGCATTTCATCACAAAAATGTGTTTTAAGCTTTGCTGTTCAGACATGGAACGATTTCAAAGATTGATTTTTCTTGCCCGTTTTGAATGCAACAAAGTAACTGCACTGCTCCCCCCCAATCTCCTGCCCTGGGGGGGTTACAATGTTCAGGAAAGTCATTAGCAGCTGCTGGCCTGTCTGCACCTCTGCGGGCAGGCAAGAGACAGAGACGCTGGCGGTCCTGTCCATCTGGCTGCTCCGGCAGCGTAGTGACAGGGCGCGAACGCAGGCAGCGGGACCACGGCCGTGAGGACTTCATCTCTAGCCCAGCACGAGCCTCCATCTGGCCTCGTCGGCCTCCACAGGGGGAAAAAAAAAGGCGGACGAGGCCACTGCGAGGTCACGTGTGGCAGTTCAGCGTAGGAGGGAGCGACATCCCCTGGTCTGAGTTCACTTAAGGAACATGTACATATACAAGACAATAGCTTGCTGAATCTTTAAGGCCACCCTGACATGCTGTTACAAAGAAAAATGCAGGATTTTTTACAATTTCCTATTTTAAAATGAAAATGTAATATTACATTCATCCTAACTGACTTCTCAACATGCAAAACAAGGGAGGATGAAAGTAACTGATGAAACACCACATGCAGAAAAGCAGGTAATAGTGGAGTGGCAGGTACCTGAAGCATCTCCCACTTCGAAGTCGCTGTCGTCTGAGCTGTCATAGTCCAGGGCATCCAGCAAGGAGGCAGCCAGGGGCTTCACCTGCCTGCGCTTTGAGCCCCGATCCACTGGGAACCAACACAGAGCAGAATTAGGCACGGGGAGAAAAGTGCTTTCAGCAGCTGCCTTGCAACACCCAGCTGGACCTGCTGTTCAGCATTCTGGAGAAACCAGCTAATGTCTAATGTAATGTCCCAGCACACAGTAACTGCATAGTGATCCAGTCATTTCTCTTGTCTGTCTTTAACGCCCCTTATATTAACAGTTGACTTCTCAGGTTTATGCTTCACTTAAGAATCTGAACTAATTTATTTAGCTTTGAATCCATTTGAGGAAGCAACGCTGCATCAATTGACTGATGATGTGCTAGGCTTATCAAAACCTAAATACATTTAAAATCCAAGTAATCAACTTATTTTACCAAAGAATGGCTAAAGAAAGCAACTGGCAATGAGGAGCTGAAAACCCTCGAAATTTGTGAATGCTTGTGGCTTCCAAAGATGGTAGTTTTTAATGTGCAGGAGCCTCCAAAATACAAAAATCTCTACTACTTGGCTCCCGCTAAATGTCAGGATGGAACGGAGCAATATTACCAAGAGAAAATAAAATTGTCCCGTAAAAAATGAAAGGATTGTCCAGGAGCTATCCAGCTAAAGTCCTCAAGGGCCAAGTCCATGAAGTTTTGAGTTACAGCTGGTCAGTGAACCACCTGATTTGACTGTCTTCACTGAACCATTTAACTCCCTTCCTGAGCTCTCAAGAGGTTTAAGGAGGGCTAGAAAAGCAGCTCGGTTCACTCCACGAAGGCCAGAGATGAGTACGGAACAGCCAGAAAAATGACACACCTTCATCACAGATTTTCAACTGACCCGAACCCAAATGCAACGCAGTCCACATTACACACTGTACATAGGTTATCCTCGACCTGCGCTGACCTTTCCATGAAATGCACTGCAATATTTTCGAGGTCCTAAGCTTGGTCATACTAACAACAAAGGTTCCATCTGCTGTATAGTAATATTAACTGGCCGTGCTTCTGCAAAGCACCTAAGTTTGTCATTTTATGGGTCTCAGCCAGCATTTCAATGTCTAGCACTCATGTGGTTCACACAAACTTTTTTCTTTACAAATGTTTCCTTTGAGATTCTACTGAAGTTACTTTTTTACAATAGATAGCAAGCAAACATGTTAGTATTCTGGTGGTGTAGAATAAGCTAAAGGAAGTAGAATTAGAAATTAAAGCGAAGAAACAGTCCATCAGCTCAGACAACACGGCTTTGACTCTCTTACTTCGGACACATCATGTGGAGAGAACAGTCAATGGAATAGGACATCATGCTGGGCAAAGCAGAAGGTCAACGTAGAAGAGGAAGGCCAGCTATGCGGTAGATCAACACAATCACCACAGCCATGGATGCCCCACTTCCAAGTCTTAGCTGGTTGGTGGAAGATGGGACGCTTTTCAGGAGAACTATCTAAAAAGTCTCCATGAGTCGACATCGACTCAATGGCACCTAACAAACAAACCTAACAGCGCATCATGAAAATATAATTACAATACTGTACTGTATTTATATTATTCTATAATAGTATTTTAACAAGAATAATGTGTGAAACTAGTGAAAATATGACTAATCTCTTACACAAAGTAGCATTAATGCATGTTAATTGTTTATATACATGTTTAAATGGTCTATATAACAGTACAAGGGGGTTTGCAACTTATAACGAAGTCAACTTACAACAAGGTCATTGGAATGGAACCCCATTGTATGTCATTTACCACCTGTACTGGGTATTACAGTGGATGAAGGCATTGACTAAATAAAGAATAATAATATGTAATCTAATGAGGATAAAATGTAAATCTGAGACTGGTCATAGACATGTGTAAGGTACAGAGTGTAACGCTTCATTCTTATTCTCATTCTTATTATTCTCACTATTTAATATGACCACAAATATCCTGATGGCCCGTTTTCAAAAAACAACTGGTGACAGTTATCAAAGAAGCCCATGTTTCAAAGTGATTTCAAATGCATAAACAACGAATCCGTGCCAAGTCACATTTAAACAGACAAATTGTGAATTATTTTTATCATTTGAAAATGACCCATCAGATCAATGCACACTGATAACACCAAGGTGAACCTTTTTGCCCCACAGGTAACTTCTCATCATGATGCACGTGCTGGCTGCAGTGCAGTGTGTCAGGGCATCTGCAAATGGACCATTTCAGTAATAACACCCTGACACGTCAGTGTCCTGTCTCATTAAAACTGTGTGCTTTGCATGCAAGGAGACTTAACTGTATATCATCTGAATACAATTTAAGCTTCAGGAGCAGAGCTGGTGCTTCACAGGTCCTGGACAGTGGGCTTAAATCTGGCTATGCCTAAGTGGAGTTTGGATGTTTGTGTAGGTTTCCTGCCACAGTTGAAGAACTTATTATTCAGGTGAACAGGTGATTAAAGGGAGCAGACCACACTCCCACCTACACAGGAGGGGTGGCTGTGAAGATGGTTAGCAGCTTCAAGTTTCCTGGAGCCAGCACCACTGACAACTTGAAGTTAGCACAACATATTCCAGCTGTGGTGAAAAAGGCTCACCAATGCCTTTACTTCCTCAGACACCTCAAGAAAGATCTAATGTCTGTGCTCAGCAGCTTCTACAGGTGCACTCCAGAATCCATCCCGAAGGGCTACATTACATCCTGGTACGGCATTTGCTCAATCCAGGACTTGCGAAGCACGAAAGAAGGTGACGAGGGAGGCTCAGAATGTTATTGGAACACAGATTTCTTTTGTACAGGACATACTGTATATGACACACACTGCCTTAGAAAGGTGACCATTATTATTAAAGACCTCAGCCACCCACAGACACATTCCAACGCAAGGCCACTTTCAGACAGAGAAACACAAACACACGCTTCTTCTGTATAAATACTGTAATGATGATGTCAGATTTATCATTAGCGTTTGCATTTATTATTCAGTATTATTTTTATTATTTCATGAGGGAAGCGCAAATGGCACAGCAAGTAGTGCTGCTGTCTCACAGCAAATGAACGGTGCGAGAGGATGCGGGTTCGATCCCCACTCACTCTGCGTGGAAGTTTGCATGTTCTCCCCGTGTCTGCGTGGGTTTCCTCCCACACTCCAAAGACATGCTGTGCAAGTTCACCCATCGTGTGTGACCGACAGAGAGTGTGTGTGTGTTCCACTGATGTATGGATGAGTGACCAATTGTAAAGTAGTGTATCTAGCAGTGTAATTCACCTTGGTGAATGAGGTGTGCGGGTTGATGACACACATATGTGACATAGTGTTCACTGGAAATCACTTTAGAGGAAAGCATCTGCTAAAGGAATAAATGTACACAGAAAATCAATTTTACTACATACAATGACCCTGGATGAACTAGTGTGAGATCAACAAGCCAGGTCAGTGCGAGAATCACAAACTTTTGTGACAAACATGTAAAATGTACTCTGACTTGGAACACCAGGATCACGATGACAACACGAATTCTCTTGAAGCTGAACGCACCCTATTAGGTTTATAGGGCCTATAAACAATGGATGGGAAACCGTAGTAGGTGAGCACTGCAGCTACTCACACGTCCAGAGCGCCCCCCCCCCCACATGACTCGTCAGGTGTAATATCACTGCAGACCTGACCGACAACTTATTTTTACCGCGTGACTTATATACCGTGTTACACGGCGTGTATGAGATGCTTGGTGGAGCTCCATATATATACTGTGGACACTTTGAACACGTTGAAAAGGTGGCTCATTAGATTAGCAGCGGGCGTCCGGTTGACGCGGGCGTTAACTAGTCGTTAGCCGTTAGCCGTGTGTTAGCCGGCGACCACCGCACCGACCGAGGGCCACGAAGCAGAAGGACCGGGGCAATAGCCGGAGGGCTGAGACGAGAGACAGGGGCCTATCGCCCCTTTCTTTATATGATATAACCGAGAACCTTCTCCGCTACAGAGACAAACGATAAAGACAAAAAGAGCCGACTCACTTTGTCAGACCCGACGTTCCTGAGCTGAGAGAACGCGCGCACAAAGAGCAGCTCCTCAGCTCGCGCAGCGCCTATGACGTATTTAACACGCGCCGACGAGAAGCAGCGGAGGCAGCGGAGATTTCGCGGCGGGGGGGGGAAGTCATGTGTTGTGGCCGTAGTAGCGAGACGCAGCGTTTCGCCAGAGCTTCGGTTTTCTCATTCAGGCTTTAAAGAAAAGAAAAATTGCGAAAGAGTCCATAAAAGCCAAGTAAAATAAAGAAATAAAACCTTTTAAATCACTCAAATATTAACATTGACATTGTATCTTAAATGTCATAGACTGATAAAAAAATCTAGAGCATTGCTGAGGCTTGTTGATGTTGTAACTCATGTTGTGACGATATTTTTAAGCATTTAATCATTCAAATAAAACTTTGCTCGAATTTCTATCAGTATTGAGTTTTTTTTTTTCACCTTTCAATGTCAGCACATTCATTTTCGTGTGACTAAGTTCTGCGTCTTTATTTTTATTTCAGTCCGAGACTCGCCTCTTTCTTTGTCATTTGTGAAGGATGTGTGATATGTGGTTTTTATTTTCGTCAAGTTAGCTTGAACATCAAACGACTAAGGTATCAAAGAGCACCTGAGTGAGCGAAGGAGATCAAACCAGTCAGAGTCCTGCAAAGCACAGTAGCTATCCAGCATTGCTCCTATATGGATCAGTGGAGCTTGGAAAAAATATTTCACATATGTGTGTGTGTGTGTGTGTGTGTGTGTGCCTTGTACCCATATACATAGAACTAAGGTCCTATGGGACTTCAAATTCCAAACTGACAAGCAGTTGCTGGCCAACCAACCAGACATAGCGGTGGTCGACAAAGAGAGGAGGGCAACTGTGATAAATGTAGCATGCGATTTGATGACCAACTGCTATGATGGACGAGACATACCATGCTGAGCTGGGGATTCGAGCTACCATATAGCAACAATGTCATTATTACTTGTTAACTGGCTTACAATTGTTACTTAATCTAGAATGTCCAGGAGGGGCGGGCAACCGCTGGCCCTCGGACCCCCGGAGGTTTTTTTATCCCTCCATTTTGTGAGTTTTTGTTCCTTTCCTCCATGGCCGGTAGGCATACTTATAGCTCTACAAAAAGTGTTTTATTATGATAGTCAGTAGTCAAAAGTCTTCTTTGTCTCTTATGTGATGTATTGTTTTTCTTGCCTTATGTCTGTGTTAAAGCGCTCTGTGTCGCCGCGTGAGAAGAGCGCTCTATAAAAATTAATTGAATTGAATTGAACTGAACCCCAAGTGACAGCAATATCAGAAAGGAGGAGCGTGAGAAGATCGAGAAGTAGCAAGGGCTGAAGGAAGAATTGGAACGGATGTGGACGGTGAAGTCCAGAGTGGTCCCAGCGGTAACAGGAGCGCTCGGGGCCGTGACCCCCAAACTGGGAGAGGGGCTCCGGCGGATTCCCGGAACAACATCTGAAGTCTCTGTCCAGAAGAGTGCAGTTCTAGGAACAGCTAAGATACTGGGCAGAACCTTTCATCTCCAAGGCCTCTGGTAGAGGACCTGAGCTTGAGGAAGACACAAACACGCCACCCCATGTGGGGGTGAGAGGGAGATTTTATTTTTTATGTATAAATAACCTTTGGTCATCTGATAATAACTACCATTTTATAGAATCACAAGCATTCACAGATATGGAAATATATATTTAAAATATATGTAACTATATATAGACATGTATATTTAAAAAAGAAACGGCTCTGTAAAAACTAATTCCGAATAGTTTGAATATTTACATGTGGGATCCATGTACAGCATGATAAAGGTTAGAGTCACATCCATAAATGGCTCATCCTTTCACGTCATTTGCTGCTAATTTCCACGGTGTTCATGTGAAAACACGGAAACATTGAAAAGCGAATGGTTACAATGGACAGGTGGATAGTCGCAGCTTCTTCTCAGAAGTGTATTGGGGTGCAGGTATGACTTCAAGCTTTGGTCATCTGGCTTTTCCAGGCATCTGACTCGTGCTGACATCTCGCTTTCATCCTGGAAAGGTCTTCAAGTGTCTTATCTCGTTGAGTCCATTCCTTCATCTTAATAAGTGTCTCCCTCATTGTCGGTCAAAGCATCGCATGGAAGAGCATGTGGTGGTCAAGCATTATACGCATTTCTTGTTTCAGAATACAAATTCTGAAACTTTTGAAAATATGAATGGCGATGTCAAGTGGTAAAAAAATACCTTATCAGTCTGCGCTGTATCATTTAGACCCTGGTTTTTAATGCGGTTAATTTGATTTTTTGCATAGCTGATGCTTTTGTGTGAACCTACTTTGGTGAAGGGAACTACATCGGGCTCCCGTGTCGAACTGCTTTCCATCGGGCGAAGTCTACGTCCCTGTCATTTACAATCCGTGCTGCCCCATAAGGAGGTCAGTGGCTGGATTTCCAGGCCTGTGTCTAAACGGTCATTAGGTCTTTAAAGCCATGCTATAAATGATAATGGTAAATAATGGCACTAACTGAGGAGACTCAGCCTGGGGTTTAAACAGTGTTTTCTTTAAGGCGAATGACAGTGGAAAACAGCAGAACCGCACTGTGACATTGGCTGAAGAAGGGGACTGGGGCTCTAGCAAACAAGCTGTTTTTGAATTGTTTTCAGCGCAGGGTTTGTTTCAGTTGTCCTCCGTTGACTTTGCCAGTTTAGCAAACACGCGATGATTAATATAAATGAGCCCAGATTGATCCCGATACACCGCGAGGGGAAGACTGATGGGAGAGGCAAGCAAAAGAGATGATTATGATTGTCCTTGCACGATGACAAATGGCGCTGCAATGTGCTTGAACGCCACCTTTTTTTTTATCACTCGGCATCAAAACGCCTGCGTGGATATCATTATCACCATTGTCAGCTTTCCTTTCTTTCCTATTATTTCAGCATTCTGCGTTGTTTGACAAGGTACGCCCAAAGAAATGCTGCTGTGGGTGTTTGTTCCGCGAAACAGAAATGAGGATTTAAAATAACTGCATCACCCCCCCCCCCCCCCCGAAACTCCAAAGTATTAAGCTGTTAGCTCATGACAAACAGTCCTCACATTATTTCGACTGTGATTCTCGTAAACGTTTCTCAGGCCGCGTTTGGATTTTTTTTTTTTTTTGGCCGATTTGCATTTAGCCTGGAAAATTCTTTGCAAGCTGAAGACGCACCTTTCCTGTAAAATCCACCAGTGGATTACATTAAACTCTGCAGTGATTCGAGCTGTTGCCTTGCACTGCAAGGACCGGGTTTAAATCCCAGCTCCTGCTGCAGTACCTTTGAGCATGAGCATAATGAATAAATAGTGTACTATTTACAAATATAATAGTATCATAATAGTATAAATAAACAGTTGCCCCAATTAACCATTCCGGTCCTTTCTGTAGCAAGGCAGTCGGAACAGTAGGGGGTGCAAGTGAAAAAATAACTTAGTGAAAATTACACAGACTACACTGTTGCTACAGGCATGAATAAAAATTTTAGTGAGATATTATTGCACTACATGACTGGAACAAGGAGACAAGGGACGGAATGCGGCGGAATGTAAATCTCTCATATGGCGGAAGGCATATATCTCCTCCTCCCATATGCGGTGACGCCGGTCCGGGTGGCCGTGTGGGACGAAGCCCCCGGCCTTGTCAGCGAACGCATTTGACAGAGGGCTCGCCGGTGATGGCTGTCCCGTCACACCGTGAACCGTCACCCCCCCCGGCGAGCGGCTGTGTTAAACACACCCTGAGGACATGCAACAGCATGAAGCTTTTGCCGCTGCTTTGACAGCAAGCTTGCTGAAAATGACAGCTCAGAGCGCTGTCGTATTTAACATGGCGTAAAGAGGGAAAGTCGCAGTCCTTGCCCAGGCTGACGGTCCTTCCAGGGTGTCTCACGCACACTTGTGTTGACTAGGAGCTGCGCTAAGCATACAGTAAGCATGTCTTTCTATGTCTGGACAACTGGTGGCAGGCCATAGATGGACCTAGCGGAACGTAAGCCTGTAACTGGCAGTAGAGAGGCTATAGTTTCCGTTCCGCATGAGAAGATTGGCGGGAAGTATGTCAGACTCCTGACTTGTCGAAACGACGCATCCGTCAAATGTACATCCGAGTATCACACTCGTGTAAAGCTCTCCCTCCATAAAGTCGTAAATGTTACAGAACGAATCAGCGCCTCTAATTTAGGCAAACAGGCTAGACACAGCAACGTGGGTGTGGCACGCAGCTTAGAAGATAAAAAACCTGGATTTTTAACACGAAGTTTACCGGTTCAAGTCCCATTAGTCCGTTACAAACCCCCCACCGTGTCTAAGTGTCAAATACCGTGAGTTGCTTTGGATGCAATCCCTAAAGAACTAACTAAGGAATAACTAAAGAATAAGACAAGTTGGAAAACGGACCTGAAGGACACACATTATGTGACTAAAGGGCAAAGAGCACAGTTTCAGAGCGTGCGCTTCAGTCTTATCTAGAAGAACAGAGCACAGACATCTTGAAAACTATCTTTCCACCGATATCTATCAGCTTAATGGACCAGGAGACAGAATCAATTATATCAGGAACAAGAATAACACGGGGTTTAAGAAATAAAAACATTAGTGTAAGGATGCTGTATGCCTCCGAAGGTTTAGAACCTCATCTCGAGAGGAATAATTGCTTTGGACGTTATTTATGAATCCTCCATCAGCATGTTACAAAATGTTTCCATTGATCTACAGACCCATCACCTTAATGTTTTGCATTTAAATTGAAATATTTATCCATTTATTTAATGTAAATCATGTGACAGCGGTTTCGATGCCGTTGATCTTCCCTGAGAGATTTCCACCGCAATTGAACGCACTTTGTAATAAGAAGGAGCAGTTGGAACTGCGGCTAAATCCGATTATAAAAAAGAATGACTCCTGCTACAGATGTTATTTATGTGTTGCTTTCCTCCAGGACCACATTAATTGTCATCCCAGACTGGATTATTGGCCCCTAGGGCCAGATTCCGTCGGCCTTCTATTCAACTTTTGTGCCACCGTTAAATTAAAAATGACCAATTTGAGTTTTTATTTCAGCAGTTTGTGTCCTAAGGCACCGTGTAATAACCGGGTGCATTATCAGGTTAATAAGCCATTAGTTCTTAATTAGCGGTTTGCTTACATCTTTAAATTTTAAAACCAGAGGGAACAATTAAATGGTGCAGCATCTGATAAAGTGTTTGTCTCGTGATTAAGTGTTGAATGTTTAAGGGCTACCTCTTCATTCGAACACACCGCCACACAATGTTTGCTCTGACCCTCTTCAGGCTCACTTTTGCACGATGGTTTGTTGCACTTTCTTATTCATTTTATAGGGACAGCTGGTAGTGTAGAGCTGCTGCCTTTGGACCAAAAGGTTGTAGGATTGAATCTTACCTCCAGCTGCAGTCCCCTTGAGTAAAGTACTTACCCTAACATTGCTCCAGTAGAATTACCCAGCTGTATAAATGGGTAAATAATTGTAAATAGATTAACATTGTAAGCTGCTTTAGAGAAAAGTATCAGCTAAACAAATCAATGTATATGTAACAACAGAATGGGCTCATAACTGGGCATCTCAGCTATGTTTTCAATGTAGCGCTGGTCCCAATACTCTGATAGTTCAGTTTTTCGAATATGAAAAAATACAAGTTAATTGAAAGGGTGTTCATTCATACATCAGTGGAACACACTCTCTCTGTCACTCACACACTATGGGGGAACCTGAACAGCATGTCTTTGGACTGCGGGAGGAAACCAGAGCACCTGGAGGAAACCCATGCGGACACAGGGAGAACATGCAAACTCGGCACAGACCGAGTGGGGATCGAACCCACGTCCGCTTGCACCCCCCAGATGCTATGAGAGAGAGCAGCGCTACTCGCTGTGCCACCCCTTCACAAAACCATTGACGAAAGTGTTGATTGTCTTTGTATTCAGACTCTTTTTTCGATGAAGCTACAGAACGTACGTCGATTTTTCTTGCATTTTTCACTGAGAATGAAATCTGCTGCCGTGGTCCTGCCCAGAAGCCCCCTGTACAAATTGGCAACTGACTCAAGAGTCTGACTTCCATTACAAAAGTCAACATTTGACCTGCATCGCAATTCAGATGAATTTCGAGAGACTTGGCCACCCTTTTGGAGCGTCCCAGATAGTGCTACATGACCGCTTCTGCTCAACTTTGCTGTATTTATTTGTATCTGTAGGTACGTATATTTTCCGCGGGATACTAACTCGCAGGGTAGACGTGACCCGTTTCGATCCTTTTCGCAGCCGTTTGTTGTCGCTTTCAGACACGCGAAACCGCTGGACGCTACGCTAAAATGTTTAATCGAAAACCCCCCGTTGGCTCGGAAGGTCCACTTGTCCGAATTACACTTCCACCCTGCTGAGAATTTCAACCTGCCAAGCCCCTGGTCAAGTGGACCCCTCTCCCAGTTCTCTGTAGCGCTGTGATCCGAGCGATAGAACAGCGTTCCCAGCTTTGTGTAATACGCTTAGCCCCGCGGCTAATCTTCCCCAACAATGACTTCATTCATACACAAGACATTTTCATGCAAAGTGATATTCATCTTTAATCAACCACTTCGCCCACCTATTTTTGTCATCCATTCTGTGAATTAGATACAGTGGGATGTTGCTTTGAAGTTCAAATTGTGTTTTTACTGCGAGAGCCACCTCCTCAACGACCATTTCTTTCTAATGTCATTGGCCGGAGGTTTTGCATTTTGATGGAATCTTGAAGAAAGGTGGCTCGCCGCCGTGCGAACGCATACAGCGCATCGGCGAGAGAGCGCCGTCAACCCCGTACGGTACGCCAGGACGACGGCGATGAAACACGTGACCGAAACGTAAGGACGGACGATCACGCGTGCAGATGGGACGCCCTTGATCAAGTCCCATTACATCAAGTTCTAAAATCACGTAATTCCAATCGCATGCCACCGGTGTCAATCTCCGACACAGTGTGCATTACCACTCTTCTGCAACAGGCCATGAATAAAATCATCTCCTTGTACCGGGAGGTTCGGTACCTTCCAGATATTCTTTCAACCCGACTACTTTGAATGCTTTGATGTTTCAATCACATTCTGTGGCTGTGTCCGCTGGAGAGACTCTCCAAAAAAAAAAAAAAAAGGACAACATATGTCTGACAACTTCCAATTTCCTTTCAAATGTGCAACTATTTATAAAACTTCTCTCGGCTCTCCTTGGTACCGAAGACGGACGCTCCATTCCCCTGATGGATTGGCTGTCATATTCAGACGGTGCGGTGCTTCTTTTAGTTTATAGACGTCGCTCCGTGTCCTGGCTGTGTCGCGCGGGCCGCCGTTTTTCTCCCTTATCGTTTCGGCACCTTTTTCCTCCTCTTGAAGGCGCAGGTGGGCTGGCCAGAGCAAGCTTTGCTTCCATTTTTAATTCCTTGTCGCCCATTTAGTAAAATAGGAATTACATTCAGACTAAAACCTGCAGCTCTGAGCAGAACAGATGCAGCTTGTCATTTATACAAAGCGGTCAGCCACAGCTAATATATCTCATCCGATTATATGTTTTGGGCACCTTACATTTACTCATTTAGCGGTCTTGACCCGGTCCTGCTCTCTGGTGGGTCTGTGGTTCAAGTCCTGCTTGGGGTGCCTTGTGATGGACTGGCGTCCTGTCCGGGGTGTGTCCCCTCCCCCTCCAGCCTTGCGCCCTATGTTGTCGCGCTAGACTCTGATTTGCTGCAACCCTGCTTGGGACAAGCAGTTATAGTGTGTGTACCCATTCATACAGTTGCATAATTATTTACTGAAGCAATTCAGGGGAAGTTCCTTACTCAAGAATACTACAGCTGGAGGGGGAATTTAAACCTGTAACCTTTGGGTCCAAAAGCAACAGCTCTAACCACTACACTACCAGCTACCTTGAAGCTGTGGTGGAGCGCCACCACCATAACCATGTCAAGTAGAGCCATAATCTTCCCGGAGGTTTGTACGAAACCTCGCCGCCCGTAAATGTAATAAATGTAAGACACAAACTTCTATTTTTCCTTCGTCAGCTTGTGTTGAATAAATATTTTTAGACACGATATCATCATATGTAATAATATACGAGGTAAAAATATAGACAGTAGGTTGAGGGTAAGTGCATATACAATGTAACGCATATTTCTAAATGAGCAAGACGGGAGCAAAATGATGCGCCGCGCGTCCAAACGAGGAGCCGAAGCAGTCGTTCCGAGGCGGAACAGGCACGAGAAGTTCTTCAATAAAAATTCACCAGACAGGGCAGGCCTGAGACAACAGGCGGCTGATATGAAAAGATATATCCGGCTTTTCGGGGTAATTCCTCAAATCTGAACGGTGTCACTTTTCCGGCGTCTCGCTCATGTTTGCCTGCTGCCTTTGAAAGGAGCCGGGTTGCTTTATCTCGCCGTACCTTCCAATTCGCCGCCACGTTTTTTATCATTTTTCCCCGCTTAATCGAAACACGCTTGTCGAGCAGTAATAACAGCAAACGCCATCCGACGTACCTCCGTGTTTATCCTCCTCTGATGGGATACTGTATGTATTTGGGTTTCGGGGGTTTGAAAGGGCACTTGGACTTAATGCGATGGCTCCGTGTTTGCGTGTGTAGCTATTGCCGTGGAGATGGCGTTGCTGATCGGCAGCCGGCACGCGCGCGTGTACGTGCGCGTGTCTCCGTGCGTGTGTGTGTGCGGGTGAGTGAGTGCGCGTGTGACCCAACGGACATTGTCTTCCCTGCAAATCTGGTCTGCTCCAGCCGGCCTCGCTTGCTTATCAGCTCCGACCAGAGTCTCCCGCGCTCCAAAACGGCCTCCGTCGCCTGAGAGGAAAATAAATTGCACCCGTGCAGTTAATAAAAATAAGAAATATTGTAAGTGAGGTTCATGCGACCGTTAAAAAAAAGAGCTAACCGGGGGAAAGTTTGGTATTGATAAACGACATCGCGGCGCGGCAAGACCAGACGTCTCCGTGTTGCGGCTCGCGCCCCGGCCGCCGCTCGGCAAAGAACAATGCAGGTGTTTTATTCCCGCTCTCCCCCCGCTAAACAAACATTTATTTTCATCACATTACACTGGAAGTGTCATGGGCGTATATTGAATTCTCTACAAACCCACGGCTGCGTCTGCGGAAGGTAATTATATATTGAATGCTCTTTTTGTTCATTTGGTTCCTGGATGGAAAAATCCATCAGGTTCCTAGAGAGACGCTACAGAGGACTTCACGTTTTCACGGGACGCGAACCCACGCAGCCGCCGCGGCCCTGACGCCGGTCTAGCCGTGCCATACGTCTGCACCCCCGCGTACGTGTCGTGCGGCCTGCCTCTATGGAGGAAATATCGGACCGTTCGTCCTAAGTCGTTATTTTCAGCAACACGTAAAAATACAGGTGGAATCTGTTTCGTCCGGTGGAAATGTCAGGTTGCTGGCCATCTTCACGCTTTTTTTCGCGTAACGCTCAGGCGTTTCGAGGGAGACCAGGCCGCAGCACTACAGCGCAGAGTCTACCTGCGGCCTGTTTACATGCTCGTCACGTGTTATTTACGTAACAGGAGAAAATCTTTCACGCCCGCTCGACATCCGCGCGGTACCTAGTGCTGCGGTTTACCGGGATTTTTCTCGGGAGCTGGTACGTGTTTGCGGTAGGTGGTAAATTTTAGCGCGGGGGTTTCGACGAGGGCGGTGTGTCGTGCGGCAGTTAGCGCTGTCGCCTTGGAACCGAAGGACAGGGGTTCTAATCGTGCTCGTGCCGCGGTGCTCTCGATCAAGGCCCTTACCCTGAATTAATGGTGTAAAAATGACCCCTCTGTGTAAATAGGTCAGTTGCTGAAGTGGCTTAGTTTACAGCCCTAACGTAGTACAGAGACACCTTGGAGAAAAGTGCCAGATAAATAACGGTTAATAGAAATGTGTAATAATAAATGTAAATGATGATTGAGTAAATAATAAATATGGGCATTTACTGCCACATATTAACAGAAGAAGTTGGACTGTAGATTACAATGTACTTGGTCTTTCGTTGTGAATATTAACACACACATTGTCTGAAACTGTAGAGTAGGGATGCGGTGAACTGGAGCCTAACCTGGCAACACAGGGCGTAAGGCTGGAGGAGGAGGGGACGCACCCAGGATGGGATGCCAGTCTGTTGCAAGACACCCCAAGGTGGACTCGAACCCCAGACCCACCGGAGAGCAGGACCCGGTCCAACCCGCTGTGCCTCCAAACATTAACACGCTCTTGTTAATATACATATTCCCTGCAGCCCCCATCACTGCTCCTTCCCCAGGCCCTCTACCCTAAGCAGAGTAATTCCTCTGGAAACATAGCGCCAAGAAAAAACCCTCTTTCCGTGGCTCTGCTGGCTGACAGGCCGTGCAGAGCAGCGCGAGAGGAATTACTCTTGAGCGAAAGCCCTGCTCCTCTGGCTGATAATGGCCGTCGTGCTGCGTCCGTCTGTCCGGCCCCGTGTTTCCGCGCAGCTCCGCGCTCCTTACCCCACAGACGTCCCCGAGCGCCGAGACGGAGCCTCGTTGCGGGAAATTACCCGGCGAGCTTCAGGAGCGGCCCCCTCCCTCCCCGGCGGCTCCCCACGTCACATTCAGACAATTCGAACACCGCTGTCCTGGAAGCACGATTGGACTCCCACGCTGCCGCCGTGCTGTTTGTCGATGTGCCCGCGCAGATAATTTCACATATTGTATTTCCATCCTTGGTCCCTCTTGATGATCACAATGATTTTTTTTTTTTTGTACGCGCAGATGACAAAGGGTTCTCGTAAATGGCTTTGCGGAACAAGATTTCATTAATTGGTTTATTCAGGCTGCCTGCTTGCGCAGTGGTGACAGCAACAGTGCCGCCGAGACCCCCAAACATCACAGTTTTGAAAAGGTGCAGAAAGGATGTTTAATAGATGCATTAATAACCACATAAAACATTAGTGCGTCACCATGTAAAGATGGTCGTATTCGCTACTGTACCTCACGCACACCGCATCCCACGCAGGGTTGCGGGGAGCCAGAGCCGAACCCAGCAGCACAGGGGGAGAGGGGACACACCCAGGACGGGACGCCAGTCCATCGCAAGGCACCCCAAGCGGGACTCGAACCCCAGACCCACCAGAGAGCAGGATCCGGTCAAACCCACTGTGCCACCGCACCCTCTTACTGTACCTCCGCGAAGTCAAAATACAGGTGAAGAATGTAACTGCATTAACTTCCCGCTGGACTCACACCTTACAGTACTGCAGTTAGTAAACTGCAGAAAAGATGAATTATTTTTGCATATTTTGGATCATCACACAGCGACATAACAGCATCGGTCCCACTGCGTCCTGAACCGGGGCCTGATGTCAACGCACACTTGCCAGCATTTCCCAGCCAGCATTGCCAATAACCGAGACAAGTCCCCAGTTGTCGCGACACTTACCGTACTATTACACCATGTTTACTGACAGCAGCGAAACATGTGAAAAATCATGGTGGCGACGGGTACAACGTGTTTGGACCGCAGCTTTGTGTTCACGTTCATGGCCGCAAAGGGAAACAATATGAAATTACATCCAGCTAATTTGTCAGCCTATCTGTTTATTCTGAACACTGTAATAATTTATTTTTCCCACCAAACAAATGGCACAGTATTCATTAAAATCTCTCCCTCCCCCCCGCCCCCGACCCACCCCCCTTTGCGCCGCATCGGTGTTTATTTTGAAACGTTTCGCATTTATTTAATTTAACGTAATCACCTCGCTCGGATGTCGCCGATCACGGTGGCTGCGCGCGCTCGCTCGCGTTGTTTGCCGCGCAACACATCATAAACAATTTACACGCCATTAGTTTTGTTTTGATCACATTTGTTTTGACAAACCGTCGGCCTGCATGGCAAACGACACCGTCGTTTGCTAAATTTACTCGAACAGACAGAGCGCCCCTCTCCTGATTTAGCGGCGCGTCCGAGGCCCGGCCTCGCGCCTTTCCAACGCGTTAGCGCTCGTGGCACGTGTCGACCGCTTCGATCCTGCGACGCTGAAAAGACCCCACGTGCGCGGCAATTAATTTAGGCGATGACAATTTCAGCATCCGGGCCCCCGCGGGGTTCATCTCCATAGCTACGGAACGCGCGTCGGGGCTCCTTCACCGTATCCGGGGGGCATAAATCGGAGCGCATCCCGGCCTCCTACCACAACCGCATTCTGCACATCCATTTATTTTCTTCCATATTTATGTGTGAAATATAGCGCCGAAAGAGAAAGATGAATCAACGGAATAGCACACTTAGCGCAGTATTGAACATTTCTTTGCACTTATATACGGCGAGATAGCGGCTACCACTCAAAGTGGGCGATACAATCTTGCCCGGGTGCGTTTTGCTGATATGGCATTAGCGAACTGAGGGAGAGACATTTACAGAGTGCTCAAGGTGACCCACCATTAAGAGCAAAGCGGGGACAGCGCTCTAATGATGTACAGATGTAACATTTATGACTCATGGCCCTCCTTACTGATGTTATCCCTCCGCGTCTCTTGTGCGAGAGCGAGAGCTCTCGGCCTTCTGTGCGGGAATCTCACCGGGGGGTCCGCCATTAAAGGGCACTTAGCAGAACGAGTTGTAGCGCAGGTATTGCATGTTCTAAGTGTGTGTGTGTGTGTGTGGGCGGGGGGGTGAGCACAGACTCAAAAAATTTAATTTCTATAGTTTTTGTGAGTAACTGCTTTTTCGGTACAGGGTCACGGTGATCCGGAGCCTATGCTGGAAGCAGAGGGCGTGAGAAAGGGTCCATGCACTCATTACTCATTCTCACACACACACACACACACACACACACACACACACACTAATTGCAATTGAGAGCCACAGGTTCTTGTCTTTGGACTGTGGGAAGAAACCCATGACAGACATATAGACTGAGCTGGATTTGAACCCGTAGCCCAGGAGCTGTGAGGCCCCAGCACTGCACGCTGCATCGCGCTGCCCCACTTTCTAACCCTGCAATAAAAAGTGCAGAGATCATTTCAACGGGGTAACATCACGCACGCAGGTCCAGAGGAAGCTGCACTGATTTTGTGGCTGGCTGGACTCGAGTTGTTGCCTCACAGCAGATGCTCAGGAGAAGGCGGCGCATCTGGAACCTGAGCCAAGTTGGATTCTCCCTTTGCCCGGCCCGAGGGGTACCAGCGCCCCCCATCCTAGTTGATACAACCGATGTGCCCGTGGAGACCAGAGTCTTCCCGTGAGCTCCTCTGGCTCCAAGAGCCCTTGCAACCTGAAAGGCACCACCAGGGACGAGCCGCCCCCCTCCTCCCTCCCCCGCAGCCACCCCCGCACCTTGCCACGCAGCGCAGAGGTGCCCTCTGCGGCCGAGAACAAATTCCCCACAAAGGCCCACAAATCCCCGCAGAAGAGAAAAAAGCAGAAAGCCGTGTCCAAACGGTGCACAGAGCAATCGCAGCGCGCGGCACACAGAACTAGACGCACAGAATGCAGGAGGAGACCATGCAAAACAGCAATCGGAAGGCACAGCCGCATATCTGACAAGTGTGTGCACCCCCATTTGGATCCTGGATCCGTTATCTTTGACTGGTATTCTGGTGGGGGGGGATGCAGCAGCAGAAACGCAGACATTGCTGTAAAAGCCCTGGATGGCCTGCGCTGGCATGCACACTCGCAATCAGATAACTGGCACCGTGGACAAAGCAGCGCATTAACAAAGAGGAGAAGGGGCGGGAGAAGGGGGGATGGGGGGGACAGCTGTTCCGAGGCCCGATTCCTCAGCCTGGCTTCTTCCCAAAGTGACGGAAAGATGAAAGGGCTGGAAGGACTGGAAGCTGGACCCCCATCCTTTGCACTGAGGGATATTTTCTTTTTTTTTTTTTTTATAGATGGCTGTAACAGAGGCTGCAAGGACATGACTAGTGACACGGCCAAACTGATACGAGAGCTTTTCCGTGCTCCGGACAGCAGGTGGCGTAGCGGCTAGAGCTTCTGTCCTACTGCAGCACCCTTGATCAAGGAACTCATCCTGAACCGATACAGCAAAAATTACTCTGCTGTATTAAAGGGTAAATAATTGCGAACAGCGGCATATACACACCTAACACTGAAAGTAATCTCACAGTGAAATGGGTTATAAACTAATAATAATGAAAAATTTTCTGAAAGATTGCTTCGCATTCACTGTTGCTTTGGGAATGGTTGTGTCATTTTAAAAAAATAATTTAGTGGTTTAACGAATACCCCCTGCCCCGAAAATACAGTGGTTCCCCCACACAGAAAACAATGAGCCGGGAGGTAAAGAGGCAGCGGATGAAATCCAGCTTGGAGGCTATTTGAGGACTTTGCTGCACCGGGGACACATTGGAGCTTTTGCACGGAGTGCCGTTGTCCAGCGGCCCCGGGGGGGTGGGTCTCATCTCGGGATAGAGGTGCGAAAGCTAACAACGTGCGCTTTGCCGACGGGCCCTTTGACGAGCGTACGCCAGCCGATCTCGTCGCGCGCCTCTCCCTCCGAGGGATTACTCCTCCCGTCCTTCCTCCTCTCCACGCCTTGTCAACTCCAAAGTCACTCTAATAGAATTTAACTGGATTAGGACAAAGGTTACAGTCTAACCTACTCAGAAATAGGATTTTCAGAAGGCATGCAGAACAAGTTGACAAACAGAATGCAAAACTGTAAATGCACAACAAGTCCCCCCCCCAACCCCCCCGTTTATCAGCAAAGCCAAATATAATACCGCTCTGTTTACAGTTGGAAGTCAAATATGCCTTTCTGAGGTCACTCGAGGACACATCGTTTGCTGCGAGTAGTCGATTTCCAGCCAACACAGGATCCAGCACACTGTTTTATAAGCCTAACTGGATCCACAGCACATATTCATAACCCTCAGATCAATTTCATATGTCGCTGTAGTTGAGAGCAGTTTCCTGCCCACTTTTCTCTCCGGTCCCCAGTGTTTCAGCTGATGGTGGAATAATAAGCACACAAATTAATTTTGTTCGGTAAAACATGCCTATTAGTTCATTTTTCATTTCAGTACATGTAGAGTGCATCAAAAATGTGAAGTACAACACATTATGGTTAGAAGCAGCAGAATAAATTATAGAGGAATTAGAAAATGAAACAGGGAATAGAAAAGAAGCGGATGATGAAACAAGTGATTTTTGAATATTACATTATAATTTGTTAAACAGGTGCCTCGTAGCTGCACTGCTCCTTGCTACAGTGAATGGAGATGATAGAAAAAAGCATGTGGCTGATGGACAGAACGGAATAAAGGACTGTTTTGAGTAATGAAGATGATCTCAGCTATTAATCTGATAGGAACTTTACATTTTTCATTCCTGGTTTATCTGCCAGTTATATAGCTGCTGTCAGTGTTAGTATGGCGGACAAAGACGTATCTGTTTGAATCACACATTTGCAGAAGGTCAACCAACGTGGTAAAACTTTGGCTTTGGCCGTGACCAAGCGCACACAGGAGGCCTACATCACGCGACCTTCGGTGTGGTGACACTCTGACCAAACTGCACAAACTGGTTCTCACCCACTGACCAAGTGGTCAAAAGGACCAAAAAAAAGCAAGAGAAAGCCCCAGTTAGTGTCTCCATTGACAGCTGAAAGATTCTAGAACATTCCTCCAGCTCATCTCTATCATTCACCCCAGTAGCCCAAAAGCCACGAGCGGAGTGATTTCTTTAAACAGCCACTAGCTAAATAAGTAAATAAATAAACATATGAATAAATAAAAATGAAATAAAATCCAAGACTGGAGCAAAGGGGATTACTGCTGAACCGTGATCAGAGCTGTTCTCGTCTCGTTTGTCTCTCTCAGGTCTGCGTGAACAAAATCGCTGTGGGATGCACAGGCAGGCATGTGCGCATGCCTCAGGTGCAGATAGGCGCCTCTCGGAAGGGCGGCCTGGTGTTTGCCGCCCTCACGGGGCTTTTCGGGCCTTATCTGAGCTCGCTGATTGACGGCTGAATGCCCCGACTCAGGAACCATTTCCTCGATATCTGTTTCGCTCAGGAGCCGCCGGCAGGTAAGTACCGCGAGAGGTGCCGCGATAGCGATCGACACTCCATAGCCGTTCGCTTAAAAAATATCATCTTTGACAATGGAGGCGGTTTATGGGTCGCAGACCTCATATACGTGTCCAACGTTTTCCTGGCAAGAAAAAAACAGCTTTTCCGCACAGATGCGATGCACCTGCTTCAGCAGAAAACCTTGTCACAGTTTTTTGGCAGCCAAATGTTTGGTTCATTTATGCAGTTTTACTTGTCAGTGAGGCCTGGGAGCATCTCTACCACAGCGGCCACTTGCTTTCTGTGCCTTGAGTCCACCGTCCAAATTCGTACTGAGACAAGACAGATCATGAAGTCCTCTGTCTTATTCATATCCATTAATGTACTTGTCAACTGTTTACCTCTGGGGCGCTACTGCAAATCCTGGGGTTGAACTTGGGGTGGCCCCTGGGGTTGAACTTGGGGTGGACCCATTGGTTGAATTTGGCATTTAACTATTGGGTTGAACTTGGGATAGACCCATTGGCTGAACTTCGGGTGGACCCATTGGGTTGATCTTGGGGTG